>NW_019154120.1:3058575-3161441 GCF_002288905.1 Enhydra lutris kenyoni
GGGTCCGGCTGCGGGGTCCGGCTGCGGGGGTCCGGCTGCGGGGGTCCCGCTGCGGCTGCGGGGTCCGGCTGCGGGGGTCCGGCTGCGGGGGTCCGGCTGCGGGGTCCGGCTGCGGGGGCCCTGCTGGAGGTCTTTGCACTCCTTGACCCGATTTGCTCGCTTGCCACACGGATGTGTGCTCTCCACACAGAAGAACTCCACGCGGACCGTGATTTTTCTCGCGTGCCGTCTGCCCATCCTGAAGGTGTCTGTGTCACCCGAATGGCACGCTCTGAAGTGGGTCTTTAAAATTTCTATCCCAAGTTTGCAGCTCTTCGACAGCTGTGTCGACCGAGGAGCAGAGGAGCGGAGGGCCGCGCTGTGGGAGGGCCTGCTGCTGTCTCCTTGCCCTGCTCGTCGGCGCCCAGGGAGAGCCTCGCTCCGTGCACAGGAGAGTTAGGATGCTTGCATAGAGCTACGTACTGACATTTGCCAAGAAGCTTGTGGCAGCTAACTAATCCGAATGACCCGGGGCCAAGACAAAGTCTTTCGCTGCCTTTCCAGAAAAGGTGCCCCTGGTTACCCGTCTTAGGGCCCAAAGGATGCAAGGGGTCTTCGCAAGTGTTTACTGAGCACCTTGTAGGGATGAGTCGTGCCATACCAGCAGCAATGGGGGTGACGAAGAAGTTGCCACCATCACATAATCTGCGTGCTCTCTCCGTCCATGGGGGGCATGCTGCAGAGGGGTGCGTTTTGCCTTTGGCGATGGGAGAAATGAGGAAGGCTTTATAGGGGAGATGTAGGAGTTTGCAAAACAGTCACAGATGGGATGAAGCTGGGTGTGGGAACAGTGACCTTGGCAAAGTGTCAGGATGCCAGGGAGCAGGCGCCCGTAATTTCACCCCTGACTTCCCTGCTGCACTGGTCATGTTTCGTGAGAAGCACCCCCAACTGCGTGACGTTGGGACTGGGACGCCCGTTGTTTGGAAGAAACCCCAGCTTCCTGCCTGAATTAGGAGTGTGGCTGTCACTGGGACACCACCCGGGTCCTCCTGGCCCCAAAGAGAAATCTAAAATGGGATCTGATGGACTGAGATGATGCATAAAGCACAATTTTAAAATACAACTTCAGGCCTCTTCTGTGTTGTGTTAATACAATGTGTTAATACAATTGTCAGTTCAGACAACTGACGATTGAGTTGGGTGAAGGATTTGTTAAACTGGGTTTGTCTCCTATGTAGGAGGAAAATGTAGGGAAGAAATGGTACGAGAGGCAACAGGAACCACCGGTGCGTCGTACTTTTACCTAAAAATTCTAGTACACGTACCCCCGTTCCGTACTGCTGCTGCAGCAGATGACCACACGCTGTGCTCGCACAGGTCAGAAGTCTGACGTGGAGCTCCGGCTCGAGCAAGGAGCCTGCTTTCCCGCCGCCCAGCCCCCAGGTCCCCCGCCATCCCGCCGCCCAGCCCGCAGGCGCCTCCTCTCTCTGGCAAGGGGCCCTTGTGGTATCTTCTCGGCCGGCTGCATGCTATCTTCAGGCCTCCGACTTCTGACCCTGTCCTCACATCTCTGCCCCTCCTGCTGCCTCTCACCCGTATCAGGGCCTTGTGATGATGTTGGCCCCACTAGGACAGTCCAGGGTCATCTTCCCATCCTAAGGTCCTTGATGTTGTCACATCTGCAGAGTTCGTTTTGCCACGGAAGGTGACATAGTCAAAGGTTCTGGGAATTAGTTGTGGGCACCTGTGGGGGTGCCCTATTCCGTCTACCACCAGGTACACAGATACATCTACGTGACTACAGTGTATGTAAGCATAATTCATGCGTATCACCATGTGTATTAATGTATCTCTTACACACACACCGACTCCTGTTGATTACCTATGATTTTTTTGTTCTTAAAATTTTGACTTAAGGCACCTTTTTGTAGAATGTTGCAAAGGCCTTCCTGCTTTTTGATAGGACACAGCTTAGGCACGTTGTGGGGAGGGAATAAGGCCTGCTGTTCGTCGTTTTGGGCAAACCACAGCTCTTTTGGTCTTGCCTTTTTTTAAAAAAATATTTTATTTATTTATTTGACAGACAGAGATCACAAGTAGGCAGAGAGGCAGGCAGAGAGAGAGGGGGAAGCAGGCTCCCTGCTGAGCAGAGAGCCCGATGTGGGGCTCGATCCCAGGACCCTGGGATCATGACCTGAGTCAAAGGCAGAGGCTTTAACCCACTGAGCCACCCAGGTGCCCCAGGTCTTGCTTTTTTGAAGGTGGAAAGAGGGCATTGGGTCGAGATCAGCTCACGGGTCTCCCGTAATTCTAATTTTCTAGATCTGTGCAGCATTTCTGTTCACGATCTAATCACAAAGCACCAGACTTCAGTGAAGGGTTTGCAGTTATGACCCTGGTTCAGATTGTTGGTGTCGTGACTACTGTCTGGTCCTGTTCTTACCAGTCTCGGATTTGGTCTCATTGCAACTTACAATCGTGTGACCCCACTCCTCTCAAAGCTTATGCATCGGTGCGCCCACGAGCCCCTTGCACGTCCACCGTGTGCTCCAAGATACGACCGAGCAGTCCTCCAAGGCTGACATCCTGGGCCTCTCATGGTGCCGTTCCTCCCGGTTTTCTTGCCCACATGCTCTGTGACTGACAACACCCATCGATAAGAAAGCTGTCTGGTATAAGGTGAGCTGTTTGTGGCTACAAAGAATTCAAAGTTCATTGGTCAACGTGGCAGGGCCCCCTCGTGGTCAGCTCAAGATAACAGGTCCAGACCAATAGGTCAAGGCACAGCTACTTGTCTAGGCTAGAAATTCACTTTGGGTATAAAAGTTATCTTCATGCCTCTCATCGTGCATTTCACGAGCTGTGGGAGCATTAAGTAGAGTTATTTCATGGAACTCTTAAAGGTCCATTTTTTATCTTCTATGCACAAAAAGGCAATGAGAGAGGGACAGAAAGTATTCAGAGAATAGACAGTATTGATATAATTTTTTCGAACTTCAACACCATGGTGACTCTTGCTGGGTGTGTGTGTGTTTGAGAGGCGGGGGAAGAAGGCAGATGTCTGGGGAAAAGGGTGCACTTGGGTACAATCGTGTTACTGTTAGCTCTGTGGTACCTTTGCTCAGCAGACATCCGGGGGCATGTGGGAGGAGACGGGGGCTGCCCCTCCACTTGCTTGTTTAGCTCCTAGCCACCACATACATAAAATAATGTTGACTTGCACTTGCTTTTTAAAATCAGTGAGGCACATGTGTCCATGGCAGGGTAATTTCTGCGTTGGCACCCCCTCCCCCACCCCAGGGGCTTGGGGTCTGGTCTTGGATGGGAAATATTTTGAATGGGAGACAAAGTATTCGTATAAAATGTAAGTCCGTAGGCAAGATCTCTTCCAGCGCCTCGGCCAAAGCTAGGCGGAACCACGGCTAAATCATCTTAATGAGTCAAGTGTTGTGTGGGCTTTTGTTTTCTTAAGCGGAGCATTTGCACCTGGTTCCGAAACCGGCAGAGATCAGTCAAGCACACATTCCCGCGGAAGAGAAAAACTTACACGGGCCTCAACCTCGCCTGCTCGGCTTTCTCCCTGCGGCGAGCGGGGTTTCCTCCAGGAGCCGCGGGACTGGATTTGTGTCTGAGTGTCGTTCGGGCCTGGAGCTCTGGCTCACGGGTGAGATCCATACGCCCCCCCTTGCTCCATCGGCTCACAGGCACCTTTAGTGGAGCGCAGACGCCTCCCAGAAGGAGCCCCTTTTCCTCGGACAGCGAGAGGATTCGACCCTCCGGATGAGGGGAGGGTGGGAAGGGCGGCGGCTCTCCCGTCCTCTCTGCGGCCGCACGAGCACAAGGGGCGGCCCGGGCGCCCGAGCCCCGCAGGCAGAGAGCGCCCAGGCCGGGCTTCGCGGGGGACGGGGCCATGCGGCCACCAGGGGCCACCGATTCCTCCGGGCGCCCCTCCCCCGCAGCCCCTGCGCACACCGGCTTCTCTCTCCCTCCGCGGCCTCTCGGGTCAGACAGACGTCACGGCCGAGCCGGAGCGAGCGCCTTCCGCGGAGGCGAGGCAGGATGCCCGCTTCCTCTTCGACGTAACTTAGAATTCCACTTGCACGAACATGGACACCAAGTAACAGGACTGTTGTGAGCGGGGGTCAGGCGCTGGGACTGGCCGTCAACACTCCAAGTCGGTTCGCGCCTCCCGAAGTCATGCTTAGACCCTTCACGGGGCGGGCGGATCCTCCAGGACTCCAGGCCGCTGGTCCAGCTGTGGTGACAAGCTCGCGCTGCGGGGGACCCGGGGCATCTGCGCGCCCTCCGCGTCCCGACGACGCGCCCTCCGCGTCCCGACGACGCGCGCTCAGCTGCAGATTCTCCCCGACGCCTGAGTTGTTCTGCAAAGGGTCGCAGCTGCTCCCCGGCGCGCACGTGTGCGTGAGACCCGCAGGCGGGGCGGGAGCGGCGTCCCTTTTGCGGGATCTTGGTTTACTCACTCGGTCAGATAGTTACTGTTTCTCCTTGTACGAAAATCTGACTTCGGCCGAAGCTGTGACCCCCCGCGGTAATAAAAATGTGCCTTGGGACAGATAATCCCAAACGCTGGCCCACCCTCCGGGCATTGCAGCTGCTCTGGGAATGCGCGTTTGTAGGACGAGGACCGAACACGTGCCACGAAGCTGGCTATGGCCGGTCTCCTCCTGAAAGCCCCGTGAATAGAGCTTTTTCATTTTATTTGCTCATCCAGACACGATTTATTGCCCCTTTCAAGCCTGGGGCAGCATTAGACTCCTTTGGTTCAGCTCTTTCTCAGAACAAGCAGTCCACCACGAGGCCGTCACCTCCTCCGCCCGTCCACCGCAGCTGAGTGCAGGGCAGAACAACAGAGGGAGAGAGAGGAAGGACACATCTAGAATAAGCTCGTGCCCAAGAGCTTGAGGTCAGACCCATGTTCGAATCCCTTTCTTGCTACCACCAACCTCCCCGTGATTTTAGACGAGTTAATTTCTCTCTCAGAAGCTCAGGTCCATAGGTGAGAACAAAATCCCAGCCCTGGAGAGGTAATCGGAGGGAACAGTAGTAATATGGTGCACATTCCTTGGGTGCCCCAATACCGACATCCAGTAAGTAAAGGCTTGCGGATGACCGCTGGTAACATTACTTGGCAAACCACGCAAACCAGGTTCCCGACTGCAGCAAAGTCACATTGCAGGCGTTGGAAGAAAAAGTCTGAATGCTTCTTATTGCAAAGTGAAGATTCATTTCCAAGGAGATTTGTATTACTTTAGCCATACTTGTTTCTCTAACCAAGCTAACAAGTAGCATAAGTTCCTAGATGCTGGGGTGCATGGGCTACTTTTTAAAATATTCTTTTGGCTAATAAATTGCAGAGATGACATTCTTTCTGTTTTGACAGGTTGAAGTGTAATATTGGTATTTGCAGTCAAAGGTGTTTTGAAAATGTATGTCTGTGAGATACCTGTCAATTTTACAAGGTTTTGGTTGGACCACCAGTCAGAAAGATGGAGTGAATTTTTGGGAAAAGAGAAGAACAGGGTGGGAAATGGGATGTAAGAAGGAGCGTCTGGTGAAAGCCCGGAAGCAGGTGTGGGTATGACCCGAGAGAGTGAGAGCAATCCTGAGAGGCATGTCGGCCCTCCTGCATTTTTAAAGGGATATGAATTGGGTTGAGCTTCTTAATGTCTGCAGGCCACACCCACTTTTGGTCTCCAGCCTCCTTCCCACTTCTTCGTGCTGTGCACCAGTGAGCCTGTCCTTTTACCCTCGGGAAGATAGAGTCAGGTCACGGCAGGCAGTCTAAAACCCTAGAAGTAAAAAGTATGGCTCTTTCTTCATTGAACACCAACATATTTTAAATGATGCTCAAGGTTTCAGAGGGGAATTGGGACAAGTGAGAGAAAATGTCTCTGATATTTGAATCACACTAGGCGTGCGCACACGCAAGTTCCTCGTGCGGGAGGGGGGCATCTTTGGAAGGAAGTAACAATAGCACATCTGTCTTTTCCAAACCACAGGGCAGGTCTAAGTATCAGGTCAAGGGAGAATTGTGGACTCCGTTTCTGAAAAAGTGCAGTATATTCCTTGCTCTCGGGGATAGAGGATGCTAGTAGGAAGGTGGATGTCTGGTTCTTGATGGACCTCAGCTGCAGCTCTGGACATCTTTTCTAGGTTAAATTTTATTTTTAAGAAATCACTCTGCCGAGTAACATTGAGTTGATAGATCTTTTGGGGGGCCACTATTTTAATACTGGAGTGTGGCAGTCTGGAACAAATCTGCCCATTGGCCAAAGCAACAAGCCAGGTGAAGGCTCGATACAGCCGTCTCAGCCAGTGGAACAATGGAATTTGGCAAATTAAAAAAAAAAAAAAAAAAAGGAAGGGGTATGTATTGATCATGCAAAGGGAGCAGAAGGTGTTCCCTTTTTATGGAAGGTCACAGAGTCATGATGGGTGTCTCTTTCTATACGGTGATGATGCAGTAATTCAATGACGTTCTTAAAACTTCCAGTAAATTTCCACCATTTCAAATCCTATGGAGACCATTAAATCAAGGCTGATTTGGACATGAATATTTCTCTTCTCCAGAAACATATAAATGGGATCAAATGGTCAAGGTAGTTTGGGTAAGTAGCAACCATTAATTTTATTGAAAAGACCTCCCTCGATTGATGTTCTTGGCTTGCAAGGCTAGCCCCTCTCTAAAGGGTTAACTGGTGGCCCATTAATGGAAACACTATCACGAGACAAAGTAATAGAGTTTAATGCACCCTGATTTGAATTCAGAGTTCATGCATAGTCTAGACTAAAGGCCAAACAAATTTACAACACTTCATGCGTTTCTATGGTGGAACACTTTTCCTGAAGGATATGTAAATATTGCACTAATCAGAGGTTCTGGAATTCCAAATGCCATAAAAGGTTATGACCTGAAGCCCTGTTAATATACAAGTGAGGGCGTCGCTGGAATCCTTTTGAATGACGGCTAACATGGGGTGTTTTGCATGAAAAATAACCTATAATAAATGACCTCTGCTTTTTTCTCTTCAAATCCATGACAGTAATGAACGGGAAGGGGGAGTCTCCTACACGTCCAGCATTATTTACACCTAAACAGAGGAAAGTCTTGCCTTAGCGTTGGCTTCCACGTAGGGAGACGTCGGAGTACAGGATTCACTGCAGAGAACCACCTTTTCTTTTTCACGTTTGCGCTTCCCAACAGGCTCCAAGGAACAGAGAGAGACGTACAAACACGTGCAAAGTTGTTAAAAGGAGTGTTTCATTTCCTAAAGAATCCATTCCGTCAGAGGGCATGTACAGAATCTCCTGGAATGCTGATAAAACCCTTCTGGCTCAGAGCCCGCGAACTTCAACCCTTCTCGCTCAGAGCCGGTGACCTTCAGCGTGCTGGATCTGTGTCTCTCACCCGGGATGGGGATGTTTTAGCAGCTCAGAAGCCCTGCCAAGAGGCTGTGTTTTCTTTGGGGCTGCTTTCACATGCACAGAAAGTTCTGTGATTTTCCCAGATTCCAGCTGGACCAAAAAAAGCAACGTTATCGCCTTAAATATCGGAGATCTCCCCGCTCCTGCTCCTACAGTGTGCAAGTGTCTTTCGTATTACGTTGTTGAAAGCCAGAATCCCAGCTAGGGTTAGGAAAGGGTCTATCCTATTTGCCTTTTGTTGCTCAAAACCTTGGAGCAGAGCTTTGTTCCCTCTTGCTGGACTTAAGGCGGCGACCCTGCCGGGTGGTTACGCTCGGGCCGAGGTGTCCGAGGAAAGAACCTCATGGTGTCGGGCCCAGTGTTTCTTGACAAAATGAAAATCAGACTTTTCCCAATTATAATAGCCCTTCGAACTTTATTTCATGGTTTCTCTCCAGATCTAGCGTGTGTCCTAGTTCGGTGTTTCGGGACGATTGTCGGACCTCCCATTTCCGTCTTCCCCCCACAAGCTCTTCCCTTCGCTGTGGCACATCCTTGACGGTCCCCAGCTCAGCCCTCTTCCTCAGGCCGAGCCTGATCTGCGCGCGCGCTCCTGCGCATGGCACGCTGGCTTTGAGCTGCCCTTGGACTTGTTACCACGTTACCCTTGCAGATGAAATGGCTTTCTTTTACGTGTTTAGAAAAACACGCTGTAGGGCTTTCCTTGCCCGAATCGTCCCCTCCAGGCACAGGCTCTGTGGCTCTGTTGGGAGGAGACGGCATCGGGATTGGCAGTGATGGGCGCTGGGCGTCGGGTGGTGGCACGAGGCCTTTCCATGTGGATTTCAACCAGGACAGAAGATCTGGAGGGGAGGGGCAGGACGGGCTGGAAATCAGTAGGGAGAGGGTCGCACTGGGTCACACCTCTGGGGTTTGGGCTCTTGCCTCCGCGGAGTGCCTTCCTGGCTTAGAGCCTGTCAGCACGGTTCAGGCCCTGCATTCGTTCCCTGCCCCGCGTGGGTGACCTGCTCGCCCCTGCCTGTGACCACCGAGAGCCACCCGATTACCCGAAAGAGGTTTTCCCTACTGCCGGCCAGCCGCACGCGGAGATCCCATCCTCATAACGCAGAACAGCACGAGGGCCCCTGCTTACGCTCCCAGATGGAGCTCCCTCTGCTCTGCCCGGTGAAATCCGGGATCCGGCTGTGTCCCGGCTGGTGCCCTGCCCCGGAAGTCATCTGCTGGCCTGTAGGGTCTGTTGTTCCATCCGCTGACAGGACACTCTTGCTTCTCTTCAGTAGCTCAGGCAAATGCCACCATCTCAGCAGGGAGCACGCTGGCACCGTGACCTGATCCCATCTCCAGATCCCCAACCAAGCTCCGATGCCAACCCCACGATGTGGCCCTGACTGCCCACAGTGTCACGTAGATATTTACAGTTCTCTTTGCAGGTTATCGATCTGGGGGATCGGGTGTTCTGTTTTATTCATATTTATGTCTTTGATGACTGGCACAGGCTGGGACCCCATCCATGCCCATGGGAGGAAGGAAGAAAAGTCTGCCTCATGGGACGATGGGCTGCCAAGGGTTCTCAATGTCACCCCTTCCACGGGAGCTTGGGAAGGGTCCGGAATATGATCTTCCAAGTCTCCAGTTCACTTCCTGCCCAGTCCTGAGGACTGTGGACTGAGCAGTCTTGCAAATCACTTTCCAGAGTTTCCAGAATTGCACCTGCTCACGGACAATCCGCAGGCCCCGTTCCAGGTGAGCACAGGTGGTCCTGAAGCAGAGGGAGACCCCCAGAAGCCCCTACCTCCAGTGCCGGTCAGTTCCATGTCCATCCCCAGCAGCCAGCCCCGCAGCAACCACGTCGGACAGCAGCGCCAGCTCGGGAGGCTCAGCGGACAGAACGAACAGGGCTCTCGGCCCCGGGCAGCGGGCGCTCCCCACAGGGCATCAGACGCCTGCTGGGTTGCTGGGAGGCGGGACAAGCAGACCCTGCTGCACTCCGGGACTGTCTCGGCAACAGTGGTGCTGAGCTGCTCAGCGAGGAAACCTCTGGTCCCATCGGGAAGCCGCTGCCCTCCTTCAGCCTCCGGCCTGGCACCTGCTTCACCACAGTCTGCAGCCGCGAAGGTCAGCACCACGACTTTCGTCTCCAGGCCACGGTGTCCTACCTGTCACCAAACCCAGGAAAACCTCTCAGATCTGTTGGCTGTGGAGCCAGACGGACCTGCCGAAGCTGGCGTATCCAGCAGCGGTTTCCCGGCCCGTGCCGAACGCTGGGGAGACGCCGGCAGAGACACAGAGCCGGCCATCCTGCGGGGTCTGTCGCGACGCATGGCGCCCTGCCCTGACACCACTCTGGGTACCGGCCCCATCCCGGGAGCTGTGCCCTGCGCTCCCAAGCCTGGACACAGGACCCTGGGCCACAGGAGTTTCGGTAAGAAATGGAGCCGGGGGCACATCTTTCCAGGGGACTGAAAGATCGGACTTGAGGCAGCATCTTGGAAGGAACTGGAACTTAGTGCCCCCTTGATCTTTAGTTTGAATAGACCCGAGCTAGAGGGGGATGAGGCTGTGGCGTTGGCCTGGGGGGTCTCGGGTGAACAGTGGGGGGCCATTCTTGAAGAAGTTCTGGCCAAGGAGGGCTGCTGTAGGATTTTAAGTGAGCATCTGTAGCTTTGGGCATGGGGAGGAGGAAGCCACCGTGCACTGGACAGGCCACGCCGTGTCGCTAAGAACCGCTTGCTCTCACGAGCTCCATCCCTGCAGGCTTCCTGTGGAGATGCCTCTTGTCCAGTGGGGGACTGGGATGACGTTTGTCTTCAACCCTGCCCTCTGGCTGTTTCCTCAACCAAGGGGACAGCCTTACTCCAGAGCCTGTCACTGTCCATTTGGCTGAGCCGCGAACGGGGCCGTCCGACCCTGTCCTGAGCTAAGATACTCAGAACCACAAGATTTGGAGCCACAGAGTTCACCCGGAAAATAAGACAGCTGTGAGACCACCGTAAGATGGAAGAGCACGTTTCATTTCCTCGGGAGGAGACACCTGGTTTCAGTTCTCCGCAGCCTCTCTAATTCTTCTTTTTCCTTCAGCTTTTCCCACTTCCTTTGTGCCTCAGGCATTAGGTTCCATTTTCGTGGCCGGCCAAAGGCTGGTGACACTCCCACCTCTCAAAGCAAATCTTGGTAGTTTTTCTTCCCGCCCATTTTTCTCAGCAACCAGACCCGGAAAAATGCAAACAAAAATAAACCATTCCCCCCTTCCATTTATTTAAATTTTAATTTTTGACTCTGAGATCTCAGGAAAATTTCCCAGCACAAACTGATTGAGTGGGAAAGAAAGTAAATACCAAAACAAGCACAAAGATCCCAGGCTCTGTTATCATCTCAGCCTACACAGAGTAAGATACGGCAGCTTAAATATTTAACTAAACTTTGCTCCTTTCAAAGCCATAAGCCAAAAATCTCACTTTTCCCTTTTTTGGACCAATTGCTTGAATCATAGGTAAGGAAGGAGAGGGAAGACTTTTCCTTTGGTCAGATTAGAAGTGAGGAACAAAGGTAGCTTGGCGTTGTTGCTTCCATACGCCACTGACAAGACTTCTCTGCTAGACACGTGCAGGACAACTTAATGGTCGTGTTGGCTTCGGTCATTCCCAACCCGTGTCCTCAGGGAGAAGCGAGCATCTTGCCTCCTGTGCAAGTTCCCGTGACTCCAGCCGAGCTGCCATCGGACCAGCTTCTTGCAGGGGGCAAGGAATGAGCTTCTTGTCCCTGTGAAGCCACATCACTGCTTCTTGCTGTCTTGGGTGGAGGAAAATAGTCATCATCAAACTTACGCTACAAAAATGTCTACATCCTGATTAACCTCAGTCTTTCAGGGAGATTTCTGATTTTATTTGTTTTATGTTTAAACTTACTTCAATTCATGGTAATATGATGATACACAATATTCCGAACTTTCATGTTTGGGACTGTTGGAAATTTCAACTTGAGACTCTGTTTTGAGAAAGTAAATAACAATCAGATTCTATGTGCGTGGGTAATTTTTCTGTGGGCCTGACATAGTACAGTCTGTATTCCAGCCTGCTTTGTTCCAGAATAATGCAAGCCAGCTTTACCATTAGTTTGAATAAAGCTTCATTTTGTTTGTGAATCCGCTACAAAATCAGTATAATACAACCTCAGGACAAATAGTTTGGGATTATGTACATGGATCTTTTTAACTGTTTGAAGAAGCCATGAACCGATCAAATATACTGGCTTGCTAAATTCTTTTTGCATAAGACATTTAGAATATCCCATCCAAATAACCTATTAATTCTCCAGTGCCCATATTTGTTCTATTATGTTCCCTGTTCCTCCTTGATTCAAACATTCATATAGTTTATTTTCATATAAGTAAGTAAGGAATGGGAGACACTAGAAGTTTCAGATTTGTATTCTCCCTTCAACTCTTTTTCCCTATAAGCACATCTACTTATGTTGTGACGCTAGGAGTCCTCAGTCATAAGAACAAAATGCTAACTGGTTAATTGGAAAGAAACTTTATTTTGGTCATTAAGGTTTGCTAAAGCTATTCTCCAGAAGCAGAAGCAAACTATAATTTTATTCAGAGATGCAAAATGTCCTCCCTTCACACCTCTAGTCGAATTTGGATTTCGGTGACCAAACAACTTCTGATTGAGAACCATTCTCTTAGATCCTAGACATTTCTGACATGACCCATCCCAGGTGGAATGGGTCCTTTTTAGCTGGAACCCCAGGATAAAGAAGATAGTTGGGCAGAGATCAGTACAACTGCAGTAGATCCACAGTGACACATAGAGAAGCAAAGAATAAACCACTGTTGTTGTAAGCCTCCGAGATCTTTGGGTTGTTTGTTATGAAGAATAACCCAGGACAGCTGGTGGATGTAAGTAGTCAGCACAGGCCCAAGGGACATGCTCTTTCCATGAGTCAGAGGACAGAGTCAACTCTACAGAATTAAGTGGTTTTGAATGGAGGAGGCCAAGGGCAGGACTTCTGGAAAGACAGAGCGAGGAACAATGGCTCCCCAAAGGTGTTTGTGTCCTAATCCCTAGAAACTGTGACTATGTTACCTTACCTGGTGAAGTGGTGAAAGGGACTTTGCAAGTATGATTAAGTCAAGGCTCTTGAGGTGAGGAGATTATCCTGCTTCTCTGCGTGGGCTCAGTGTAATCTCAGGGTTTTTTTTTTTTTTTTTTTTAAAGATTTTATTCATTTATTTGACAGACAGAGATCACAAGTAGTCAGAGAGGCAGGCAGAGAGAGGAGGAAGCAGGCTCCCCACTGAGCAGAGAGCCCGATGCGGGGCTCGATCCCAGGACCCTGGGATCATGACCCGAGCCGAAGGCAGAGGCTTTAACCCACTGAGCCACCCAGGCGCCCCTCAGGGGTCTTTTAAATGTGGAAGACGGAGGCAAGAGGAACAGAGTTAGAGATGGATGTAGGACAACGGAAGCAGAGGTCAGAGGGATGAGATTGCTGGCTGTGAAGATGGAAGGGGCCACCAGCCAAGGAGTGTGGGTAACCTCTAGAAGTTGGAAACGACAAGAAAACAGATTTTCCCCTAGAGCCTCCAGGTTAAATGGAGCTCTGTAATATTTTGCTTTTAGCCCTGTAAGACTCATTTCAGACTTTTGGTTTCCAGAACTAAGATAATATATATGCTTGGTTTTAAGCCACCACATCTGTGGTGACTTGTAACAGCAACAATGGAAAGTAATATACTGCTGCTCTATAAAAATAAGAAAAAATGTAGGCAAATTTGTTAAAATCAACTTTTTCAAAATTCCAGAAATTAGCCAAAAGCTTGCAACAATCTAAGAAGCATTTATTAAAGAAGAGATGCTCAGTGGTGAGGTTTGTGGTATCTTAACATGTCAACTCTCAGAAGCCTTCCAAGCTCTGCAGTAGCCTTGAGCACCAGTGGCCTTGCAACCATGACTGCTGTGGAAACCAACAGCCTTGCAGCTACCAGATGAAGAGGAGCACATTTGGAGTTCAAAAAGCTCCATCCCCAGAGTATTGTCACCACCTGACCAACTCCATGGAAGAGCTGCATTAACAGGGTATTGTAGTTGGACTTCACTCAGAGCTCACTCTGCTAGAAAACCTCTGTCTCCAAGGCATTTGTTGAAAACAATCATCTATAACTGTTTAAGGACATGGTTGCCTGGGACTGATCTCTTTCAGTGCAAACAAGAGCCTGACCAAAAATCTGAAAGGAAGATCTGGAGAATGAAATGTCCATTGAAGGTTGGAAAAGCTCTGCTCTATTCTTGGTAAGACCAAGACCACATGCATGCAGGACTGAATGCCCAGCCAGAAAAGACCTGAGAAGGACCCCATCTTTTATCTCTGAAAGACCTAGAGTCCATAGGGAAGTAGGAAGTGAAGGCTAATGCAGGCTCATATGCACCCTAAGTATTGAAGTTATGCCCCAACATACACAGAACTCTTTGTCAAAAGGCAAATGACTTACCAGATGAAGGCATTTAAAGATATCTCACCAATCATTAGCTGACTCTAAGCTAACCAAGCAGAGACTTCATTGGTCACTTACTACAAAGAATACACTTTTTAAAGAATTAATCCATCCTGATGAACCATCCAGGTGCACTTGAAAGTATGTGTAGATTATAGTTGTTGTGTGGTTAATAGTGTTATCTAATTGTCCGGTAAATTATCATGAAAGTAGTGTCAAAATCTCCAACTCTGATTATACAGAGTTGTCTATATCTCCCTTTAGTTCTGCCAGTTTTTCTTCAGGTGTGTTGACGCTCTTTTATTCAGCGCATGCATATGTAGGGTTGTGTTGTCTTCCTGATAAATCAACTCTTCTACTATGATGAAATATTTCCCTCTTTGTCTCTGATAAGAGCTTTTGTTTCAAAGTCTATTTTTCTGATATTAATATAGCCACTGAAGCTTATTTTGATAAATACATATAATATGTATTCCATCTTATTCTTTCAACTTCTAGGTTGATGTTCTATATATATATATATATATGTATGTATGTTTTATTTATGGGTATCTCAGTAGCCAGCACATAGCATCTTTTTTTTTTTAAGATTTTATTTATTTGACAGAGAGAGATCATAAGTAGGCAGAGAGAGAGGCAGAGGGAGAAGGGGAAGCGGGCTCCCCGCCGAGCAGAGAGCCTGACGCGGGGCTTGAACCCAGGACTCCGAGATCATGACCTGAGCCGAAGGCAGAGGCCTTAACCCACTGAGCCACCCAGGCACCCCGCACATAGCATCTTTAATAACATTCTGCTTAGGGTTAGTATTGTATTATTTTAGTAATAGATAAGTTACAATAGTATAGTTCTCTTCCCTTCATCCTTTGTGCTACTGTTATATATATTACAACTACATTTACCTACAATATTTGCTATAATATTTGCTTTAAATAGTCTATGTCTTAGGGGTGCCTGGGTGGCTTAGTTGGTGAGGTTTCTACCTTAGGCTCAGGTGATGATCCTAGGGTCCTGGGATCGAGTCCTGCATGGGGCTTCCTGCTCAGTGGGGAGCCTGCTTCTCCCTCTGCCTCTGCTGCTCCCCTGCTTGAGATCTCCCTCCTTCTCTTAAATAGTTTTTTTAAACTGTCATATGTCTTAAATGAATTAAGAAAAAATTATTACTTTTAATAGCAGCCCTTATGATTACCATTTCTAGTGCTCTTCTTTCTTTGTTATAGATCCATGTAGAGTTATTTATCTTCAGCCTAAAAAAAAATTGGATTTCTTCTTATGCAAGTATACAGAACAAGAAATAAATGCTTTTAAGTTCGTTTTTGAAGAATATTTTTGCTTGATAAAGTATTCTCAATTTCTAGTTTTTCCCCCTTGACACTAATGGTGTTCTGTTGTTTTTCTGTTGCCTCTGGCCTCCGCTCTTTCTGATGAGAAGGTAAATATCAATTATATTGTTTTCTTATATCTAACATGTCATTTTTCTCAAGCTACTTTCACGATTTTCTTTTTCTTTTGTATTTTACTCCTAGGAGTTCACTGAAAGTCTTGAATCTTTAAGTTGATATTTTTCACTAAATTGGGAAAACTTCACCCATTATTTCTTAACTTTCTTTTTCCTTTTTGCTTTTCCCACTGGGACTCCAATTATATGTATGTTAGACTTGATATTCTTCCTCAGGTTTTTGATTCCTTCTTTCCTTCCTTCCTCCATCCCTTCCTCCCTCCCTCCCTCCTTCCTCCCTTTCTTTCTCTCTCTGTTATTCAGATTGCATTATTTTATCAATTCATTTTCAGTTTTTGAAACTTGTCTTTTGCTTTTTAAACATACTTAATATAATTTTTATTTCAGTTATTGTAGCTTTCAGTTTGGTAATTTCTATTTGGTTGTTTAATAGTTTCCCTTTCTCTGCTATGGTTCCCCATTTTTTTTCATTGATTATGATGATATTTTTCCTTCAATAGTTTGAACATATTTGTATTTTATTTGAAATTATTTCCCATGAATTTCAAAATCAATGGTCATCTTGGAGTTGCCTTCTATTGACTCTTTTTTCTCTTGACCTTGGTCATATTTTTATTTTTATTAATTTTTATGCCTGTCTACTAATTTTTGACTCTGTATTGAGAATGTACATATGACATTGCAGAGACTCTGTATTTCATATACTCCTTTGAAGAATATTCCGGCAGTCAACTAACCTGATGAGAATCAGATTCTAAACCCTATTCTCTGTGATGCTAGTATCTCTCTTCTTTAGCTTGTTTTCCATTGATTCTCCTGCAGTTTCCATTTGCATCTGTAAATCAGGGATAAGCTATGGACTTGAGCAGACTTCATATTTGGATTTTGGGCTCTCCATCTGTATATCCTCCTTTCTGTGTTTTCCCCCTTCACTTCCTAGCAATCCTGCCACCCCAGATTTTGTACTCTGACTCCTCATGACAGTAATGCTTTGCTTTCTGTTTGAGTCTCAGCTGCCTCATTTCACTTAGTTGGGTGTGTGCTCTCAACAAAAAGTTACCTAATCACACATATCATTCTATGCAGTTCCTCTCCATTGAGGGCCAACTCTCACTTAGTTTATGCTTTTTTGGATCACTCTCTAATTAGTTAAATTTTATGTTTTTTCAGACTAGGCATTTTTTATATGCAGGAGGCTTGTCTAATATAAGCTATTCTCTCATTACCAGAGTAGAACTTATTATCTTATTTTGTTTTTCATTTTCCTTATTATAGGTAATAGTAAGCATATTTTCCTGAAATTTGTGTCATTTGAACTCTTTTGTAAGCTTATTTATATCCATTACTGTTTTGCTTGTTGTTTTTTTTTTTCTCATAGATTTGAAAGAGCTTCTTGTATTTTATGAATATTGATTTTTTTTGGTCTGTTTTAACTACTAAATATTTTTCACTTTATCTTTATTTATAATGCTGTCCCCTAATAAAATTATAGAAATGGAGAATAACTTTTAATATTTTCCTTCATAGCTTCTGGTTAATGTTTGGTTAATGAAAATACCTCCAGCTGGGATTATAAAAAGAACATCGTATTTCACATTAATATAAGACAGCCATCCTGAATATACTGTGGGAAGTGAGATTGAGTCATAACTTAACTTTTTCTCACAAAGATAGACAGTTGTTCTAGTGCATTTGTTGAACAATTAATCTTTCCCCACTGATTCTGAACAATATTTATTATGTATGCATTGCTTCAGAAAAAGTTTCTGTTTCTTCTATTGTCAGTTCTTCCCACCACATATTTTTCAATTACTGTGTATGTTATGCCTTTATTGTCTGCTGAGGCAAGTTGTCTCTTATTTGTCACTTTAAATTCAATAGTTGTCTTGTGCTTTCCCTCTGTTAGATGTACTTTGGAGTCAGCTAACCAGATTTAATTAAATTATCTTGGGATATCAGTTGGGATTTTTATGGGATTCATTATTTATTTAAGGAAAGATAACATATTTAAACATTGAGTCATCTCATCAGAAATGATTTTCCATTTATTTATATTCTCTTTTATGTCTATCTTTAAAGTTTATATTTTTCTTTAATGTTGGTATTTGTTGATATTGCACATTTACTGTTACTACCATTCCTGGGAATTTGTAGTTTCTTTTGCATTAAGACATTAATCTTCTTCCTTTGGGGCACCTAGGTGGCTCAGTCGGTTAAGGGTCTGACTCTTGATTTGGGCTCAGGTCGTGATCTCAGGGTTGTGAGATGGAGCCCTGTGTCAGGCTCCATGCTGGGTGTGGAGTCTGCTTAAAACTCTCTCTCTCTCCCTGTCTCTGCCCACCCCCCTAAAAAAAAGTCAATCTTCTTCCTTGTAGTTACATTTTTCTTTTTATTTTGCTAATGTGTGTGTGTGTGTGTGTGTGTGTGTGTGTGTGTGTGTGTGTTGTGTGTGTGTACTTTTGTATCATCATTTAGCAGGACCAAGTCAATGACAATTTTGATTTATCATTTGGATTTACTAGGAAGGCAACTATGAGTTTATCTGCCTTTCTCTATATCTCTCTCTTTTTCTGTTTCACTACATGGACTGAAAAGCAACACTGAATAATGGTAGCAATGGTATCTGTCTTGTTCTGATTTTATTGGACAATGGTGTGTGTGGGGTTAAATAGAACTTTCACCTTTTTACTCTATATACTTATACATGGTCATATATGGAGTTAAAATTTCTGGGGTTGGTGCCCAGGAGATGCATTTTTCAGGGGCACCTTTAAGTGAGTCTAATATACAGCTAGTTTGGGAATCAAAACAAAGAGATGTAAAATTGAAACTAATAGCAGCTTAGCTCTAGGCTCCTTGGATTTCTGGTCTTGAGCAGAGGAGACATCTCATATTACAAATAATGTTAACCATTTCAGATTCACATACAGTAATTGACACTATTATCAATGTGTGGTCCTCCCTGGGACACAGCTAATTTGGGCATTTCCCTGTCAATCAAAGAGTCACTTATGTACATGACTAGGCAAAGAAAGGGTTACCAATTGTGACCTGGTGCTCAACCTCAGTTTCTCTGTAAAATGGGATCAAAACAGACCAATTTGTAAGATTACTGAGAATTAATGATGGAAGTAACTATAGAATAAGAATGTAAGAGGCTTGGGGAATGATGTTTTTTGCTCTGTATAAACACTAGGAAGTGAATTAACTTTCCTTCTGTATCTTGACCCCATATAGCACCAGTGTTTTTCTGTAAATAACCTCTCACAGGTGCAATATTTGCATATCTTTTTCTGCTCTTTGAAGGCTGTGTACATGAACAGTTATTTGTAGAAAAAGGAGATCTACCCTTCATTAATACAGCACAGATTTCCTGAAGTTCTTTTCTCAGAATTAAGAAAATAATTTTCATTCTAAAGAAAGGATCATGAGCTTCAAAGGATCATGAGCTGTTGGCATGAAAGCTCTTTATGATGACAACAGGGGAAATAGTTTTGAGAATAACCTGAGGTAACCTCTTTAGTTTGTGAATGGGCTGGAATAGTTGCAAAGTTTTCCCATAATAATAAAAGATCTTGAGAAATGGAACAAATAAACAAACGAACAAACACTATTAGTTAAAAAAGGAGACACAGGAAAACAATTGTGGAAATACTGAGTGTTATTAAGATTGGGAACAAGCTACCAAGGGAAATTACAGAACACTCCTCTCCAAGGATCCTTTGAAAATACAGTAACTTCCCATATCTCTGAGATAGATTGGTCCAGTTGTAGTATGGTCCTATTTAGAAACAGGGATAGGAGGCACAGAATACACATCCTGACCAATTCTGTGAGCAGTGACCTCATGCTGGTCAATGTGGCTTTGTGCTGCCAGCCTCCAGAGAACCAGAACTTCCGAGAGTAAATGCTGAGTGCCAAGTCAGCCATGTCAGCTACCTGCAGCCATTTCATTTCCTCTGCCCCCTTTTGATTCTCTGGTTGTCATCCTTGGGAGAAACCCCAAGATCTGTGCTAACGTTTGCTTTTGGTAATAAGCTCAACAAGCCTTTAGGCATCTTCCAATGATCCTCACATGTCGAGGAGGGACAGGGAGGGTGGCACACTGGCCAATTCTTGCACAAAAGCAGCAGTTTTGTATGGAAACCTTGCCCCCCATTTTATACCAGCCTGGGAGTAAAACCAGTCATGGGCACAGCACCAGACAGTAGTGGTCTGTGCTCGCCTATGTCTGAGACTCCTGTGCTTCTGGAAGGTCCTAGGCATTGGTGGGGCAGATGGGGCAGGCTGGCCTCTGTTGGAAGTCTCCACTCCTTGCCATGCAGTAGCTCTGCTCCCTCCTCTACCCTCTGGGCCCTGATAGGATTTCTTTTTGAGACAGCCATTGCTTGCTGCCCAATGTCATGACGCTCATTGCTCAACCTTGCCCGGCAGAGAGGAGACTGAGGGTCAGCCTGAGGGAAAGAGGACTCTGTAAGAAATATAAGAAATGAGCTTGCTGTGTCATATGGTTCACTTTGACTTCCTCTCATCCTTTATGTACTGTGGTGTCTCTGGGTTATTCTGACTTGAAGCTTTATTTTCCTTACTTCTGGGCATCAAGTTGCAGTGAGTGAAATGACAAGGCAAAATCTGTGGGACATTCATTTTCTTTCAAAAACCTGTCCATTCCCAGAAATCATATAAACATCATAATAAACTCACGTACCCAACAAAGAGGGAGAGAGAGAGAGACAGGCAGTTTCAGTCTTTGAAAGGTACCATATGTTAGGGTAATATCCCTGTCTTGCCTTTGTCTAACTGTCTGTTTGACCTGAAGCCAGTGGTCCCGTCCTCACATGCCCAAGATCTGACCTTTCTTCTGTATATTTCAGACTCGCACATAGGGGAGCATAGAGGAGAACTTAGCCCTTCTGAACACGTCCTCATCCAGCGAGGCCTTTTTAAAATAGAGGTCAACCACATATAACATAAAATTAACTATTTTGAAGTGAACAATTCAGTCATTTGACTCACTCACAGTGTTGTACAACCACCACATCTCACTAGTCAGAAAACAATTTTATCACCTCAGAAGGATCCCCCAAACCCATTAAGCAGTATCTCTCTTCCTGACTTCCCCCGACCAGAACCACTGATCTCTGTTTTTATCTCTGTGGATTTACTTATTCTGGATGTTTTGTATAAATGGAATCATACAGTTTGTGGTGTTTTGTCTCTGACATTTTAAATTTCACGTAATGTTTTCAAGGGTCATTCATACCTTAGCATGAATGAGTGCTTCATCCTTCTCTGAGCTGGGTGCCTCCCATCGTGTGGGTTCACTACAGTGGTTTATCCAGCCATCCATCGGTGTACGTTTGTGCTGCTTGCATCTTTGACCATTGGGAATAGTGAGGTTATGTGCGTGCACAGACTTGTATGAGGACCTGCCTCCAGTTCTTTGGAATAGATACCTAGGAGTGGATCAAGTGATGTGTTTTGAACAATCCCTTGAGTGAGAATAGGTTGGCCTGATGCTTTTTATGTCTGTGATGAAAAGAAAACCCCTCCACCCACTGTGACAGGTTTTGGATGCATTGTGTAACCTTGGCTAAGTGCGGACAGATGGGAAGTGCCAGCGGCCATTTTGTACCACACACGCCCCTTGCCCACTTAGACGGTGCAGCACCAGGGTAGGTCTACTGTGAAGAGACTTTGCAGATGCATTTGAGGTCCCTCATCAGTTAATAAAATAATAAGTAAAGATTATCCTGGGGGGTGGGGGGTTGGCTGAACCAGTACCAGTGGAATTCATGTAAAAGAAGGCCTGGGCATTCCTTGAGCCAAACTCCAAAAAGCAGCTAAGTTCACACGTGCAATTCCTTTGTTGGGTCATCCCTTCCCAACTGCCTGCCCTACAGATTTGGGACCTGTTTGTCCAGCTCCACAATCATGTAAGGCGAGTCTTGTCATAAATTTCTCAAAGGTATCTATCTATCTATCTATGTATCTGTGTATCTCTCTAGCAATCTATCATCTATCATCTATCTCTCTGTAGTTCTCTATCGTGAGTCTATCAATCGTCTCTCTATCATTTATCTATATCATCTATCTCTCTCTCGATCTCTCTATTGATCTATCAGTCATCTGTCTATCCTCTCTCCCCCTCTATCTACCATCTACCCATCTATCATCTGTCTGTCTATTTATCCTTTCTACGTGAACTCTGACTAATACTGAACAACAACTCAGAACCCTCCCTAAAGCTTGGCTAATTCTCTTTCCTCAGGACCAGGCAGGTGATATAAATGGGTGAATGTTTCATTTGGCAACTGAAGGAAATGTTAGTAACAACACCAGACAAAATGTAGGTCTTACCAGCTGCTGTTCCCAGGGATTGGAGCTTATGATTTGAAAAAAAAAAAAAAATAAGAGCAGACTTATAGATAATTTTTTTTAATGTTGACAACTAATTGGAGCTCTTTTTAAAATTTTAAAAAATTTAAAAAAGATTTTATGTATTTATTTGCGAGAGAGAGAGAGCGCACAAGCGTGAGTGGGGTGAAGGACAGAGGGAAAAGCAGACAACCCGCCAAGCAGGGAGCCCAACTGGGTCTTGATCCCAGGACTTCAAGATCATGACCTCAGCTGAAGGCAGATACTTAATTGACTGACCCACTCAGGTACCCCTATTTGGAATTTTTTTAAAAAAGAGTAGACTTCTATGTCTAGGTAAACTTACTCTTCTCTGTCGAACACAACTAAAAACATTACACGGAAAGCACGCATAAGAACGACAGCCAAAGGCAGACAGAGTAGGGAGACTGGCTGGGGACTGTGGACCCATGCAAGGACAGGGCGGTGCATTCTCTGGTTTTCCTTTTGCCTCATGTGTCCCACACTTGGAGGTGAAGAAGCTTGTGACCTGGAACCACATGTTGCAGATGAAATCTCAGACCCAAGAGAAGTGCTGTCCCCGGCCGAAGGGGCAGGAAAGAGGCAGCTGGGTGAGAGAGACAACTTTAAACAGTAATTGTTGGGCTCCAGCCAAACACAGCAGCAAACTGTGTTGCCCACCCCTCTATTTCCACCAGGAGAGGCCGAGCAGGGTGTCTAGTTGTCTGCGTCGGTGAGGCTGTAAGGAAGGCTGCCCACATTTTGCTGAGCAGGGTGACATGCTGGAGTCTGGACATCCAGCCCGACCGTGGCCTGAATTGTGTCCCTCAAATTCATATGTTGAAATCTTTTAAGGGCCTTTAGGGAGATGATTAAGATTAAATAAGTCATAGGATGGATACTGATCTAACAGGATTGGTGGCCCAACAAGAAGAGGAAAAGAGACACATCTCTTCCTGCGAGTATGTGCACCAAGGAAAGGCCACATTAGGAGAGTTTGCAACACCAGGAGAGAGTTCTTATTGAGTGATGACCCCATGATCTTGGACTTTTGGTCTCCAGAACCTTGAGAAAATCATATCTGGTGTTTAAATCACCCAGAGTGTGATATCATGGTATGACAACCTGAGCCAAGACAACCCCTGTCATGTGATATGGGTGGGTCCCCCAGCAATCTCAACTGGTTTGGTGGCAGAGCTTTCTAGTGGGAAGACAAGACATTCATCACTGCCCAGTGGTAACAGGGCCACCCCCTCCCAAGGTGTCAGCTGAGGCCATGTAGGAAGCAGTCATCACGTAATGCAGCCCCTCCTTGCCAGGAAGGTATGGATCCAGGGCCCCAGACCTACCCCTCACCCACCCAGCAGTAATGACAGCCACTGCACCTTGGGTGCCCATGGAGTGCAGTTGAGGGACCTGCACTTCTGCCCCCTTCTGGTAGTGATGAGGTGGTGGGGCAAGGTCAAAGGAAATCAGCCAAAACCCAAGGTTTAGATAAGATTTTGACCCTTCTAAGGTGTTACCCAAGATGTCCAGGCTTCACATGAAAATCACTTGTCACACCAAGAATCAGGGAGGTAGGTGAGGGAAAGAATAATTGGGTGATGGGCATTAAGGAGGGCACTTGATGTAATGAGCACTGGGTGTTTTATGCAAATGATGAATTGTTAAATTCTACCCATAAAACTAATAATTCAGTGTATGTTAAATAAATTGGATTTAAATGAAGAATAAAAAAAGAATCAGGGAGATCTCAAACAGAATGAAAAGAGACAGTACGTAGATGCCAACACCAAATGACAGAGATGTTAGAATTACCTAAAATGATTAAAAAGGAGCCTCCTCAAAATTGTGTCAATAAGCTATTATGAACACACTTGAAACAAAGGAAAAAATAGGAAGTGTAAGAAAAAAATAGAGCATCTCAGCCAAGAAATAGAAAGTCTTAGCAAAATGCTCGAAGGTATAAAGGAGCAGATGGAAGTTTTCAGATGAGGAATACCATCCGCGAAATAAACGACTCGATGGGTGGACGTTAACAGGGTGAAGAGAATGAGGAGGGATCTGTGAGCTGGACATAAACGCAACAGTAAGGAAACAGACAATCCAATTAGAAAACGGGCAAAAGTCATGAACAGACAGTTCACCCAAGAGGATATACAGATGGCAGAAAAATGCCTGAAAAGATGTTTAGCATCATGAGCCATTAGGGAAATACAAGCTAAAACCACAGTGAAATATTCACATTCATCATAATGATCAAAATAAAAAAGAATAGTGTCAACATCAAATTGTGGTGAAGACGTGAAGGAACTGGGTCTTCCACATGTTGCTAATTAGATGTAAAACGGTGCAGCCACACTGGAAAAGAATTTGGCAGTTTCTTAAAAAACTGATAAACACTTGCTCTACAATCCAAAAATCATACTCTTTGCATTTACCTCAGAGAACTGAAACTTATTTTCACACGAACACGGTACATGGATGTTCGAAGTAGCTTTATTCATGGAAATCCCAGACCAGGGACATCCCAGATGTCCATCAACGGGTGGGCGGTTAAACCAGCTGTGTGGTCCATGCACCCAAGGAACACACGTTTGTGGTACGGCAACCTGGGTGAGTCTCCAGAGAATTCTTTTGAGTCAAAAAAGCCAATCCCAAAAGTTGCATATGGTTTGCTTTTATTTACATAATAGTATGGATATGCTAAGCTATAAATGTAGAAGAGATAGGCGTGTATGGGGGAATGGAGCCGGAAGGATGCGGGACGGGCCGTTCCAACGCAGGCGGGGCAGCCGTGCTCTGTGTTTGACTAAATCAGGGTCACTCTCTTGTTCAAGCTGTTGCACTATTGTTTTATGAGATGTTACCACTGGGGAAACGGGGTAAGTGGCCCACGGGATCTCTGTTATCTCGTACAACTGCATGCAAATCTACGATAACCTCAAAATAAGAAGTTCAATTAAAAACAACAACAAAGATATCAGTATGTGAGTTTGCAAGATTTGTTGTGGGAGGTCTGAGGCCCCTTCTCCTAACACACAGAGCTTGCAGCACAGGGACAGTAGTCTCTGTGCACTGGAGTCCTTAGGCTGCCTGGGGACAGTCCTTTCTTGTTGCCAATGGACATCTTGAAAGCCCGCCATCACGGCAGGTCCTCAGATGAACATTCATCGTCGGTAGAAATAGGAGACAATGGCTGTGAAGAGATGTCTGTTTCTCTAAACCATCGATCCATTCATGGAATTCTTTTCCTTCATAAAACCAAATTTGGCCTTTGCAGGGGAAACACCAGGTAGGAAAACAGGGCCATCACGGGGAGATTTGAAAACGCTTCCGGTCACCCCAGCTTGACCTCCGTGAGGCCATGTATGAAAGGCAGCAGGGGAAATTCTAAGCTGTCTTGACAGATGGACCCGTGTCATCAACACATCCACACAACGAAGTGTGTAAGCAGGGGACAGATCTCCCCCAGGGCTCGGGTATGATTATTTCATAAGATCAAGAAACTTGCAGAGACTTCTGCTCCATTACTGTTCCAAGGAGCTGATTATAAGACATCAAGTCACTTGGCAATATCTTCATGACTTTTGGACTCAGTGTGATTTAGCTGTTGACAGTTTTGAAAGTACAGATTAACCATAAATCATAGCTCAGCTTTTAAAGACAGTATGTTTCTCACATCATGGAATTATATAGATTTGTTTATGCCCATCAACCGTCTGTTTATTTACTTATTGCACAAACATTTATTAGAACTGAAAACATGCTCTTCTGACCCACGGCCTTATACGTCCGCATCTACACCTTGATGTGATATTTAACTATTGGGGAATAGTCATCCCAACATTCTGAAACAAAGAAAAAAAGGAAAGTACGTCTCGAAAACATGTCCTCTATCTTCTGTTTGTGCTTTCATGATATTCAGCACTAAGAGAAATGGCCTGTACATTCTACAGATTAAGGAAACATTTCCTGAAGTCAGAGCCATGTTCCCTGCATGGAGGAATGAGATATTTTTGCTTTTTTGTCTCAATGACCTCCCTATGGTGATTCCATATTTCCTGTGCCCGTAGTCTCATTTTCAAATAAGTTATCCTGTACGTGGCAGATTTCAGAAAAGTCTCGTCGTTTTCCTGGTTATTTTCACTGTTTTTATGATTGCCTTTCTATGGATGTTGGATCAGTTAAATTGTCTTCAATTTTAGCTGAGACTGAGATGTTCATGCCGAAAACTATATGCACTAAGTAATGCTTACTGTGAGCTGTTTTGTTGGCGATTAGGTCCTTTCTTTTTTTGCAAAAGTTTATATTATGTGCAGTGATTTTTTTATTTTCAGATTTTAATGTTTAATTAATTTAATCCACTATCCAGAATTTTTCATCTGCAAATTTTGCTCCTTCTTGGACCAGACTTATTGGAGTTGAAGTGCCATTTTCCCTCCCCTCCCACAGAACTCATCACGTCAAGAGATGCTAACAAGACATGACGGAAGAAGGGCGCACAGGTGTGTTATGCGGGCTCAGATTGGCAACTCTCTGATACGCACAACACAGGTGCGCACACTCATGCACACACATACACAGAGAGCCAGGCCTGATCAAAGACTTCCATTTGGTTGAACTTGGCAATGATTTTGAAATGTTGACAACTGTCAAATTAAGATCACCCAAGCCATTTCACAGGCTCAAATTTGGATGCAGGTCTCAGAACAGAAGGAGATAGCTACTGGCTACTGCCCAAGTGACTTCACCATCGATCATTCGGTTAGCTGTGCTTTATGAAACGAAGCAACAGAGAGATGGGGGAGGTCAGCATCCAACTTAGAAATCATTTCTTTCCACATTTGCCTTGATTTACAGGAAGGAAATGCGTTGGTCCTTTATCAAAATGTGCCAATAAGGAGCCTGGTTGTGTTTGTATGTTTCCTCTTCATTTCTCCCCTGCTTCTCGCCCGCTTCTCGCAGGTACCCTCGGAGAATATCAGCGTCTTCCGGTGAGGTTGGGGCTGGGGTGGGGGTGGGGCGTGTTCATTCTCCAGATCTCTGACGTTCCGTGTGCTCCCTATTTGGTCACGGTGAAGTGTTCTGTTGCTTCACGTCGGTCCTGGCCACCTGTTCAATATCTATTGCCTTCCCTTTTTAGGAGCAACAAGTGCGTCGTCTCAATGTGGGCCAGTGTCTTAGGTCCCAGGACAGCATGCTGCAGGGAGCAGGGAGCATTGGGAAGAGGGGAGCTGGTGCATAAGAGTGAAGTGTCTTTTCTCTTGAGTTACCATATTTACTAGAATAGATAGTAGAACAGGAAGTTTAAGTTATTTCACTGGAAACATTTTCTTTGGAATAGTTGGATGGTAAGTTGTCAGCACATGACTCAGCTGACATCCGAATGCAGTCCTGAAAGTGTTCAAAACAGGGAACATTCGGCCTCCTCGCAGGAGGGCTCCGCCTCTGCACGGTGGTCCCTGGTTTCTGAGTTGAGCGCCTGGGGAGCTCTTGACCGCATCACGGGGGCCAGTGAGGGTGCTGCACCGAGAGAGAGCCACGATGATGAGCACTTCCCAAAGCTCTCTCGGCCGCGGGGTAGTTCCGGGTGCTGGTACATTTCTGTCCAGAGAAGAAATGGAACCACCAACTAACTTCAGGGCCTGTGGTCAACGTAGAAGCAACTTAGGTCAAAGCAAAAAGCCAGTCTGAGGACAGCGGAATGAACGTGCGGCTGCCAGCCTCCCTCTGGGCTCTGGAACAAGAAAGGCTGCAACCCCATTTGGGGCTGTTTGGGGTCAAGACCGTGGGTCGGTGGGCCGTGGGAACGGGACATGTGGGTAGATCACCAACACATTTAATATTTTTGTAATTTCTTTTGTGGATGTGGATTAGAATTGATTTGGTTATTGGACAATAAAATGGCCCCATTATGGGCTAAAAGCAGACCCGTCAATTAAACACCCAGTTCCTCTTGCCTGTAGGAGGGCAAATCCCAACTGTGAGGACACCGGTTGTTCGGGGTGAGTCTGGGTATTATGCTGGCAGCTCGCCAGCATAACGCCCAGGGGAACACGCAGGGCTTCAACACGTAAGAGACTTCGTATTGTGCAATTCTCAGATTCTAGGGCATTAATTGGGTGCTTTTTAGTGAGAAGATGTCTGCCTTTTTGTTTCTCACTGTCTTCTGAAACTTGAATAGGAAAGACAATTCCCTTGAGACACCAGCTCGCAAATTTTCTTTACTGTTCCATTTGGGATCTGGCATCTTTGGCTAGCCATGAAGGTGCCAGTATAGAAGGAAGGCTCAACTTGACCCCAGCCCTGCCATGCCCTTCTCCCAGGCCATCGGGTAGAAGTTCCGAGGGTCAGACATACCCAGAAGCCAGTGTTGATGGCTGTGGGACTTGTGTACTGTACCACATCACAGGCCCTCTCTGCCTGGTTAACAGGTGCAACCCCGCCCCCTGCATTATGCAGTGCACAAATTGAACCACTGTACGAGGGACCCAAGGTCAGATGGACTTCTTCTGTAGGAGCTCTGAATTTCCTTCTCTTGAGAAGCTCTGGCTCATGCTTTTCTAGATCCAGAGGATCTGCTACTGCCAAATAGTGGGGACAGGATGGCCCTTAGGTTGTTGAGAGAGAGAGAATTTGAGTTTATGGAAGTGGTGCTAGACCCAGCAAGAAAGAAGGGGGGTCTACTAGTTCTTAATATATCACTAATACTATAATTTTAGAGAAAAATCCTTTAGTTTTCAATTTATTCTACAGGAAAAAAAAAATGAGTATGGCAGTATCTCCATATCATACCTTGAACGACTTTCCTGAAAGGAGATTATGCAGTAGTTAGGAAAATGCCCGGAATGGTCAGACTGACGCGGGCAGGATGGCGCTAGAAAATCACCTCGGCAAATAAGCAGCAAGGCAGTGTGTTTCGGAGACTCCACTCAAAAGCCAGCGTGTACTCAGAGTAAAACAAATTCATTTGTATTCAGCATCTCAGTGGGCTCTAAACATGAAATGTGGTTTCTTTAAAAGAAATACATTCTATCATTTGCTTTGATTAAATAACATTATGTTTTTCTGAGCATCAATGACTCAAAAAGTACCCAAACCCAGAAGTCACTGCTTAAAAAAACCCCAAAAAACTCTTAATTCATTTGAATAAAATATAGATGCTGGGAAGACGCACGGGGGAAAAAACATCGGTCCTTGGGTCACCCCGACTCCGTGTCCCTCTGAGGACTCTGCTTCTAAGTGGTCCTGTGGCTGCTTCCTGGAATGCTCTCACTGAGGGGCTTAGAGTCCACAGGTACTGACCTCAGCGACATGAAAAAGAGAATCTCTTTGTATGAATTTAACAAAGAGCACAACCGATCATTCCCCAGTTCCAACGCTTTGGATGGGGACGAAGCTGGCAGATCCGGGAATGGAAGGGCCCATCATCAGGGAAGAAAGTTCCGGCAGGTGCATGAGTGGGTCCTGGCAGTGGCTGTCCACACCCCAGGGGTCTCTGTGCCATACCTGAGTAATGACGTGGGTCAGGGCTTGAGGCCCGGACAGCTCCTGTCATCCCTGCGGAGGTGAGAGACGCGCTGTCGCGGGCTGCAGCCACAAGGTGTCACTGGTGCTGCTCGGTGTCCGCGGGTCTCGGGAGCGCTGTGCTCACAGCACCGGCCGGTGGCTTGCCTCCCATCCTTCCTCCACTGTCCTGTCCCGTCGACACAGGCGGCCGAGGGGTCCTCTTCTTGTCCAGATTCGTGCAAATCACAGTGTCATTTAGGAATTCCTTGACACCCCGGAAACGCAGACAGGCAGGTAGAGACGAGCGGTGTGAACAGGAACGCGCCGACAGTAACTCGCACCGAGACCGAGCGGACGCGCCGCACGTGTGTCTCGGCTCTCGGTCCCAGCCCGAGCCCTGACATTTGACGTGGACTCCGGTGGCTGGGACTGTGCCCGCCTGCCCTCCCTCCGGGTTGCCCGGGTTAGGGGTTATCCTGTGGTTGGAGCATTCGCCAGGCTCAGTGCTCTGTCCCATCGGAGGGTCACAGGTCCTGCCTCGTCTCGGTGCAGATCCTAAAGCTCCATGAAAACAGAACCACACTCGCCCGCAAGGGCTCGGAGTGCAGGGAGACGCTCCCCCCGGGTGCGGTGCTCGGGCCGTTGGCGCTTCCTGCCCCTTCCAGCTGCTTTCCCGCTGGTGTCCTGGCGGCAGAAGGAGCAGACAGTACGGTTTGTCTCACACGAGAAGGGCAAGGGTTCCAGCCCGTCCTCCCGGGAAGTGCGACAGCACCATTCCCTGCTTTCCCAGCTGCCATGCCCATGAGGGGTCGGGTGGGAGGCTCGCGTTCCAGGCCCCACGGCCGCCGCCTCTGGGTGCAGGTGAGCCCGCTGCGCGGTGCAGGCACAGGGCCGAGGCTGCATCTCGTGGGGCCCTCCTCGCTTCGCCGCTGTACATCACACTCCCCTGGAGCGGCAGCATCTTCATCCCCCTGACAACCAACGCGTCCTTCCCAGCCCGTCTCTTGAACGCATCACCTGGACAGAACGGATACACTTTCGAAAAAAACCGCCGCACACTTCTCCGCATATCTCTTCAGGAAAGGGGGTGTAGGGGCTTACCTATGTACACGGCGGGCGGGCAAGACAGCAGATGCGCAGTCAGCCACAGGATAACGTCCTTCTGGATGGGGGCCGGGGAGGCGGGCTAAGGTGCCACATAAAATATCGTACCTTGAAGATGTTAAGTGGCAAAAAGTTGTATATTTTGAGGGTTCAGTCTACAGCGGTGTATTCTTTTTCTTCTTCGTCTTTTTTTTTTTTTTTCAAAGTAAGCACCACACCCAGCGTAGTCCCCTACACAGGGCTTGAACTCATGACCCTGAGATCAAGACCTGAGCTGAGATCAAGAGTCAGACGCTTAACTGCCTGAGCCAGCCAGGAGCCCTGAGTGGGGCATTCTTATTAAAATTCATCATTGGGGTATGAAATTCATTTGTGTGTGGTGTGTGTTTCCTGAAGATTTTACTGCACCTGGAGGTGGCGGTCGCTCAGCGGGACCTAAGCCCCAAACATCAACCGTTATGAGTGGTCCCGCCCTACGGAGAGACTGATGGGGATTCATTTCGCATGGAAGTTATACAGTGTTAAAAAAAACCCTAATAGATATTTTTAGGCGTAATGTACATGTACTTTGATGGAGGAACTGTCACCTGGTGACTGTGCAGTAGGAGTAGAATAAAAAACGGAATAGATAATAGTGCACGGGGCCTCGCTTCCGCGTCTTTGGAGCTGGGCTGTCAGCTGTGCTGTCGGGATCTGACGAGGGCGCAGTGGGCACGGATCACGCCTCCTTCACCATCTCGACAGGACCTCCATGCTCTCTGTGGCCACCGCCGGGTCATGCTATCGTTTACCACTTCACAGGACAAGACAATGTGCTGGTGGCCTCGAAGCTGTCCCCAGAGTCCCTAATGTACAACCAAAGAGGGTTTCATGCACCAGGAGAAGGTGATGCTTGGCGATGCTGCCCCTTCTCCAGGCCGCCCTCTCTGCGAGGGTGGTGGGCTAACGTGGGTCGGGAGTTTCGCTTCTCGTGTTGGAGTGGGATATCCTGATCGCCTGGCTCGTGTGAAGAGTGATTTCCCCACAAGCCAGACCACAGCGCTCTGTTTGCACACCCTTGCACAGTGTGACTCCAAGCGCCCTTTTCATCCCCGTTTCCTGTGAGTCCTTGCTGTGGGTTGAACTGTGCCCAGGAGAGATTTGTTGAAGCCCCGACTCCTGGTATCCATGAATGTGACCTTGTTAGGAAAGATGGTCTTTGCAGATGTCATCGAGTTAAGATGACATAATCGACATACAACATTCCACAAGTGTCACGCACACAACATAATGATTCGAGATGAATAGGTATGTTGTGAAACAATTTGTTAGTTCTACAGCTAAATACCTCAGTTATACATGAGGGAAAAAAGTGAAAGTCAAAAAGTCATGAATATATTATATCCCTAATTATTGTAGATCTTAGTTATTTATTTATTATTTGAGAGAGAGCGAGTGAGAGAAAGTGAGAGAACATGAACAGGGGAGGTGCAGAGGAGAGGGAGAGCGAGAATCTCAAGCAGACTCCGCTGAGCTCCGAGCCCAATCCAGAGCTGGATTTCAGGACCCTGAGATCATGACCTGAGGCAGAAACCCAGAAAGTCCAATGCTTTACTGGCTGAGCCACCCAGGCGCCCTTACATCTTCTTTGATTAGAAAAACAGTGGAGATGACGTCATACTCAAGTAGGGTGGGTCCAGATCCAGGGGCTGGTGTCCTACGAAGAGGGACTTTGGACAGACGCCCAGGGGACCATGTGAAGACAGAGGCAGAGACCGGAGCGGTGCAGCTACTGGCCACGGAGCTCTGAGGACTTCCCCAATCCACTGACACTGGTGAGGAACTGAAGGTGGGGTCCTTCCTGAGCCTTTGGAGGGAGTGGACATTGGCGGTACCTGCTGCTGGTTGGTACTGGGCGCTCCGCAGCTCCGGCAAATGGATATGCCCCACAAGGGAGACACGGGCTCTTCCCAAACCCAGGTCTGTCCTGCCCGGGCTGGCCAGGCTCCCAGCCTCCCACCTGGCGCCTTCTGCCTGCCCCACTGCTCCTGTAGAAATCCTACCCCTGTTCACGGTCCACCCAGACCACCTCCACTGATCTCAGGCATGGCTGGTGAATGTCTCTTCCTGGAATTCTTGAAGGATACTGAGCTTTTGTGATAGCATTTGTGTCTGTATTTTCTTTCTTCCTTTATCTTTTCTCTACTAAATGTAAAGCTCTTTGAGAGCAGAGCATATATATTTTCCATTTTTGATATTCCCTAAAGCATACAACCTAGCTTGCGTGTAGGAAACCATCAAAATATTATTAAATCAAAAATAAATGATTCAATTCTAGATCGACAGGCTATTTGGAAATTGCCAGTTCCGAAGATTCTCACAATATTCATTGAGCGTCTGTCTAGTTCCGGGCTCCCTTCTACTTGGGTCCTACCGGGCAGCACTAGGAGGAGACCGTCCGGCATGGTGCTGGCGTGGGGCAGGGTTTGTTGAACGTAGGGATGTGCTCACGCTAAGATGACTATCATTCCCACCCTCGAGGACTTTACGGTCCAGTAGGAGATGAGGGACCAGATAATTTAGTCGCCTGTGGAGCGTGCGGTGGTGACCGTGTGCTCAGAGTCTCCAGAGCACAGAGCCAGGCGCCCGGCATGTCGCGGTGGAACCACAGGAGGCTCCCAGGGCTGCTGAGTGTGAGCTGAGACCCAAGACACCCGGCCCGGGAAGAAATGAGGGGGCGTCGGGGGCGTGGGGAAGGGAGAGTGCTCCAGACACAAGCTTGGGAGCTCTCCGGTCTGTCTTCTACCCTGAAGCAACATTTTCCATTTTCTTATATATTTACTGGCGCTGGTTGGCGTTGGACATGGCTGAGCTGTCGGCAGCTCTGAGCACAGACCATAACTTTGATTATTCTGCTAAATACTAAATATTCACCCACGTAACATGCAGGTATCGGTCACAGGACGCAGGAAGATGTGATTTCAAAATCGTGTTCTTGCTGACTGTGGTGTAAAGTCTACACGGATTACTCTTCAGGCCAGAAGTGTGGATCCGAGTGACCTCCCCTGGCCACAAGCGAAAGAATCATGACAACGATGATGCTGGTAGTGATAACGGTGCTCGCAGCCAGGAGCGCTTGAGAAGCACTTAAATGGGCCGGGCAGTGTTTTAAGTGCTTTACATAAATTATTCCCCTTAATTCACACACAGTTTTAGGTAGGTAGTATTTTAATTTTAGCTTAGTTTGATTTTATTCCAATTTAATTAATCTGAATTAATTAAATCAAATTGAGCTTTAATTTAATTTTATTTATATTAAAAAAGTTAAATTTCAGCATTTCACTTTCATTCCCACACAGCTTCTGATAGATAGGTTTCATGCTCCCATTTCATAGATGAGGAATCTGGGGGCAACTGTCCCTTGTCCAAGGCCACACAGCTGATTTCCTGCTCCCTAGCCTAGGGACAAGCCTCAGGCGTCCTCCAGGGTCATGGCAGCGTCAGAACAGAGAAGAGCCCACCTGGGGGCTGATGACCGGCTTCTGAATTCTGGCTCGTGAATTCTGGTGGGTGTGCAGTTTTGGGCGATTTACTGTCATTTCGGCTTCTCTAAAAGGATGGCACCTCCCAGGCAGGTGGGAAAGAGGAAGAGGAGAGCACCTATTAGTGGCCTGTGGGGGGCACTGATGAGCAGGGGCGGGGACCACAGGGTTCCCAAGTCACCACTCGGAACGTTGCAGGGCATGAGCGCGCGCTCCAGCCTCGTCTGGAATCGCGAGTAAGAGAACGGGGAGTCCGCACACGCAGGGCGACTTCCAGTCCGTGGCTCACCGGTGCTGGGCAACTTCGGCCATGAGCGCCCTTGCGTAGCAGGGGCCCCAGGCCAACCGCGCTGCGTCGTCCGGAATAGCCCAGGGACGTGGGGGAGCCCGACTCTTGGGAGAACTCGGAGGGATTGTTCCTGAGCAGCAACTGTCCTTGCTTTAGCTCACACCGCAGCGCTCCGAGCACCCGTGCGGCGAGCAGGAAGGGGCTCCCGTTCCCGTTGCGGCTGGCAGCAGAAGTCTTCCTCCAACAGGTAAGCGTGTCTGCCTTGAACGGTGCCGAGTGGTTCTCCGAATTTATGTCTCCAGTGGGCCCCTAATTTTCCTTGCTTTATGGTGGCCCCCGCCTTTGGATGCACGAGCGTGGACAGACGCCCACTCACAGTCCGGGACAGGACCGCCTGTAGGAGCTGCACCGTCCGGTCACCAGGGTCCCCACCAGGGTCCACGGTTCCTCTCACCAGCTCCCGCGCAGGCTCAAGGTTCCCGCTGACGTTCCCGGACTCCCACCCTTAACGGTCTGTACCACATTTGGGGCAATTTATTGTATCACATTATTTCTTCCACTAAGGGTCCCTGATGGTTTTTTGGTCTTTCTCTTTAGAATGTTCTTTTGCTTTGTTTTAAGGATGGTGACTATGCCCATATTTTTATGTGGCTAGTCCACGTAGACCTAGAGTAGGTCCTTATACTTTTTCAATTACGACCCAGAACTCACACTGGAACTTTGATCTTTCCCAGTGTGCGGGGCCTTCCCAGGGAAAGTGGAGGTGTCGGGACACACTTGGATGCTCAGTGAAGTAGGTTGATGAAGAAAAATCCAAGGGAAGAGATTTCACAGTGGAGCCATTTCAAGAAGATCAAAATCAAGCATGTCTTTCGAGGCAACGGATTCAGTGACATTTGAAGAACTTAGATCTAAGTGAATTCTGGGTCTTCCAAAGATGACTCCTGGAAGTGAGGGCCTTGTGTTGTTTTAGGAAGAGGAACCTAGGTTGGGGGGTGGTGGTGCTGTGATGTTCTCTCTGTATCCATGCGTCTGCCTGAACTGGCCACAGACCCTTCCCGCGAATTCCGACTCTTTCTAGCTCCTGGATTCTCTTCCTTGAACCCTTCCGGCCTGAAGGCCCACAGTACAAAGTAGAATTCCCTCTCTAGGTGCAGTTTTGTTTGTCCCCTTATAGATAACAAGACAGACTAGAACTGGGTAGGGGAATCCTAATAATACGGGTATGTTTCTTCCTCTCCCTGCTGGCTTGTCCTCCTTTTGTGCCTGTTCTGTGAGGCCTGGATGGAGTTCAGAATTCCAGGGAGCCTCAGGACAGGAAGGGTCCCGCGCCTCCTGGCCAGCTGGAAAGGGTTGGAGCGTGGTGTGGTCCTGCGTACCAGGGCCTGCCGCCCTGGGACGGATGTACCCGCTCACCGGGGGAGTGGGCTGGCTGTTGGCCCTGCCTTCCTAAGTCCCCGACGCCGTGGGCCTGGGTGGTGGGACTGCCTGCCAGCGGCCCAGCGCCAGCTCCTTCCAAGGGATTTCACAGGATTTTTGCTTTAAATGCAACCAGGAGGAAGTACAAGCAGTTTTTTTTTTCTTGGAAAACTCTCTTCCTCCCCTCCGCCCCCACCATCAAGCTATCACCCGTGCAGTCTCCCTAATGGAGCTTCAGAGAGAGATCAAAGTCTCCCAGATAAGTGTTCTTTTACACAATGTTCCTGACACTCCATTTTGTAAACAGATTTTTTTATTTTTTTGGTTAAAGGACGTATAAACATGCCGAGTGAGATGGATGGACTGCCACTTGGCTCTTTTGTTTTCTCCTCCCTGGCTCAGGAAGTGTGCGGCCCTCCAGGGGCAGCGCCCCCCGCCGCCAGCCCGGCCGTTCCCTGCAGGAGGGAGACGTGCCCGCGGGAAAGTCAGGAAGAAGCCAGGTGATGCCACCACAGACGCCCACCTCCTCTGGGTTTCTTCCTCCGTAGGCGATTTTTGTAAGGTGAGGACTGCGCAAGGCTCTTCTGCCTGGTGTCCCTCCCCAGGGGACCGGGAACCCGGTCCCAAGTCGCTGGACATTCTCCGCAAAGGAAAACCTGTAAGAAACAGGAACTCAGCAATAGGGGACGGAAGCCTCCGCTCGTTTCTCTTACGGTTGCTCCAGAAACACGGGCGACCAGCCCCACAGACAGGAACCAAAGAGCTGCGTCACACTTGCAGGACGACTCTTTCAGGTCTCCTCCTCTCCCCACTGATCGCAGACAGATTTCCGTTACTGTTCGTAGCCAAGGATTGTCCCCGCTGGGCATCTGGGGCGGCCGCGCTCCTGCGGGAGGGGACTGTGTGGCACGGGGGCCTTGCCACAAACTTCGCGGCTGCCTCCGCTGCCACCCGAGGGCATGTTTTCAGGAGGTTTTCTTCCTTTTCTTTATTTTAAAATCTGTGAACTACCGGCAGCTTCCTGGGGCTGGGGTGGAACGGCCATGTGGGGGACATGGGGCCTCCGGTGTGGCTGTGGGTTCTCACCTCTGTTGCTGTTGGGCCCCATTTGGGGCAGGTGTGGCCATGGTGTGATGGGAAGCGTTTCTGGAAGGTGACTGGCTTCTAGCTCTCCAGGACCCCTGCAGAGCCCCGTTTGTCCCCGTCCTTGTCCGAAGACTGGCGGTCTTGTGTACTGGACTCTCTCGATCCTGGGCCAGGCCATTTGCTCCCCAGAAGTGAAGACTTGTGGAGGGAGCTCCCAGTGGGGTAAGAAGCGGACAGGGGAGCATTCAGAACCCCATCGGATGGGCCCACGCCCACGTCACCTCCTCCAGGGTGCCCTGGGTCCCTTCTCTGCCCTGAGGGTTGCGAGTCTCCGCCGTCAGAAGTTGCCCACAGAGGGTGAAGCCCCTGGGGGAAAGGGACAGGGGTGGCGGTCTCTCGTCTCCTTTGCCTTCACACCACCAGGATATTTCTGGGGTTTTCTTGAGTCTCCTTCACTCTATCCCACCCTAAAATCGTGGCTTGGAAAGAGACGATTTTACTGGGGAGCATGTGTCTTCTAGAGTCTGCTTACTGGCGAGGAGCCCTGAGGTTTCAGTGTGTTCTGCATACCTTTTTGAGGTGCTAAGTCCCATATCACATGAATCGCCAGGTCCCTAAGCGAGACATACCCCCTCGCCTTATTTTGGCGGCTATCCTTTGGCCCAGCCTCCGCACTCGGGAGCAGACGGCTTCTGGCCTGCACTCAGATTTCCAAATGCTTCCAAGTTGTTCCCTTTTCTACTCGGTCTGGGCACTTGATTTGTGCAAGATCTGACCCACTCGCTTCTGCATTGAAGGCCTGGTTCTGCTATTTTGCATGAAAATTTTTCATTAAAAAAAAAATCCAAAGAGCAAAGTTGCTGAGTGAGCAAAGGACTGATCGGCCTCTCAGCACTGGGACTCCCTGCAGACCAGCTCTCGGTCCTAAGAAAAATGAGTCAATGGTCTCAGCTCAGGCCCTAATGAACAGCGGTAGATCACATCACAAAAACTGGACACGCGTAATTTGGCACCATTGACAGCAGCCTCCCCACCAAAGCTCGGTGCTTTCATGTCTGAACTAATGTGAAGCTTGGAAGTATCTTTGACCTTATGGTGTGAGGAGGGAGCCGGAGGAGGAGGGGAAGGACACCGGGGCCCGGGGCATGGGGCTCCCACCCCGGGGAGGAGGGCAGATGGTCCACCACCAGCACCCCAAAGGGAGTGCCGCCGGCAGGGTGCCCTCCCCACGGACCTGGCCGCTGGGACAAACAATCATAAATCAGGGTCCATCCTGATGAAATCAGGCACGGATGGCAAGTAAGTTAATTGTGGCCGTGATACCCTCATTTTTGCAATGTCTTTCAAACACCAGTTGTGATGGGAAACAGCTGTTAGATCCCGGGAAAAAAAATAAAAGGAAGGGAAGAAAAGAGAAGAGCTTCGAATTCAAAATCATAATAACGTCTGTCTTCTCCATCCCCCTCCACAAAGGCTGGGAGCGGCTCCCATTCTCCTGGAGACAATCGGGCCCGGCAGGGGGTCTGTGGGATGAGCGCGGGATTGCAGGGAAAGTTCATCTGCTGAGGGAGAAGACGCCAGGAGAAGAAAGGACCCCTTCTCTTAATGGGGGGGAAATGGCATGTTTAAAATAGGTTAGGGATTCAGGTTAAAAGCGGGAGAAGTCACACAGAATCGGGGCAGACGCGCTGTAAATGGTGCTGTCTGACTGCCGGCTTCACGCAGCCTAGAGCGGGCGCGAGGAGGGGCCTGTCTGGGATCTTCACCCAGGGAAGAGATAAAGTGGGTAATTAGAGTGTTTTGAACCTTTGAGATAAAACCGTGGGGGGAACCGTTGGAATTTGCCCCTGTGTCCGGTCTGGCCGACTTCTGTCCTGGCGCAGGAGCTGGGGTGGGGGCCTGCCCGCCCAGGGCACACTCCCCTTTCCTCCTGCTGCCTGTTCTTGTCCCCGTCTTGCTCCGAATCAGGCCGCAGGGCGAGGGCCTCCTGCAAGGACAGAGCTCAGAGCCGGCCGGAGAATCCTACCTCTCCCGGTGTTTCCTGGGCTGGGGCTTGTACCCCAGAAATGTTGATGGACACCTTACGAGACACTTTCTCCATTTGTAACGCCCGTGTCATTACATAATGGGCCATAAATGATGTAGTCCATCCTGGAGACACAGGCCGTCGCCTGCCAGCACGTGCTCGTGTGCGGGCAACTTGCCCGAGCCCCCCACCTCGGAGGAGCCTCCGCCGCCCCGGGTCCTTGACAGCTGCATCGCCTGGGCTGGGGTGGAGACCCTCGGCCCCGCACAGACCAAGCTGTTTCTAGAGTTCTCCTCACACCCTTTTTGATTCCGGCAGGCCAGTAAATGAACTTAAAATACGGATGCCTGCGACTCGATCCTTTACGTTTTAGATCTAACACAACGGACACGCAGGTAAGTAGAGGCCACGGGTCAGCTCCCTGGCGGCTCCCTGTGTGTGGGCACGGAGATTCCTGTCCCGCTCCCCCCTGCCAACTACAGAACCAGCCCTAGGAGACCCCCTGACCCCCACCATTGTTGTGCTGAGTGGGGTCAGGGCTCACAGAGCACTTCTAGAATTTTCTGGATCTGAGCCACGGTAAATGTGGGGCGATGTGTGGGAGTGCGCTCTCCCACCCTGTGACGCCTGGCTAGCTCTGTCTCCGTCCCTCCCCTGCTCCAACCAGCCCCTATAAAACGCCCAGAATTCCAGAAACTGAGCTGCTGTTCTGTGTTCCTGACCAGGGATGCCCCCAACGGTGCCCCGAGAGGTGTCCATCCTTCCCAAAGAGCAGACAGGCAACGTGTCCCGGAGTGGCTCCCCTCAGGCAGGACCGCGGGCCACTCTGCAGACTGGTTTGCTGGGGGCTCCTTCCCAAACAGGCCCCACGCAGGCTACCGTGGAAGGCACCTGTTTTTGCTTCTGTTTCTTTAGAACTTGCCCCACTCCCCACAAAGACCAACCCCTCAGCAGGCTGGGCAGACCTTAACAGACCAATAGATGTGAAAACGAGAGAAGAAAAAATCAAGATCCTTTATTCTAAGATCTCGAGGGTCTTCGGGCTTTTTAAATTCCTTTTATGCAAGAGTCCTGTCCCAGGCCTCTGTAGCTCCCCTTCACAAAGCACCTGCTACCACACGCCGGGGTTGCAGGTCTGAGGAGAAGGCGGTGCCAGCCTTTGCCTGCGGCTGGCCCGCGGGCTGCGGGGCTCAGGGACGCCCTGCCCATCACCGTCCCGCTGGGTCCCAGCAGTGCTGTGCCACGTGGGGTGTGTGTCGGGGGCCGCTGGCCTTGAGCTGCAGAGTTGGCGGTGCCGGCTGCGTGCACCTGCTCGCACAGCCCCCGGTGAGACCCGGGGCAGGAACCGCGCCTTCCTTCGTGAGGCACGTCTCTGCAAGGCTGCTGCTTCTCCCCTGCAGAAAAGAGGGGCTGCCCCAGACGCATTTCTCCCTTCAAGGTTCGGTTTCTCTGGCTCTCAAATTCGCACTTTGGGGCTGAAATACGGTGACGAATAAAACTGAGAGAAAACAGTGGGATCCCGCCAGAAGGGATGGAAAGGAGGCCGCTGCTCTGAGCCCTGCGGGCCGTGCCCACGCATGACGTCACAGCTGACGGCGTGTTCGGGATGGATGTCTTCACTGCCAGAAATTGGGGCGAGCCCCGCAGAACCCCAGAAGACAGTCCGCTGAGTGTGCCCGGCGCGGACTCTGTCGTGAGCAGGGTGTTAGGAACAGGGTTTGCCGGTGGCGCAGACACACCGGTCGCACAGCAAGGGCGGGGCTGTGGCAGAGAGCACCCGGGCACGGGGTCCCCCTCCGACGTGGAGTAAGGTCTCCCTCACTTCTGGGTCTGTGACTCATCGGCTGCTGGAGGAAGACCCCGCATCGACCCTTTGCCAAACATTCAGACACTTGTTGGTGACCGAGGCCGCCAGTGTCCTTACATGCAGGCTAGACCAGAGCGCAGGTGAAAGCAGGGAAGAAAGGGGATCTTAAAAAATATTAATTCTCCGGGACGTCCCTCAAATAACGAAGTTCCGGTTTCCACCCTCCTCTTTTGAAGAGAAAGGCAGCGGAATTTCGTGTTCTGTTGGTAACTAGGCGAGTTCGCGTTTGCCCTCGCGACTGGGAACGGCCGCCCGGGCTGCGCAGCGAGCCCGAGTTCACACAGGCCCCGGGCGCCCAGCCGCCGCCGCATGGAGGGCTTTGCTCCGGCCCCTCTGGGCCGGCACCCCGCCCGGCCAACGGGAGGCTCTCAGTCCGGGGCCGTTTGCACGTTCAGGACGGCGTGTCTGCCCAGGGGTTCCTCCGGCGCGACGCAGCATGGGCGCGTGAGGGCGCCGCATGAGCGGGGGCGCGTGACTGTGCAAATACTTTTTCAAACAGGCGGCAGCTTGGCGTACACACGCGGGAGAGCAGCCCTGTTAGCAAGCGCTGTGCGTGCAAACACAACTTCCTATTCCGATCAGAGCGAGGGGCAAAGGGATCGCGAGCAAAATGAGCCCTGTGAGTGTGTGCGCACGCGTGTGTCCTGCAGCAGGAATCAGGGATGCAGCAGGGCCGGCTGTGCACTGTCCTGGGTCTCTGGATCCTTTCCCAACGGAGCAGCAGAGGCCAGGCCTGGAGGGTTCCCAGGTTCCCAGCTGACGGCTTCAGCGGTCCCTGCCAGGCGGCCACCCAGCATTAACCCCCTCCAAGCTGCAAGCTGGGGATGGGCCGGGGGCACCAGCAAGGGCTGGGATTCCCTCCCGAGATGCACGGTCACAGACACGCAGCTCTGCGGTGGCCGCCAACGTGAATCAATGCTCCTGTGACATAGCCATCTCTCCCGGTCGCCGCCGGAGACCTCAGGGTACAGAGCCAGCTCGCTGGGACGAGCTCAGATGGATTCTTCCCGGAGGAAGACAGATGACCTGTTGAGGTTCGTCATGCCAGGGCTCCGTGAAGGGTTTCCTCGTGCTTTCTGCCCCAGCATCGGGAAGCCGTGCTTTGCGCCCTCCTCTTACGCACGGAAGGAAGCCCTGCCCGGTTAGCAGGTACTTGCAGCCTCAAACAGACAGATTTCCCCCAGAAGGTCCCCCGCAGCTTCCTTAGGGATTTGCAGACTCTGCGTCTCTGTCCGTCTCTCTGACTTGCTGTGTCCTCCACTTGGCACCTGACCCGTGAACGCCAGGCTCTTAAACTACCAATTACCACAATTACAGAGCAAAATAACACACTGTAAAAGGTACGTATTTGCTATTTCTTAGGGCGGAGAATAAAGTTTTATAGTGTTAATTTCACTCTCCCTATCCTTGCTCTGTTCTGTAACTTGGGAGAATGTCGGCCTCTCCTACAGATCTGTTTCGCTGACTAAATGTTTTGAAACTCTCATTTCATGAGCGTCTTCTCCCGAGCTTCGAGAATGTTCTAACCATTTGCTTCACGCCAGAGAGTAAGGGCCTCTACCTCACAGCACCAGGCCTCCTTCTCCTGCGGGGAGGGTCGGCCGGTAGGTGTGTTCACAGCGTGATTTCTAGAACAGATCCCGTGTCTGGTGATGGGGAATCCACACTGATTTGCATAGTTTCGGTGTATCAGGAAGCACAGGAACACAGCCTCACGGTCGCCTCAGACACGCCGGTCTTCGCGTGCGTGTGAGGATGGCCTGACTCAGAGCCCTCACCCGCCCCACGGAACACGGGACGCACTAGCCCTACAGCAGGCAACCTCCGAGTATCCCATTTTATTTTTATCCAATGCACAGGTAACTAGAGATTTTTCTGGCAAAATATTCCAGTGGCTTTTTTTTTTTTTTTTATGTGAGGAAAGGACAGGTAGGTGGAAAATATAAAACAAGCATGTAGACAGTTAAATAAAGATTTCACTGGGATTCCCAAAAGCCCAAACTAGAGAATTCTCACCACGCCATTGCCAGCCTCCCAGAAGCTGGTAAAGCCACTCGGTCTTTGAGATGTCTGTTCGTGCACGGAGACACTCTCTCCCTGCTTTCTCTCTCTCTCTCACTCACTCTTTCTCTCTCTCTCTCTTTTTTTTTTTTTTGAATTTTTAAATCAAGCGACGACTTGCTTAACGACATTGCAGATTTCCAACCTCTTTAGAAGTACGAGGAAATGGGATTCTGCCGGTGGAGGAAGAGCCTGCCGTGGAGATGTGTGGTGTCCCCGTGGCTTCTTGGGCAAGGAACAAGCGTCCTTTGACTCCGGCTTCAATTTCGGAGATATTTTTAGCCCCTGCGTTTGGTACACTGCATGGCAGCGAGACTGACAAGCCAGGCCCTGATGGCTCTAAAGGGTCCGTAAAACACACACCATGAAGGATTTATACAACAGACAGTAACGGCTTCTTTGGAACTGTTATGGTCTATCGGGTCACTAATAATCCACTTTTTAAAGAGTGCCAAAATATGAATTTACACAGCCGGCTGTAATGGCTCCTGATCTATCAGGTAAATTATACAAATTCTCAGAATTTATATACGTGCCATAGCACAGGGATGCCTGTCCCCACGTACCATCGTGTAAAACAGGCAGGTTGTATAGACCAACATGCAGATTCTTTTCCAGTCGCTGATAGAAATGATGTAGTGCCACTCAGGAAGTGGAAATACTTGTTAACATTCAAGTTTATGCCATGATTTATATTTCATCTTTAATTGCCTCTATTTTGATAAATATCTGTATTACTTGCATCAATATATACTCTGTTTTCCCTAAAATGAAGTTATCTCCAATCCAAACTGTATTTAAAATATCCTGATTGCACAATTTCGTGGTAGGCGGACGCATATTTAATTGACACATCATGTGGCTCAGTAAACATCTATTCCACATATTTGCAATTTCCGTTCTCCTCGGTGATCTGGAAACAGAGCTCCCCGAGGTCCGCATCAGCCGCGCTCAACAAAGATGCCCAAATCCTCCCAGCAGGTGGAGGCGTCCACTGCAAGAAGCTCTGAAAGGAACAACCCGAAATGGTTCCCCAGCAAGCCCTGCCCTTTAGGGGAAAACAAAATATCTGCAAAGGAGGGAAATTAAATGAACAGTTTCCAACGGGAACGGTGGTGTGACATAGTTTTACCTAATACAGAATCCAGAGCCAAGACATTTCAGAGCCCCTCCTTGCTATAAACATTTTTCTCTCTTGGCTTTCTTTCTGTTACAGTTGGAAATTTTTCCAGAAGAAAAGCCTAGTGAATTATTTAATAAACAAAATCCTTTAAGACAACCACGTTCAAAGATATCTTCTCAAATTTCCTCCAAATAAGTGGAGGAGTCAAGTGTGCCACGGGTAGTCGGTGCACACACAGAGGCGTAGAGCCTGGAGATGGGGCACACACGCGTGTGCCCACATGCTGGCACACATATGTACATGTACAACCTGGTGAGCACACACACACACTTGTGCATGCATGCTGGCACACACACGTAGACGTACAGGCTGGTGAGCAAACACCTGCTTGTGCCCTCATGCTGGCACACACACGTAGACGTACAGGCTGGAGAGCACACACGCGCACTTGTGCACAGAGGCTGGCAGACACACGCGCTCACAATGAGAAACTCTAGGCTTGCTCTTGCCTTGTTTCATTCACCAGCAGTGTGGATTTTCTATTCTTTTGGCTAAAACAGTGATGGCTCTCGTTCTTTTGTGTTGCTGTGTGAGTTCCTGCCTGTGCATGAAAACAGTAAAAAAGAATTTAAAACACGGACTCACTAGAAATTCTCTGCCTGGAAATTGGGCTTTTCTTGAGGCAGACAGATTTCTTTCAAAGACCACTTAAAATGTGTTGCGCATTATGGACAAATGACACGGCCCAGGGATATATGGGCACATATTGGATGGTCTACCTGGAAGAGTCTGGGTGTTTCTGGGTCCTTAGTATGAGAACACAACGTGGCAAGTTGTAGGTCTCACCTCGCTTAGCACGGAGCTGAGAGCAGAGGCTGACGTAGAGATGCCTTGGTCCCCACCCCCCACTCTTTTCCCAGGGTCTATTTCCTGCCAGTATCTCCCATCTGCAGTATTGACTGGTTTATCAGGAGGCAGGTACCGCTATCAGTTTATCTGGAATTGTCATCCAACAGAAGATTAAAAGCTGCCTGCCTCCTTCTTGTGATTTCCAGTGTTCATGTCACAAAGTTTTCAATCAAATTTCAGCACTGCGCCTTTAGCTTACAGAACCCCGAGCAATTATCTTCCCAAAGCAGGGGATTTACACCATGTTTACCTCGCACAGTTTTAAGATATCTCCCTGCAAACCTGTCCACATTTAGGGAGTCAGATGGCTCTCAGATCTGGCTTGGGATTTCTCTCTCTCTCTGTCTCTCTCTCTCATCCCCAAACTAGTAGGCTCTCGGCTGAGCAACGACCATTAAGAAACAGAAGTAGTGGACAAGTGTCGGGTTTTCGAGGAGCGATCCCAGTGTGGAGACCCCGTGTTGCTGGTTTTCACGACGGAAGAACCCTGACTGTGGACAGCACTGTTCTAAGTGGCCGTCTCGTTACCAGTCTTCAGGAGGCCCCATCTCCATGGCCGTGAGCTCACGCATCAGCCTGACGGAAGGGGGATGTCCGCTGTGCCGTCGGATGCCTGGGAGGAAGCTGTGGTCTGGGGTGGGTGGGGGGAGCCTGAGACGTAAATGTTGCCTCCATTTATAAGGAATTGGGCCCAAACAAGTCGACACCAAACCAATGTACAACTTTCATTGAGCCTTTGGGTGCTTGGAGTGGGTGCTTTGGGGTCCCGAAAAACAGACGGGGAAGATGCTGGCTGAACGGCAGACTCAGCAGAGGACGTGTGCTTGGGGCACGTCCACGATCCATGGGGCAGGATCCTTCTCCCCATAACGCCTGCAGGGACACGTGTCCTCAGGAAAGCCCGATGGGATCTGGGGAGCCACACTTCCAGCCCTGCTGGGGCTCATTCCTGATGATGGAGATCGCCTGCAGCCTTGCCACCCCTGGCGACTTCTTTCACTCAGTATTGACCACTGAAACCTGTCCAGTGGGGCTGGGGTGGGTTTGCACGAGGTAGGGGGCATGCGCCGGGAAACCGAGATTCCTGAACGCAACACTTTGTTCAAGAGAGCACTGGGAACGTGCGCTCTTCCCAGCTTTGGGGTTCGTCTCTCTCCACATGTGTGATTCTCATTCAGTGTCTTACAGATGTGGGCAGAGGAACTCACGCCGCGGAAAAGCCAAACTCCACCCCGCCTACCCGTTGGAGTTCTAAAAACCTGAATTATTGCTCAGATACATGACGGTGGATTCCTGAGTCCAGGGGAAGGCCTGACACCATCGTTCACTGGGTGACTTGGAAATCAGGCTACGGTTTTCCCTGTCACCTGTGGCCTGTCGTCCGTCTGCTGCTGCGCTCCCCCCTTGGAGCCTGGCTCCGTTCTCTCCCGGGCGCTGGGGCTGGGGCCACGCCAAGGTGTGCCCAGCTCACTCTACGCACATGGGCTCTAGGTTGGAGACAAGGGTGGACCTATCACTTTCTAGTTGGGTTCCTCCTGGCAAAATCATCCTTCAGGGTTCCAGGTTCCAGCAGAAGGGGATACACTTGGAAAGAGGCTTTGCTGGAGATGGGGCCACGGGGCAGGATCCTTATGCTTTGCTGGGGACACATTCACCCATTTTTCCTTCTGTGTCATCAGAGCACGGGATGGGTAGAGCCCGAGATGGGGAGAGTCCCATCCATGCCTGGGCCTTGGGTGACCTGGGCCAGAAGTAGGACTCCTGTTGACACCATGATACACAATGTCCCCAGGGCAAGCATGACATCTGGGAGAGATCAACCTTCCCACCCTGTGTCCACGGAAACACAGGTCTTGCTAAAGGTTTCTAGGTGCTTTCTGAAACCCCGAATCCACTGCCTACACAAATAATGTCACTGGGATTCGGGTGCCTGAGCCATGATGCTCAGTGACTGAAACACTTTGTGTTTAACACCCACGGCCCACAGGAGCTTAGCGCTGAAAGAAAAAAAAAAAATCATCAATCGTCAGCCCCTTGCTGTTTACGGCAACTTTGGGAAGGTTGAGCCATACGCAGCCGCCACAAAAATGTCACTAATTCCATCAAGTTTGCACCCATTAAAATGACCAGAGGTGTGAGGAATTAACAGCTCGGTGGAACAAAGAGACCCTTATGGGGTTACATGCAAAGTGAAGGAAAATGTCCCATGAGTGTTCTCCTGTGAGTACTGATGCCTGAAATCCCAGGAAATGCCACTCGCAGAGCCAGGGGAAGAAACTGATCTTTGACGAAGGGATTTACCTCTCACTTCCGGATTCTTTGCAGAATTTCTTGTGTCTAAATTGCCGATGCTCCCACGTGGACTAGTTTTCAAGAGTTAGAATCCTAATACCGTCTCTAAATTGCATAAAAGGGATCCTATTAGTGGGAACAAGGTGGTGGTAAACGGCAGGTCTGTGCGTCGTGCCGCATCTCTACACTAGATGCAAAAATTAGTATTTGTTGAATTGATTTGATTATATATTGATTTAATCATGTTTCTACCTGCATGGTAGATAGCTGGGGAGATCACTTGCAAGGTGGGGGGTGGGCGGGCGATCTTTTGTTTTGGGAGGCTGCTATAAAATTTGTTCACTTAATAAGCTTTCATGCACTAATAACTGGAGATTTGAAAATTACAGCATAGCATCCCTGCCCAGTAGGATCGTACAAGCTCGATTTGGGGAGTGGAGAGGACGGGGAACTGGCATGAACACAGGAATGAATTAATTGAATTAAGTGTCATAGTTTAATGTGTTTGGTGAAAATGGATGCATAAAGAAGTTAATAATTATTAGTTTTATCTGCAGGAGGAAACAGAATGAACGGCGTTTGGCTAACATCTTGTAGGAAGAGTCGAAGTGTTGGCGGTGGTGGAGGAAAAAGTGGAAATTAGGCATTTTAGACAGAAGAGCACTTGTTTCAAATTTGTTAAATGTGCGTTTTTGCACTGGCAGACTGAGGAGCTGTGCCTGCCATTTTATACTGATGAGAACAATTTCGTTATGTTTGCTCTACATTTTTCTCTATCAGCAAACCGGAGAGGTTTCCTGGCCAACACACACATAGGGCACCAGTCTGAGACTTTTGAAAAGCCTTCCCACCCCATCCTACCACACAGCAGCAGTCTCCGACGCAGAGCTCTCCGGTGCGGCTCTCCCAACCCTCCGATTAACCGCCCGTGGTCCACACACCGACGGTTTAGTTTTGCCGTTTCTTGGACCAAAAACTAAAGCAAAGCCTCAAGGATCTAGAAACTCATTTTAGCAGCCGTCACAAACAGCAGCATGTGAAGTCACTAAGAGCTGCGCTCCCCACGGTGTGCTTTGTGGTATAACGGTTTTGAGGGAGAAAACCTAAAGTTTCATCCCCTTCTCCCCATTAATTAGATTTGCCTTAACCACCACGTGCAACATTCTCGAGCGTTAGTTTTCTACCTGTGAATTTAAGCCAATAATAAATGAATCATACTGGAGTTTTCTGTGCCCTACGTGGTAGGATGTATGTGAAAGCTTTCAAAACCGAAGAATATTATCATTAACATTATCACATCAATAATGATTACTATTATTTGAAATTTCAGGAATGTCAATCCAGAAGTATTTCTTATTTAAACATGCCGAAACATGGGAGACTTCCTCTTTTATCAAAGTTCTGGATGGGGTTAATACTTTATTAAAGTTATCCATTTACCCAAGCACGAACGCAGCTATGCCTTTACACGTTGTAAATAGAGAGACTGCAAAATCGAATATGCATATTTTAGACTTTTAAATTTGCAGGGTGTTAGATTTCGAATTTATCTCTCAAAGCGGCATGTGGGAATGAGATATTTAGATATGAAAAATAACCCACAGTCTCTAGGACGTTTGGTGTAACAACGCTAATTCCCTGCTCAGTTGACCGGGAGGCGGTGATTTCATGAAAATGTCAGAGCAGGTGTGTGGAAAAGACATTACAGTGTCAAAACGAGATGAAACAATGTTAATTTGTCTGCGGAAAGTCCGTGCCTCTGCCAAGACGGAACCAGACCCGGTATTCAGCCTTGTTGAATCTTGGCACTCCGGTGCCCGGAGACCTTGAGCGGAAGGCCCCAGCACGCCGGGCGATGTGACAACCCACAGGGAACAGGATTTATCTCCCTCTTCCTGCTTTGGGGCCGAGCACAAAGAAGGCAACACTGTTGGAGGGATTAGAGAACCTTACGAAGGAGTCCAGCCTCCAGCTGTCCCCGACGCACAGCGTAACGCAAGCACCAGGAATACCCAAGCCGGGGGCGGGGGGATGGGGAGGGAAATCCCTTTCTAGCAGCCTCTGTGGATCAGGGTTTAAGAGCTCGAGGGTCCCCCCTCTTGGTATATTGCTGTGTTTTTCTGGCGGGAAATGTTCTTGAGTGTTAAAATGTGTTCAGCACCTCGGTGGCATCTGGGAGTCTGCCTCTGCAGAACAAAGGTGAGCGTTACCCGTTTGGATGTTAATTTGGCCTCCATAAAGCACTCCAGTAAAACTAACATTTGAACAGGACCCAGAATTCAAGAAGCAGCCAAGGATATGAAAGGAAAATAACTCTAAGTGCTTTGAAATCTTTAGCAGTTTGTTTAAAAAGAAAGAAAAAGGCCCCTTTCCTCTACCCTTAGATTCCTCGCAGCAGCCCCATCCCCACGTCGCCATCTAGCACGGCTTGTCTGGAGTTGACCGCACTCTTAACAAATGTCAAGTCCTCACTTTCCATTCAAGAAATAAGGCCCTCGCAGGACCTTCTAAACATTTCTGTTTTCCATCGAACGAGAGTTGCCCTCTGCTGTAATGGAACAGGGCCTGGTTGGTTTAGGAGACGCTGGGTGATGGGCTGGCTTTGACGGAGGCTGACGTGGAAAGTCCCTTCTCTGGACCTTGGCTTGTCATCTGTAGATTTGGGGCAGACTGGGTGTTGGTGTAGACGACCCCTGAGGGTGTCTCCTACAAGGCCTGTCAGTTTTACAGAACTTTTCCAAGACCAGGCGTCCGTTGGTGACACGTGAGTGTGTGGATGTGTCCTTAGTGAGCGTGTGATAAGCAACACGGTCGGATTATTCATGCAAAAAAAAAAAAAAAAAGAGAGAGAAAGAGAGATTATTCCTGAAAAATGGGTGTTCATGGAGCTTGTTCCCAATGGTCGGGTTGTGCGTCCAAAGTGCTTCTCAGGGCTGGGCTTCCATCTGGGAGGGGTGGTTGTCGAGCGGATCCCCAGCCGGCCGCCGGAGGCCGCGCCCGCGGGGTCGTGACATGCATCTCTCCATCCAGCAAGTGGGTATCTCGTTTCTCTATTTACCCGTAGCGTGTTTCTGGGGGGAGAGAGGTTATTCACCCACGTTCTGAGGTGGATATATTCCGACACCGTCCGACATCTCATCTTCTTCCTCCCGTCTGAGTTCTAACTGTGCCCCCAGCAGGCCTGGAGCCAGTGGGCTTCCTTCCTATGGTCCCGTTTTCCTTTCCTCTGCAGGTGGAGAGAGTTGATGTGGTGGAGAAATGCCTTTCAATATTTTTAAGTGCAATATTAACTCACGTCGGATGTAACAAGTAACAGTGCAATGGAATGAAGTCAGGAACAGCAAAGCCATTAAGAAAATGTGCCATTAGGGAGAAGCCTCGTGTTTCCTATGGAAGACATTCGCCAGGTACACGCCACACACACTCAAGGAAGCGATTAAAATGTTTATGGCCCTTCTAATTTTGCTCCTTTTAAGAAGTAGAGACTTTTGGAGCCAGAAACATTTTCTTAATTCACTTTATTGGTAATGAGATCTAGTTTCTTTTCATTCTGATGTGGTGCAATCTCAGTTCACATGTACTTGTGTTGTATGTGCTTGTAGGTCCGATCCCTACGAGGGGAAGACCTGAGGGACCATTGGCTGACACTGTGTTGGTTCTGTTTTATTCATTCTTCTTTTTGGGAGTATATGAAAGCTCGAGCCTTAGGTTTTATTTAAACCTGAAAAGCGCATATCAAATATTTCCTTGTTTCTTTTTATGCTTTCCTAGGACAGGGGCCTTTATTCCTTTTTCCTGAAATTCAGCATAAATGGAAATCGTCTTTCTACGATCGATCAGTACTTGTTGCCTCAACCAGGAAGTGCTTGCCCTGTGGATCACCTCCCGACACAGGCGGTGTCCAGTGGCAGGGACACTGGCTCAACTTTAATGAGAAATGCAGTCCTTGGGAGGGTGTGGGCAGGATGGGAAAGGCATCTGGCATTTGCTGATGAAGGACGCCCTCTGCCGCAGACTCCATCGCTCCCCCAGGAGCGCCCTGTGGTCCAAGGCACAGGGGTCTGGACGCTGGTCTCCAGGCAGCGGTGCTCCTCACACATCCCTGGGTCTGGACGTGGGGCTTCCGATCCTGGGCTTCATGACCATGCTGTCAGGGAGGGCTGACGACCTACAGGATGGGTCACTGTGAGACTCTCCTTTGCTCCTCAAAGACCCAGGAACAGGAGATCAAGGGACTTGCTTGCCACCGAGGTAGGCTTTGTGCTGGGCCTTTCCTTGAAGTCTGCAGTGCATGTGCTGGAGGCTGCCCAGGTGGCTGGTGTCCAGTGTGAACACTTGTCTTCCAGCATTCCACTCTTGACCATAGCACTGAGCACCTGTAGTGCTGTACGGAATTCCTTAAAGGTATTTCCCTTTCTCATCACAAAGCAAACAGATACCAATAAAAATACCAACTACGGTCTGCAGAAAATATTTGCAACATATTTGACAGTCAAAGGGTCAATATATAAAATATGTTTTATACAAAAATGCTTCAATGTATCAAGAGAAAAATGGTCAGTCCGTGGGAAAAAAAAATTAAAACTGTGATCCATAAATGTCTGAAAAGGGATCCAACTCATTAAAACAAAAATGCAAATAAAAAGTGACATTTTATTTTCATTCACTTATTTATTGTACAACAACTTCATCCCTTGCCCTGTGCTAGCATTAATAAAACAGACATCATATTTGTTGGTCCAAAGCTGAGAATCTTGAACGCTCCTGTCCAGAACACAAGAGCCATTAGCCATAGGTGGCTATTTAAATTTAAACTTAGGATAATATAAATTGAATAAAGCAAAACATTGAGTTCCTCAGTGGCACTAGCCACATCTTAAAAAGCTCAATGGTCACATGTGGCTGCGGGCAAGGGTTGGAGGGCAGGGTCTAGAGCATGTCGGTCCTCACAGACAGGTGTCATGGTCAGCGCTGCTCCGGATAGACGCGTACTAAGTAGAAAATCAACATCTGTAACTCACGGCAGAATCAGGTCCGGCTCAGAAACTGGCCGGAGGCAGGGGCGGAACACTTGGGGGCTGCTTCTTGGCTTAGCACAGGCAAGGAGACGGTGTTTGAGCTGACACGGGGAAGGCGGGGAGGAGCTAGCCACGTGGAGACGGGGAGTCCCAGCAGAGGGACGGAGGATTTTTAAAGGGCCTACATGGACAGGGCCGGGTGCTTTTAAGGACATTGGGACTTGCCTGCTTCTGAGTGGTATTTGCTTTCTTGAGGCAACGGCTCGCGCCGGGAGCAGCGTGGAGAGGAGGGAGGACCCAAGACTCAGCCCCTGCGAATCTCAGCTGTTCACGTCTGAGTCAAGGAGCAGGAACTGGCAGGGCATGGGGTGCAGAGGTGGGGACAGGAGAGCCAGGAAAAAGCAGTGGGCTGTGGCTGAAGCCGAAGAGGAGTCAGTCAAGAAAGGCAAAGGTATTTTCCAAATACCCTAACATAACAATTTCAAAAGTTTGATAAAAACCAGCGTTGGTGACTCTTATGAAATGGGTCTCGTACCACTCACCGCTAAGTGAAGTCACGTGTATCTGGTGCTCATTTATGAACTGTAGTGTTGTTTATAATAGAAAAATTCAACAAAGAAAAATTCCACTGGAAGCTGGAGCAGCTCTGACATCCGTGGGGAAGAGACTGGAGCAGTAAGTTCTGATCTCCCACCATTAAATTAGATTTGAAGAGGCTGAGGGGATTAAAAGGAAAGGTCTTTGAGAGAGATCAGTAGGAAAACCACAGCAAGATGTGAACACACGCATAGAATGCTCTCACTTGTATGAGCAAGTGTGTGTTGCACGTGCATAGAGATTTTCCGGGAGAAAGTGGAAGAGCCTGTTTACCGCGCCGATGCCTTGGGGTGGGTGTGCAGAGAGACATGTGGAAAAGGAGATTTTCATTTTATGCCTTTCCATCCTGTTTAATAGTGACAAGTGCGTGGGAATTTGTGAAGATGGAGCAGAGAGTTCCCACGAACACTTCCCTCAGGTTCCTCCAGCGGTTACCTGGGGCATAACGGTAGCACAAAATCAAAATTAGCAAGTGGACACTGGTGAAGTGTGTGTGGTCTTATGCCATTTTATCACGTGCATAAATTCACACAACCATCACCCCAGCCAAGCAACAGAACTATTGTCTCCACAAAGACAGTCCTCATGTCTCCTCTTTCTCATGGCATCTGTCCTCTGTCCTCACCAGCCCTGAGCCCTGGTAAGCACTCATCTCTTTTGTGTCTCTATAATTTTGTCATTTTGGGAATGTTACAGACATGGCACCATCCAGCATGTGATCTTTTGAAACTGGTTTTTGTTCACGTAGCATAATGCCCCTGAGAGCTGTCAAGGTCGTCGCATGTGTCTACTGTCTGTGATGGTTATTGCTGAGTCGGCCGCCGTGGTATGGCTAGAGGACGACTGGTTCACCCACGGAGACATTCTGCTCGTTTCCAGTTCCCGATTAGTGCCAGTAAAGCTGCTATGACCCGTTGTGTGCAAGTCTTCCTTTCTCTGGGATAAGTGCCCAGGAGTGCAATGGACTATAGGTAGGTATATGCTTAGCTTTTAAGAAACTGTCAAACCATTTTCCAGAGTAATGGCATCATTTTTCATTCCACCTAATGTAGGAGAGCTGCAGTTTCTCCCCATCCTCCCAGCATTCAGTGTTGTCACCAGTTTTCATGGTAGCTGTTGTAATAGGTCTGTGGTAATACCTCATCATGGTCTCAGTTTGCACTTTCTACTGGTTATTGATGTGGAACATGTTTGCTTCGTTGCCATCTGTAGATCCTACTTGGAGTCATGCCTCTTACTGTCTTCTGCCCATTTTCTATTTGATTTTTCTTTCTAGTGCTGAGTTTTCAGAGTTTTTTTTTTTTTAAATAATTCTAGATATGTGTCCCTTCTCAGATATGTGGTCTACAAGTATTTTCTCCCAGTCCGTAGCTTGTCTTTTCATCCTTTTAATAGGGTTGTTTGCAGAGAAAGAGTTTTTAATCTTGATCAAGTCTAACTCATAGAATCGTTTCTTTTATGGTGAGGATATCATGTCTAGGAAGTTGTTGTGAAAACCTAAATCCTGAAGATTTTGTTCTGTTTTCTTCCAAATTTTTATAGCTTCATATTTACATTTCTTTCTTTAAAGATTATTTATTTTTTCCTTGCCTTACTGTATGGTTAGAACTTGCAGTACTCGATTGAACAGCAATGCTGTGAGCAGACCATCCTTGCCCTGTTTCCAATCTTACGTGAGAAAGCATTCAGTAGCATCTCACCCTTAAGTAAGAGGTAGCTCATACTTAAACACCTTTTTCTACGTGTTTTTTTATTAAGTTGAGGAAGTTCCCCCCTTTATTCCTAGTTTTATGAGAGTTTTATCATGAATAGAAGTTGAATTTTGTCAAATGTCTTTCCTGCATTAATTCATGTGGCCATATGACTTTTCTCTTTGAGTCTGTTAATAAGGTGGGTTATATTGGTTGATTTTCAAATATTGAAACTATCTCATATCCCTAAAATAAACTTCACTTGCTCATCAGACACACACACACACACACACACACACACACACACACACACACACTAGTAAAATATATTACTGAATATTAAAATTGTTGAGTTCTATTTGTTAATGTTTTGTTAAAAATGTTTATGTCTATATTCATGAGAGATATCAGGGTGTAAATTTTTTTTCATACTGTCTTTGTCTGATTTTATCAAGGCAATACTGACATCATAAAATGAATGAGGAGGTATTCCTCTTCTTCAGTGTTCTGTAAGAAATTTTGTGGTATTTGTTTTAATTCTTCTTCACATGTTTGGCTGACTTTGCTAGTGAAATTATCTGGGCCTGGAGGTATCTTTTCCAAGGGTTTTCAAATAAGAAACTCAGTTGGTTATTGGGCTGCTCAAATCTATTTCATATTGGATGAGCTGTGGTTGTTTGTACTTTCTGAAGAATTGGTCATTTCATCTGAATTGTCAAGTTTATGTTATAAGTTGTTTGTGATATTCCCTTATTCTTTTGGTGTCTGCAGGGTCTGTAATATCTCCTGTTCCATTCCTAATGTTAGTGATTTAATATAAGTAATTTCTTTCTTCTTTTTCAATCTCACTAAAAGTTTGTCATTTTTCTTGGTCTTTTCAAGAAATACCTCATTGTTTTTTGCTTTTTTGTTTTATTTTTTTCCATTTTTAATCTAACTGATTTTTGTCCTTGTATTTGTTTCTTTTCTGCTTGATTTAGATTATCTTGCTCTTTGATTTTCTAGTTTCTTGACTTAAACATTAAGATTATGGATTTGAGAATTTTCTTCTTTTTGAAGGTAAGCATTTGGTGCTATTCATTTCCCTTATAGCATTGCTATAGCTACATCTCACCAATTTTGATATATTTCCATTACATTCATTCAATGTATTCTTAAAATTTTTCTTGAGACTTGCTCTTTGATTATTTAGAAGTTTTGATTAGTTTCCAAATGTCCTGGGTCTTTCTTGTTCTTTCTGTCACTTTACCAGCTTGGGTGAAGTGTAGATACTATATTCCCCTATGTCTTCTGTTGTGCCTGATTTAGACTACAATTGTCTTAAATATTTCCTCTACATACACATTATCAATGTTATTATTTTTGTTTCAACAGTAACATATAATTCAAGTCAAGAGGAGAAGCAAAGTTTATTGTATTTATCCATATTTTTGTGTCTTTAATTGTTTTTCTTACTTCCAACGTTCCAGGATCCATCTTCTAGTATTTTATTTCTGAGAGCTCTATCAGCATTTTTTTTTTTTTTTTTGGGCAGGTTTGTTGGCAACAAATTCTCATAGTGCTTCTTCATCTTGAAATACTTGGTTTCTCCGTTATTCCCAACTGTAGACTCACAGGTTCACAGTTCTGGTCTTTCAGAGTATGAAAGATGTGATAGCAGTTCCTCCTGGCCTCCTGAGTTCCTTATCATAAATCTGCTAGCATTCTAATTGTTTTTCTCCTTTAGGTAAGATGTCATTTCACTCTTTGCTGCTTCAAGATTTTTTTTTTAATTAGTTTTTTTGAATTTGACTATGATGTATCTTGTCATGGATTTCTTCAAGGTTATCTTGTTTGGGGTTTTCTCAGCTTCTTGAATATGTATGTAGATGCATGCCTTTTTCCAAATATGGGACATTTTCAGTTATTAGTCTTTGAGCACTTTTAAAATCTTACCTTCTTCTCTCCTTCCAAGACTCTGATATCATGCATATTAGATATTTTGTCACAGTCAACAGTTACTGGGTACTGTTACTGATTTTTCTTTTTCTTTTTTAATCTGCATTCTCTCTGTTCTTCACACTGGATAATTTCTATTGTCCTGCCTTCAAGTTCACAAATTCTTTCTTCCTTTTCCATTCTTCTGTTGAGCCTATCCATTCAGTTTTTTATTTCAGTTGTTATTGTTTTTTAGTTTTAAAATTTTTATTTGGTTCTTTTTTAATATGTTCTATTGCTTTTTGAAACTTGCTATTCTTTTCATCTTTCTCATGCATGTTTGTAAATTCTCATTGAAGTATTTTTATGATGATTGCTCTGAAATCCATACTAAATAATTATAACATCTCTATCATCTCAATGTAAGTGTCTATTATTGTATTTTCTGATTGAAATGGAGATTTTCCTGGTTCTTGCTATGATGAATGATTATTGATCAAAACCTGGACATTTTTCATATTATGTCATGAGTCTCTGGATCATATTAAGCTCTTCTGTTTAGCAAGCTTTGTCTGACACTGCTCTATTAGGGAGAGGAAGGGTAGGGATGAAAGCCCATGCTCCTCACTTGGCCTCTCTTGACATGGGAAGATGGGGAAGTAAAGTCACTTGTCACTGACGAATGGTGTGGGAGAGCCTGGACTTCCACTCAGAATTTGGTAATACCACCTGGTTCAGAGGGGCTCCCCACATGGTGGCCAGTGACATCACGGTGGGTGGCCTTGTTCTTCCTGTTCACTCCTGGTACCATCCTGGTGGGGGAGGGTTGCCTAGTACCCTGGGGTAGGCTGAAAGTCTAGGCTCCCCAAATGGTCTTCTTTGATGACACCACATGAGGAGGTTGGGATGCCTTGTTACAACTCAGTGATGATGGAGATCTAAATTCTCCATTGACTAACAAGGATGGAGTGGGCCACAGTGTTTTTCTGTAGTGTTTGGCTGAGTAAAATGAGTTCTGTCAAAACTTTTCATTCTTATTAAATTTTGTTTAGTGAGACCAGGCTTTTTCTGTCATGAATTTTTTGTCTGTGTGTCACTTTGTGTTGCTGGGTTCCTGGCTTCTGTAGTATAGTACTTAGTCTAGTAGATATGAGACAAAAGATGATGGTGGTGATGATGATGGTGGTGGTGATGATACCATCCTGTGTTTCCTTGTGTCCCAGTGTCCTGCTGGTCTTCTTGTTCCTCTCTAGCCTTTACTCTCCTTGTGCTTGTTGTATAGGTAATGTACAGTTTGTTTTATAGGTGACTAGCTGATCTTAGTGAGAGAAACAGGAAAGGCACGTCTATTACATCTTTCTGGAAGTATAAGTCTCTAGACTAGTTTTTAAAGTGATAAATGGCATCATATTATCTGCTGGACTTGTCAGTGCTTCCAGGTCAACTCAATGCTGTCCTTGTAGCTCTAGAAGGAAACCCCTCCCTCCCTTCTGTCCTCCCCTTCATTACTTCATCACTGTCCCTCAGTTGCCTTTGAGTTTTTTCTTGAAAAAGATTTTAAAATGGGCAATAACAGAAGATACTAATACAACTGTTAAAACGTTTTTTTGGAAATTAGAAACAATTGCATTTTTCTTTTTTTTTTAATTTTTATTTTTTATAAACATATATTTTTATCCTCAGGGGTACAGGTCTGTGAATCGCCAGGTTTACACACTTTACAGCACTCACCATAGCACATACCCTCCCCAATGTCCATAACCCCACCCCCCTCTCCCAACCCTTCTCCCCCCATCAACCCTCAGTTTGTTTTGTGAGATTAAGAGTCACTTATGGTTTGTCTCCCTCCCAATCCCATCTTGTTTCATTTACTCTTCTCCTACCCCCTTAACCCCCCATGTTGCATCTCTACTTTCTCATATCAGGGAGATCATATGATAGTTGTCTTTCTCCGATTGACTTATTTCGCTAAGCATGATACCTTCTAGTTCCATCCACGTCATCACAAATGGCAAGATTTCATTTCTTTTGATGGCTGCATAGTATTCCATTGTGTATATATACCACATCTTCTTTATCCATTCATCTGTTGATGGACATCTAGGTTCTTTCCATAGTTTGGCTATTGTAGACATTGCTGCTATAAACATTCGGATGCACGTGCCCCTTCGGATCACTATGTTTGTATCTTTAGGGTAAATACCCAGTAGTGCAATTGCTGGGTCATAGGGTAGCTCTATTTTCAACATTTTGAGGAAACTCCAAGCTATTTTCCAGAGTGGTTGCACCAGCTTGCATTCCCACCAACAGTGTAGGAGGGTTCCCCTTTCTCCGCATCCTCGCCAACATCTGTCATTTCCTGACTTATTAATTTAGCCATTCTGACTGGTGTGAGGTGATATCTCATTGTGGTTTTGATTTGTATTTCCCTGATGCCGAGTGATATGGAGCACTTTTTCATGTGTCTGTTGGCCATCTGGATGTCTTCTTTGCAGAAATGTCTGTTCATGTCCTCTGCCCATCTCTTGATTGGATTATTTGTTCTTTGGGTGTTGAGTTTGCTAAATTCTTTATAGATTTTGGACACTAGCCCTTTATCTGATATGTCGTTTGCAAATATCTTCTCCCATTCTGTCAGTTGTCTTTTGGTTTTGTTAACTGTTTCCTTTGCTGTGAAAAGCTTTTGATCTTGATGAAATCCCAATAGTTCATTTTTGCCCTTGCTTCCCTTGCCTTTGGCGATGTTCCTAGGAAGATGTTGCTGTGGCTGAGATTGAAGAGGTTGCTGCCTGTGTTCTCCTCAAGGATTTTGATGGATTCCTTTCTCACATTGAGGTCCTTTATCCATTTTGAGTCTATTTTCATGTGTGGTGTAAGGAAATGATCCAATTTCATTTTTCTGCATGTGGCTGTCCAATTTTCCCAACACCATTTGTTGAAGAGGCTGTCTTTTTTCCATTGGACATTCTTTCCTGCTTTGTCGAAGATTAGTTGACCATAAAGTTGAGGGTTTATTTCTGGGCTCTCTATTCTGTTCCATTGATCTATGTGCCTGTTTTTGTGCCAGTACCATGCTGTCTTGATGATGACAGCTTTGTAATAGAGCTTGAAGTCCGGAATTGTGATTCCACCACTTTGGCTTTCTTTTTCAATATTCCTTTGGCTATTCAAGGTCTTTTCTGGTTCCATATAAATTTTAGGATTATTTGTTCCAATTCTTTGAAAAAAAAAATGGATGGTATTTTGATAGGAATTGCATTAAATATGTAGATTGCTTTAGGTAGCATAGACATTTTCATAATATTTATTCTTCCAATCCAGGAGCATGGAACATTTTTCCACTTATTTGTGTCTTCCTCAATTTCTTTCATGAGTACTTTATAGTTTTCTGAGTATAGATTCTTAGCCTCTTTGGTTAGGTTTATTCCTAGGTATCTTATACTTTTGGGTGCAATTGTAAATGGGATTGACTCCTTAATTTCTCTTTCTCCAGTCTTGTTGTTGGTGTAGAGAAATGCAAAAGATTACTGTGCATTGACTTTATATCCTGACACTTTACTGAATTCCTGTACAAGTTCTAGCAGTTTTGGAGTGGAGTCTTTTGGGTTTTCCACATATAGTATCATATCATCTGCGAAGAGTGATAGTTTGACTTCTTCTTTGCCGATTTGAATGCCTTTAATTTCCTTTTGTTGTCTGATTGCTGAGGCTAGGACTTCTAGTACTATGTTGAATAGCAGTGGTGATAATGGACATCCCTGCTGTGTTCCTGACCTTAGCAGAAAAGCTTTCAGTTTTTCTCCATTGAGAATGATATTTGCGGTGGGTTTTTCATAGATGGCTTTAATAATATTGAGGTATGTGCCCTCTATCCCTACAGTTTGAAGAGTTTTGATCAGGAAGGGATACTTTTTCAACATCTATGGAGAGTATCATATGGTTCTTGTTCTTTCTTTTATTAATGTATTGTATCACATTGATTGATTTGCGGATGTTGAACCAACCTTGCAGCCCTGGAATAAGTCCCACTTGGTCGTGGTGAATAATCCTTTTGATGTACTGTTGAATCCTATTGGCTAGTATTTTGGTGAGAATTTTCGCATCTGGGTTCATCAAGGATATTAGTCTGTAGTTCTCTTTTTTGATGGGATCCTTGTCTGGTTTTGGGATCAAGGTGATGCTGGCCTCATAAAATGAGTTTGGAAGTTTTCCTTCCATTTCTATTTTTTGGAACAGTTTCAGGAGAATAGGAATTAGGTCTTCTTTAAATGTTTGGTAGAATTCCCCCGGGAAGCCGTCTGGCCCTGGGCTTTTGTTTGTTTGGAGATTCTTGATGACTGTTTCAATCTCCTTACTGGTTATAGGTCTGTTCAGGTTTTCTATTTCTTCCTGGTTCAGTTGTGGTAGTTTATATGTCTCTAGGAATGCATCCATTTCTTCCAGATTGTCAAATTTGTTGGCGTAGAGTTGCTCATAGTATGTTCTTATAATTGTCTGTATTTCTTTGGTGTTAGTTGTGATCTCTCCTCTTTCATGCATGATTTTATTTATTTGGGTCCTTTCTCTTTTCTTTTTGATAAGTCTGGCCAGGGGGTTATCAATCTTATTAATTCTTTCAAAGAACCAGCTCCTAGTTTCATTAATTTGTTCTATTGTTTTTTTGGTTTCTATGTCATTGATTTCTTCTCTGATCTTTATGATTTCTCTTCTCCTGCTGGGTTTAGGGTTTCTTTCTTGTTCTTTCTCCAGCTCCTTTAGGTGTAGGGTTAGGTTGTGTACCTGAGACCTTTCTTGTTTCTTGAGAAAGGCTTGTACCGCTATATATTTTCCTCTCAGGACTGCCTTTGTTGTGTCCCACAGATTTTGAACCATTGTGTTTTCATTATCATTTGTTTCCATGAATTTTTTCAATTCTTCTTTAATTTCCTGGTTCACCCATTCATTCTTTAGAAGGATGCTGTTTAGTCTCCATTTATTTGGGTTCTTTCCAAATTTCCTCTTGTGACTGAGTTCTAGCTTCAGAGCATTGTGGTCTGAAAATATGCAGGGAATGATCCCAATCTTTTGATACCGATTGAGACCTGATTGAGGACCGAGGATGTGATCTATTCTGGAGAATGTTCCATGTGCACTAGAGAAGAATGTGTATTCTGTTGCTTTGGGATGAAATGTTCTGAATAGATCTGTGATGTCCATCTGGTCCAGTGTGTCATTTAAGGCCTTTATGTCCTTGTTGATCTTTTGCTTGGATGATCTGTCCATTTCAGTGAGGGGAGTGTTAAAGTCCCCTACTATTATTGTATTATTGTCGATGTGTTTCTTTGATTTTGTTATTAATTGGTTTATATATTTGGCTGCTCCCACGTTAGGGGCATAGATATTTAAAATTGTTAGATCTTCTTGTTGGACAGATGCTTTGAGTATGATATAGTGTCCTTCCTCATCTCTTATTATAGTCTTTGGCTTAAAATCTAATTGATCTAAGGATTGCCACTCCTGCTCTCTTCTGATGTCCATTAGCATGGTAAATTCTTTTCCACCCCCTCACTTTAAATCTGGAGGTGTCTTCGGGTTTAAAATGAGTTTCTTGTAGGCAACATATAGATGGCTTTTGTTTTTGTATCCATTCTGATACCCTGTGTCTTTTGATTGGGGCATTTAGCCCATTAACATTCAGGGTAACTATTGAGAGATATGAATTTAGTGCCATTGTATTGCCTGTAAGGTGACTGTTACTGTATATTGTCTCTGTTCCTTTATGATCTACTACTTTTAGGGTCTCTCTTTGCTTCGAGGACCCCTTTCAATATTTCCTGTAGAGCTGGTTTGGTGTTTGCAAATTCTTTCAGTTTTTGTTTGTCCTGGAAGCTTTTAATCTCTCCTTCTATTTTCCATGATAGCCTAGCTGGATATAGTATTCTTGGCTGCATGTTTTTCTCGTTTAGTGCTCTGAATATATCATGCCAGCTCTTTCTGGCCTGCCAGGTCTCTGTGGATAAGTCTGCTGCCAATCTAATATTTTTACCATTGTATGTTACAGACTTCTTTTCCCGGGCCGCTTTCAGGATTTTGTCTTTGTCACTAAGACTTGTAAATTTTACTATTAGGTGACAGGGTGTGGACCTATTCTTGTTGATTTTGAGGGGGGTTCTCTGCATCTCCTGGATTTTGATGTTTGTTCCCTTTGCCATATTGGGGAAATTCTCTCCAATAATTTTCTCCAATATACCTTCTGCTCCACTCTCTCTTTCTTCTTCTTCTGGAATCCAAATTATTCTATGTTGTTACATCTTATGGTGTCACTTATCTCTCGAATTCTCCCCTCCGTGGTCCATTAGCTATTTGTCCCTCTTTTCCTCAGCTTCTTTATTCTCTGTCATTTGGTCTTCTATATCGCCAATTCTTTCTTCTGCCTCATTTATCCTAGCAGTGAGAGCCTCCATTTTTGATTGCACCTCATTAATAGTTTTTTTTTTATTTCAACTTGGTTAGATTTTAATTCTTTTATTTCTCCAGAAAGGGCTTTTATATCTCCCAAGAGGGTTTCTCTAATATCTTCCATGCCTTTTTTGAGCCTGGCTAGAACCTTGAGAATCGTCATTCTGAACTCAAGATCTGACATATTACCAATGTCTGTATTGATTAGGTTCCTAGCCTTTGGTGCTTCCTCTTGTTCTTTTTTTTTTGTGGTGAAATTTTCTGCCTTGTCCTTTTGTCCAGATAAGAGTATATGAAGGAGCAAGTAAAATACTAAAAGGGTGGCAAAGACCCGAGGAAAATATGCTTTAACCAAATCAGAAGAGATCCTAAGTAGTTGGTGGGGAGAAAGGGGATAAAAAGAGGTTCAGAAAAAAAAAAAGAAACAATTAAAAAAAGAAAACGAATAAAGAAAAATATAAAAAAGAAAAAATATATATATATTAGATAAACTAGTTAAAAAACATTAAAAAAGAAAAGGGTAAAAGTTAAAAAAATTTGGGAGAAGAAGAGAAAAAAAATTGAAAAAGAAAAAAAAATTAAATTAACTGCAAGGCTAAAGCATCATGGGGAGAAAGCCATGAGTTCCGTGCTTTGCTTTCTCCTCCTCTGGAATTCCGCTGCTCTCCTTGGTATTGAAACCGCACTCCTTGGTAAGTGAACTTGGTCCTGGCTGGGTTTCTTGTTGATCTTCTGGGGGAGGGGCCTGTTGTAGTGATTCTCAAGCGTCTTTGCCCCGGGCGGAGTTGCACCGCCCTTACCCGGGGCCGGGCTGAGTCATCCGCTCGGGTTCGCTTTCGGGAGCTTTTGTTCCCTGAGCGCTTTCCGTAGAGTCCGGAGGGCGGGGATGAAGACGGCGGCCTCCCGGTGTCCGGCCCGGAGGAGCCGAGAGCCCGGGGCCCCACTCCTCAGTGCGCCCTCAGAGAACAGCGCCGATCTACTCCCGTCACCCTGCCTCCGGCCGCGCTCCGAGCTGACCGAGCCTGCGACCGGTTCAAGGTAACCCCGAGCTGAGAGTCACTCCTCGGCTCCGTCTCTGTAGCCGGCTTCCCCGTTCTAATACCTGTAAGCTCTGCGACACTCAGACACCCCCGATCCTTCTGTGACCCTGCGGGACCTGAGGCCGCGCTGACCCTGCGTGGGCTTCACCCCGGTTAAGCCTCTGGAGCGATGTCCCTCAGCGGAACAGACTCTTAAAAGTCCCGATTTTGTGCTCCGTTGCTCCACCGCTTGCCGGGAGCCGGCCCCTCCCCCCGCGGTCTATCTTCCCGTCGCTTTGGATTCACTTCTCCGCCCGTCCTACCTTTCAGAAAGTGGTTGATTTTCTGTTTCTAGAATTGCATTCTTCTCTTCCATCTCCCGTTGGATTTGTAGGTGTTTGCAATGTTTAGATAAGCTATCGAGCTGATCTCCCGCTACCTGAAGTAGTCTCAGCTGCTACTTCTCCGCCATCTTGACTCCTCTCCCATTTGCATTTTTCCAAATCCTGTGAGAGTTCTCTTCCCAGGTACTTCCCATGCTTTGGAAGAAATTTGGATCTACAGTATACTTTCTTGATGTGAGGTGGAGAGGTTTAAATAAAAGGAGAGAGAAGACGTGTGACAAAATGATCACCTTGTAGCTCAGGGAGACTCTCATTGTTGTTTTTGATGACGGTCGGTGGCCTATGACTATTTTTGTGTTTACAGTCCTGGTGGCTTTTCCCGCTCAACATTTTCTCAATCATCTCTTCATCCATGTGGCCCATGGTAAAGCATAGTCTCTCTCCATGTCACATTTCCCTTCTTATGAGGAAATAAGCTGCTTTTAGATGTAGAATTCATACTTGCTTCGTCCCTGGGATAAGATCAGCTGAATGTAGAAGGAAGTTATGTTGGTACTGGGTTTATCCCAGGTTATAAGGAAGGCTAGGCAAGGAGAATTTCAAGAGATGGGCTCTTCTTTTCTTTCTCCAATCTATAGATTTTCATTCCTTCAATTGCCTGGTCACATCATTGCTTTCTTGTTTTTTTTCCAAGTTTATGTCAATGCATCCTCTCTGCCTAAAGTGTGTACACCTTGTGAGATGTCTTAGCAAGCAGGTGGAGAGATGCCCATGTTCTTTTTGAACATAAAACCCTTCTTCATTCCAGTGGTGCCGTGTCACAGCCACGATTGGGTACAGCTTGTCTTCTGCCTGTGTGTGGGACCTGTCCTGCATACACTGTGAAGGCCATGTATTTAGGGACTATTGTACATCATAAACGGACCCATACTCTGAATGGAGCACCTTGTCACCGGCACCCCAACTTAAGGGATAGTGCTGCATTAACACTGTGACCCAGGGGAAAGAACTTCATGCAAGTGCTTGTCCTTGAATTCAGAACAAACAGAAGCACACACATGGGATGAGTCTGTTTTAGAATGAAGTGTTCTCTTTTGGGCAACCATTCATGGATTCTTCATCTGTCCAGTTCACAACCTCAAGCCACATGGAAGTGAGAGGACCAAGAGAGTCCCCATTGTAGAAACGTTTGTCAACACAAGGAAAATGATGCTTTTCCATGTTGCTTTCATATTAAGTCATGAGATGCATGATTTTTCATAAATCACAAAAATGGGGACAAAATGTAGACCTTGTCCGTCAGGCAGAAGGTGATTCCTACCGACGGGTCTTTGGGTGTTCATGGTGAAGGTTCTGGGTCTTGGGCAGCCCCATGCTGGGAAGAGACCCTTCTGAAGAGGAAGGGGGGCATCACGGAGGCGGGACCCTGGCCACTGGCATGTGCGAGGCAAGCTTTGAGCACAAAGCCGGCTCAGGGAGAGCGCACTGGCGTGAAAGGAGCCGGCCAGTGAGTGGAGAAAGCCGCGGGAAAAGGCAGATGCCACCCATCTCCCGTAAATAGCAAGGCCTCAGAAAAATAGTCAACGAGCCTGGTCCCTTTTTGTTTGGCTTTGCTGCCATTGACTGGTTGTCTCAAAGTAACCGATTGTGTGGAACGGAGTGGTGGGAAGCCGGCCAGTGCCCCGAGCCAAGAGCTCCAGGCAACTTATCAAGAAAAGCTTTGCTTTACTTCTCCACCCTCCCCCTTCGCTTTTTTTTCTTCTTTTTCAAGTTCAAGAACATTTTATTTAAAATGAAATTCCCTGTTAAGTTGTACATTGCCTTTTATTTAAAGATGTAGTATCTTGGAGAATAAAGGAAGGAAGAGAGGAAATTAAAAAAGTACCAAGGGAAGACGTCTGGCGGCTTGGCCTCTCACCAAGTGACCCTTTGATAGACCACATGGGGCTCGGAATGGTATCAGCCGACCAGGGAAGTGAGCGATTTATGGGTCTTGTTTGGGCATTTGATAAGTATCTCTGTAAAGTGATGCAAGGAAAAGTAACCCTCAGCCCACTATCATCGCAGGATTCCTGTAAATTATTTTAAGATGAGAGAGGCCATCAAGATTAGAGAGAAATCACCCCCAGGCTCAGGATATTTATGTACGTTTCATTTTAAAAATCGGTGCCACAATGTCCCAATGATCATTAAGCAACCTGTCCGGGTGTCCTTCGAAAGCCAGAGGATTTGTTCCCTGGGGAGAGGATGAAACAGTTCGTCATAAGGCGGGAGGTGGGCACCATTGGGCCACATCTTATGCATGAAACATGAGAAACCCCGGACCTCTGGGATCACCTAGTTCATCCGGAAGTTCTCCTAGTGGAGAATCTCTTGGACGAGTGTAAGAGATTATCCTTCCCGTCCCCAGCCCTGAGGTGTGATAGTGGTGACTCTGCTGGTTCATTTAGTCAGCGGACAGGTGTAGACTGCCCTGTGATGTCACAAATGAAGGAGACCTTCTAGTTAACTTAGGGCAGGGGTTCCCAACAGGAGGCACATTTTGTCCCTCTACCCCGACCCCGAGGACACTGGGGAATCCTGATGGACGTTTTTGATTGTCCCACAAGTGGGGCTACCCGTGTCTAGCAGGTGGAAGCCTGGGGTGCTGATAAGCCTCCTACCATGCACAGGACAGCCACCACAACCAGGAATTATCCCCGTGAAATGTCAATAGTGCCAAGGTTGAGGAGTCCTGATTTAGGGGCTCTCTTGCAGGTCATTGATCTCACTGTCAGGGACTTAATCTTCCAGGACCACTGCAGACACTCTGTCTTCAGAATATCTATGTCGGCTCTTCGAAAGGTCCTATTTACCCCCGGTGGTTAACAAGAACTCCCATGAGTGGTTTTAGCATAAAATTACTTTTGCTCCGTGGCCAAAGGCTTTTCCCCCAGAAAGCTACATCACAAGTTGATACTGTTTTCCTTGACAGGGCTTCAGAAAATCCATCACCGTAGTTGAAAAGCATCTTTTTACTCCACGTACAATGGGACACGACTACAACTGACCACCTATCGTGATGCTGTATCATTGCTGGGATGAAAATTTCTTCCTGTTTTAAAATATTAATGCTTCCAACTTCCCGAGATCCTTATAAAGTAACGATGTCATATTCTGGGAAGAGCTGCCCCAAATCCGGCCAAAATGACATCATGCATACAACAGCCTTTCTCCTGCAGTAGCCCTGGGGGGCTCGCCTGCGTGCTCCCCACCCTCACTGTCTCAGCGGTGTTGCTCCATGGACAGCCCAGGTTGCCGATGGCTCCTTCCGTTCTGTGCCTGGCTTTGCAGATGATCTCGGCTGCTTCTGGAAAATACCCAGCCAGGGTTTTCCTGCCGGCGCAGAACCGAGGTCGAGAACTGAGGTCGAGGAACTGCCTGCTCTTGCTCAGCTGTCATCGATGAAGAGCTTCGGGCACCGCCTCGTGGGTTTCCGCGCGAACCTCGGCTCAGCAGAAGCGCTCTGCAGAAGCTTCCAGGGTGCCATGTGTTTGATCTTCTGAGAGTAGTAGCACCAGCCTCCCTGGTTGCCCCTGCGGTGCGGTGCTCTTTCCTGGCTACGGCGCCTTCGGACACTGATGTGACTCTTTCAAGACTGACGTTTCCTTTATGGCACGGGAGCGCAGCCTGCTGGGGGGCACGGAACTCCGCGAACCACGTCCCCCCGCTCTCTGGTCTCTCTCCCTCCTTTTGACTTTCAGGCACGTGGTGTGTTGAGATGGGCCATTATTGGTAAACGATGCAGGATTTACCGATTAGAGACGTAAACATGAATATCATGCAGAGCTTAAGCCGTAAGTTTTCGCCACTTTCTTAGTGTGGAAGTGGACCAAGCTGCCAAGGGGATGCCCTCAGATCTACTCCGCCAGGAGCAGTCCCTGGGAAGTGGACGTATCAAGGCCTTTGTGACCTTTTTGAAGGGAATTTCTGGGTCCCCGGAGCTGATTGGCTCCCAGTTTACCTGACATGCCCTCCTCTGGGAACACTGGGAGGCTCGGCACCCGGGAGTTCCCAGTTTCTGTCGCTCCAGCTGCTCAGCAGTAGACAGAGCGTCGTGGTACCATACAAAGAAGCGCAGCACGGGGCGCCCTCCGTAATCCGGTTAGAGCAATGGCGTCACATGTGAGGTACCAGGAGAAAGCCATGTTGGTATTTGGAGCACGTATGTGTTTGTGTCTAAAGCAAGAGGAATGTATAAGTGATGCTATAAGTTCCTGAAAGAGGGAGATTACCATGGATGACATCTGTCCTGGAAGGCTTCCTGGAGGTGGTGGCTGTTGGCTGGTGTTTGAAGGAAGTAAAGATGAGATAATAATGGTAACAGTAAAGCTATCATTTACTGAGATCTTACTATGACCCAGGCACTGTTTTAAATGCTCAATAGGAATAGTTTTATTTGAGCTTTGTCATTTTTCCGGATGGGTGCTGTGATGATCCCCATTCCACAGGTGAGGAAGCTGAGGCAGAGCACCTAGCAGGGGACGTTGCAGGGGCGCTATGCAGAAGCAGGGGCACAGGGCTCGGGTCCACAGTTTTGGAAAGGAAAGAGGTCCTAGAGAACCTCTGGTCTCGACGGGGATATGCACTTGCCTCAAGCCACCTGGCACCCCAAGAGAACCACGGGACAGGTGTTTGGCAGCCCCTGGCCTTCTCTGTGTGCGACAGAGAGCATGGTGACTTGTCAGGTTGGAGCAGAGAGTTTATGATGGAACAGAAGAGGTTTCTGCGTGACAGCTGGCCTACCTGCAGTGGGTGGTCACAAGTGACAGGGTACAGGCAGTGGCTTGAGAAGAGGGACCTGGTGGTTGACTGAGGAGCCGGTGGTCCTGAGGTGGGGCTGGAACACTGGCCTGAGACCGTGACTACCTCGCTTCCTGGGGCAGCACTGGGTCGGGAGGGCATATGGAGCTGCAGGAAGACCATCCACCAGGCCCCGATGGGCCGAGCAGAAGGAAACAAGTCTTCCCTTCTGATCAATTCAAGGCAGACAATTATCACTGCAAGAGGAAATGAGCAGGAAATGATCTTGAAGGATAGCCGTGAACATGAAAACAAAAATACAGCAACAACCAAATCAATCCAAACACTCGGGCTTCCTGACTTGTCTGAGTCATTTTCTCAAGAACGTGCTGGTGAGGACCGGCGGCCCCAAGCTGGTTTTTGTCAGTGATTCCCCTGGACGTTCCCATGACCTTGCTTCCCGCACCCCACCCCCACCCTGAACCCAGTGCTTGGGGGACACCTCGTGTGCTGCTTTCAGGAGGGCGTGCGAGAGGTTCTCAGTGCGGATTAAGAGATCACACTGGCTTGGAGCTCCCAATCCCTACCTGGGGGCGGCCTCACCGTCCGTCACCCGGGAAGCGGGTCCCCAGGACGGCTCTGCTTCCCCACTGGAGCAGAATGTGCATTTGGAGGAGAGAAAGAGCGCCTTTTCTGTCTCCAAGCATTCTTGGCTTGGAGAGGAGATTGTTGGGAAGCTGTCCTTCCCCAGAGATCGCTCGGTGACATTGTGTAATCCTCCAGTTAAGTCCCAGAGGTCAGTATTAATAAAACCATTGGTGAGGGGGAAAGGAACGCTAGAGAGGAGTCAGGCAGGCATCAGAGGGAAGCCAGTGCCCGGACGCAGGTGTGACCCCTGCCCTCCGTGTCTGCACTTCCCGTTCTGGCGACACTCCCCACGACACACACAAGCCACAAGTAATGGCTGTCCGTCTGGGGCGTAAACCGTGAGGAACAGGACGTTCCGGTCCGTGAGCACGGGTGCCGCCAGCCCAGGCGTACTTTAATTTCGGGATTGTTGTGTCCGGAGATGAACAGGTGAGGCTCGTTTGTGACAGTGAGTTGACGTCTGCTTTAAGACTGCTGAATGTCACTTAGAGGAGGTACAACTTCCAGTTCCCAAACTCTTGTGCAAGAAGTATAAAAATCTTGTGTTTTACATGACCTGATTTAATTTTTAGTTCAAGTTGCCCTTTCTCTGATGTTTTTGGCCCCTCAACTCCCCCCCACCCCAGCATTGCAGGGGTGCTGAGGAAAGCCTGTGGAAAGCCCATCCTCTGTTGCCGGCCACCTGCCCAGTCCAGAGAAGCTGCTCTGGCCGTTGTCCCTCCTGCTGCTCACACTGACCGCCGTGGGAGCTTGTAGAGGTTGCTTTCTCAGCACATACTCCCTGCTGGCTCTGCTTCTCCTGTGGAAGCGCTCTGTGGCTCACCTTTGCTGTATATGCGAGGACGGAACTCTCCGGAGGACCGTCATGGGCTTGCTGACCCAGACTGCCCACCTACACCTACGGACTCCCCCTCCGTGTCTTGCCTGGCACTCCGTCTCAGACCCTGGGGGCTCCGGATCTCACAAATGCCCTCCTGGCTGTGCAGGCTCCCAGGAACCTTCCTGAAACTGTGCTCCCTCCCCTTTTCTTCTCCACCTTTCTTTCCTCTCTTTCCCTGCAAGCCATGAGGTTTTTACATCATCTGAAGACATGTTAGGGCAGACAGCTGGGGAGAGAAGCCCATCTATCCTCAAAACCTCCTGCATGTCTTGGCTTATGGCTTGTTCCTCCGAGGGAATACAGTTCTGGAACACACGAACAAGAAGACACTCCCAGGTTCTTTCTTTCCTCCTTTGCAAGTTCTTTCCCTGAGAAGGCACCAAGCACAGAGCAGCATAGGTGCTTGAATGGGGTAAGAACAAAGGAAGGAAAGGTATTATCAGAAAAAGAAATAGGACAATATTAAAAAAAAAATACTATCCCGCCAATGCCAAATGTGGTATTTCAGGCATATGATGTAGGATAGGAGCGAGTGAAAGAGGCATGAAGGTTCGGCGTCATTGTGAAGTCAAGCTCTTTGGATTTTCAGACTATAGGAGACTGAGGCAGTGCCTTGGTTAGCTCAATTCCAAAATAAATAAATAAATAAATAAATAAATAAAACTTCAGATGTTGTACCAACTGCAAATTGTCCTGTACCTAGAACACTTATTTCAAAGCAATACGAACAGGGAGGGCCAAATTTTATTTTATACTTTTACCAAAATGTTTGGGTACCTGAAATTTTTTAGGTTTGTGTATCCATGAAACTCTGGGTCTGTACTAATTTGCATGCATTTCTATGTGGAAGGTGAGCTGAATCTTTGGTTAGAATTATAAATTAGGTTTTATATCTATTTGTATTATATGTCTATTTTACATGTGTTGTTTCTTTTATTTTAAGAAGAATAATCAAGGGCCTGGCAGGGTCGGAGGCAGAGTGTAGAAGTCACTCTGGTAGGGCGGGGGTCTCTGCTATTTGGGCAGACTTCCCTTAGAAAGCTGTACAAACTCTTCTTAAGAAACTTGGTCCTTTTCACAGAAAGGACTCTACACTCTAGTCTAGCATCACTATAATAATTGGCTCCAGAGAAACCATAAGCTCTCTCTCTCTCTTTTTTGCAAATCTTATGCACGAACCTATCGGATCAGAACAGAGCCAGATTTGGCAGAATCCTAACACACATTTGTCTTCCTTTCCAGATCTCCTTTCTGCAAACTTCCTATAGCTCGCTCTTTCCACTCGATTTATTTTTTATTGTGGGTAAAATATACCCAACCTAAAATTTACCATTTTAGCCATTTTAAAGTGAACAACTGAATGGCATCTAGTTCCTCGGTTGTGCTGGGCCATCTCAAGGGCTCCAGAGCCACACGTGGCTGGCGGTGGCTGTGCCGGCTAGTGCCGACAGGGGCTCTGTGGCGTGGTGCTGCGCCGGGCCAACGTGGAGGCCTCCGACTTCAAGTGTTGGGAGCCCCTGTGCAGGGGGCTGATACTTGAGAGAGATAGGTTGAAGGGTTTGGCAACACCCCTTCTTCTCATTTTCTGGGGTCGTTGAGAAGCAAAGTCTTGATGACAGTATCTTTAATGAGCTAAAACAAAATTCTGTCTTCAAAAAGAGCTACTTTTTATTCACTTTCTCAGCATAAGAATCTTTTAGAGTAACGTATTAATTTTGGAATTTACAAAAACAATGAAATTAGGCTTTTGATTTTAGCTTAAAGGAGATGCTCACGTAATCGTTTCTTTATGTTCTGAAGTGTTTTTGAAGACTATTAGTGATGTTATGCAGTATCTTTTATGTTTAAGTATTTGCTTCCTAAATTAAGTGTAGAACATCACATTAGGACAAATGTTTGCTCTTTTGACAACTCTACTGTCTTTAGAAAATTGTAGGTTTCATTTTTGACGTGTCTGCGAGGAAGCTCAAATTCAGAATTCAGTTACATTAAGTATCCGACCCCTGGCTGCTTGTATAATTAATTTACTTATTTTATGTTTATCAGTTACCTTTTTCTTAAATACCTTTTTCAAAAACTTCAAGTGTGGGGCGCTTGGGTGGCTCAGTTGGTTAAGCGTCTGCCTTTGGCTTGGGTCATGATCTCAGGGTCCTGGGATCAGGCCTCACATCGGGCTCCCTGCTCAGTGGGGAGACGGCTTCTTCCTCTGCCTCTGCCCCCAACTCATGCACTCTCTCTAATAAATAAATACAATCTTTAAAAAAAATTCATGCATATACATATTTTGCTATTGTAATCTCCATGAAAATATTTTTGGGAAGTAGACAAAATACGTGTAATAACGAAGCATTAGTATTATTTCAGAATTATCCGTGCATTCTCAGAATTTTATCACCCATGTTGTTCATCATTAAGAGGAAGTATCCACATAGTTTTTGTGGGAAGTATCCTTTGGAAGCTCAACGAGATTCCAGGATGTGATACAGTGTTTGTTGAAGCCGCAAACGCAGGTCCCCACCAACCTGTGATACCCTCTGTCCTGACTGTAGGGGGCGCTCCTATTTACCCTACAGCGATGTGCGAGTTACCAGGGACCACACCGAGCTCGTGGTCTTTGTCTCTCCATAGACAAGTCTTCCAGGATCTGCACTTCTGTCTTTTGGTTATCTTGAAGGAGTTTCCCTGAGAGACTTTGAGAGCCCCGCAGAGCTCCCCGTAGTTTCAGGCGAGCTGGGAGTGAGTGTGTACGAGGTCCCTCATGGGGCAAGGCCAACACTCAGCACCTGGGCATGAAAAACAGTGACAGTGATTTTGTAAAGCAGGGGGTTCACGAGCCAACGGGATACAAAACTGGAGTCCACCCTTTTTTGGTGTCTGTTATATGGCAAGGATTATGACAGAAATGTTCATGGTACAGTAGGATCCCTGTGCTCAAAACCTTTCCCTGCTGGAGGAAACAGGTGTCGCACTATACCTCAATCATCAATCACGTGACCAATGTTTAGGGAACACCTGTCAGGTGCCAGGTGCTGTGACGGGTCCTGAGAAAACAGTGTGGTTCTAACACACACTTTGACCCTCAGGGAGCCCAGTGTAGAATGGGGAGACACCCCGGGTCCTGTCCTATGTGGGGTGTGCACGGTGCCCTGCAGGGTCCCCCAGGGACAGGCATCAGCCTAGCTGTCACCCACCTGTGGCCCGTTTTCTTCCATTTCCTGGTCCTGATAGGAGCTCCTTTCTGAAGGAGCTTTGTGAGGTGGTTTCCAGACCAAAAGAGATGAGGGAGATGAGGGCAAGTTGGCTGCCACCATGGCTCTGGGGAACTCAGGCTGGAACACAGCTCCTCCTGTGGGCCCGGATTCTAGGAAATCTTTCCAGGTTGGGGGTGCAGCAGCATTTTCACACTAACAGAAGATGAATCTGTTTGGGGCAAGGAAATCATTCATTCAACAGAACGTACAAAGCCAACCCGTATTCAGTGCAGGGCCGGGCTGTGTGCTGATGGGGCCAAGCCAAGGCCCAGATCGATCACCTTGAAGAAGTTGCTGGAACTTGTTTGAAGGCAACCCACCATGTTCACAGTCCCCCCACCCCATCCTGGGGTGCTCTTGGCGCCGTGGACTCCTGGGGGAGACTCATCGTTGGAGCCTGAGTGTTTCTGCCTACTTTCCTCCACCAACTTCTCTTAGATTTGAAGATCGGGTTGCCCTGCCTGGCAGAGTCTACAACATGGGGGCCTGTGGCCCCCATCCTGGGACATGCCTGTGGGGAGGGCCGCTGGGCTCAGGCCCTGCTTGGCAGCTCGAGGTCCCGCAAGCCGGGCCGTGGGAGGGAGCTACGAACGCCCATCTGCCGCTTTTACGAGTTTGGCTGCTGCTGTTCTGCTTGGTGAAAATACCGCAATCATTTGTCTTTTTAGGCAGTCTTTAGGCTTATTTACTTATTTATTTATGCAATCCTGAGGACTTTAAAGTTATTTTGCAGAGAATGTCTATAGCCGCGAGCACGAAACAAATGCAGGACCGGTGGGCTGACCGCCTCGGCCTGGGCGGGCTCCCCTCTCCCTTCAGCGGGGGGGACCAGCACCGGGTGGGGCTCCTGCCCCGTGGCTGGTGGGAAGCCCCTGGAAACCCAGGTGCCCCTGTTCCCCGGTTCCTGAGGCTTCTGACCACTCGTCTCTGGATGTTTTATTGGTTGCAAAGCAACTCTCTTAGCAGATGAAGTTAAAGAAAAGAAGCAAAAACCTGTGGCAGCTCCCGCTGGAGACGAACAGCGTGGGGCGTGGGCCGGCGCTCACGGGGGAAAGGGGGTCCGTGTTCCCACTGACTTGGCTGGAAACATCTCATCTAACCCCCGCTCAGAGACTGGCTTGATTCTTCTACCTGGTTCTATCTCCTTTCTTGGAAGGTCGGAACTCAGGTGAGTGAACACACATTTTCTTAAGGTGTTAAAACTACTGAGCCAGCCAGCTTGGGCGTTTGGCAAGGACGACTCGGTTCTTTTCCCATCTGCTCCTCCTCCAGGGCTTGGCCTCCCAGAAGCTCCTGCCTGTGAAAGAGCCAGCAGTCTCGCCCCTCCAGGTGTCTGCCCCGCTGCACTCTGCGGCCGCGGCGGTGGGTGTGGGACGCCGGGGCCGCGGCGGTGGGTGTGGGACGCTGGCCTCTCGGGACGCTGCAGTGTGTATTCAGGGACCTGCACACAGGTCTGGAGGCGCCACATCCCCATGTGGGCTGCACTGCATTTGCACTAAGCTGTGCAGCAATCGTACTGGTTTGGCAAGAGGCACAGGTGACTTGCTTAGTTCCTGCCAAGGTTAGAACACGGACCTTGAGTCAGGCTTATTGGTTACTAGTTCTGAAAATTTCTGATGAGAAGAATGTCCTGGGTGCCTGTGACAGAGTCCCACGGCCTGCTCTAGGACAAGTCTCCGGGGAGGACGCTGGATGATCTGGGGTCTGATGAGCAGCCCAGGAACTCCTGTCATCTGGGAAGTTTGGGGAGCCTGGGGCAAGCTTTCTGGGGACCCAAGCAAGCTTCTTCAACCCACGTCCCTGGATTCCTGGGCTGAGCAAGTAGAGGGACACTTTTCTAATGGCCTTGGAAGTCGTTGAGCTGGGGTGCATGAGTTCTGGCTGGAAGAGCCAGGACTCTCTGAGCTGTCCTTTGTGACCCGAGGCTGTAGGTATCGTAGACCTGGCATCACTACGGATGTTGGCTCTGCCTGGCTGGCAAAGATGGGGACTCCCTGTCTCACTGGGTGTCTTCTGAATGGTTTGGCTTAGAACCACTGGTTAACACTCAGAATTGGGGGAGAGCTTCTGAAGGGCCAAGGGGCTGGGGGATCGGCAGTTGCGTGCACAGGATTAAGCTTCACAGGATATCATTTGTCGACCAGGTGACCCCTTTTCTGACCACAGCTCTTGTACTGATGCTTCAAACTCTGGGCTGATGGGAGCAATGTCCATATTGCGGAGACTTCAGGACAAGATCGGATGGTGGGAACCCAGCAAGGGGATTATGTATGCTTCTCTCGGCAACGTAATCATGGGCCCACGATCTTTCCAGGATTCCTGCTCATTCTTGGTTTCCCCATTTGTAAAACACCCACCTACCTCCCATGTAATCGAGAGGAGCCATTCACAGAATGATTTTAGAGCACTTTTCAAGGAGAGACTGCAGGGGAATTGCTTCGTAATGGTGAAGATTTTCACTTGAGTGGATATTGAAAACAAAGGATTGACCTTCCAGAAAAGGAAAACACTCCTAATTTACTACAAATAGAAACAGATACATTGCTGGTTTGTAGCTGTCAGGTCACTTGTTTGCAGCAGGTGGAGATCGGCAGCGTGAGGTAACCATGGATCCGTCTCACCAACTGGTCAAGTTGGAGCAAGTTTGGAAACACTCCGTCCAGATCTCTTGAGGCCATCACCCTACATTCTGAACCCCAGACATGGTCTCAAATGGGTACAGCATGTATTCCCTTAGCTAACCCTAGGGGAATAGGCTCTTTAGTGACCATATTTTGCCATAGTCCTTCCTAGAGCTCTCACTTTAGGATGGCCATGATCATTCTGCCATGTTGGATAGATATACATGAATGCCATAGAAAAGCCAAGTGTGTGTGTGTGTGTGTGTGTGTGTGTGTGTGTGTTTTGGGGTTAATTACCATGTTCATCTGTGGAGAGACAGGAGGCCCAGTCATTCCTTCCCTGTGAGACCTCTTAGTAACTCAGTGACCAGCGGGGGTATTGTCACTCTCATGTTACGGATGATAAAACCGAGGCCAGAATATTAAATAATTACGTAGGTAACACAGAATTATCAATGTAAGAGCATGACTAGAGGCTGAATCGGAGCTAAATTGTGTTCCCCACAAAATTACGCTGCCTTAATAACTGATTCTCTAGGTATTTGCCAAGTGTTTTTCTGGCCAACAAAAGAAATTAAATTTAGTCCCTAAGAGAGAGACCAATGGGAAAGAACAAGTGGTCTTGTCTGGCTTTTTTAGGTTAAATCTTACGTTAGAAAGGGTATGCATTCTTATTTGTTAGTGTCAACATGATAAATAAAAGTACCCGGTTGGGCACAAACATCAGTAAGTAACTGGAATTGACATTTTATAATTACGAAAATTTAAAAATGTCCTGGTGGTAAGGAGTGACACTGATAATATCGATGTGTCATGGTCTGAAGGCACTCACTTTAATGTTTATGTATCCCTAATACATAATAATAAAGTAAGCGGGCAAGCATGGGGTTCTAAGAATTTTTCTAATTTATATGATTAATAAACAAGTACTTCATTATATGGGACAAAGTACTAGTTTAGAATTATGGTGTTGTAGGGTTTCTTCTGTAACCCCTTGCAAGGACCTCTTTAGTAATATCGTAATCTTTATTTCTAGATGACTTTCATTTTTCAGAAAATGATAACATACCCCTAGTATACAACAAAAAGTCTGCCTAACCCTTTGATTTTTAAAGGTTTGCCAATAGATCACGCATCTATTGTAATTATTGATGATAGTCATGCACACCTAATTTTGCCTTTGTCCTGGCTGGCTGAGGAGCATTTTACCGATCCCGGCACATTGTCACGAGGCCCCGTCTGCCTCTGCTGCAGTGGACAACGTGTTTCTCAGTTCACACAGGTAATCCCTGGGTGGTTCGCAGGGTCACTGAGGAGTGTCATCCTGTATTTTTTAGTGATTTTTTTTTTTTTTTCAAAATACTCATTGAAATGCTGCTCCCTCTTTTCGGGGGACCAGCACCCGTGCTCTTGGGGTTGGCACAGCCCGGCAGATCCCGGAGTGGGGCCGGTGGGCTTTCTTCTCGGCTAAAGTTAATTTAGACACAGACTCTCCCCCCTAAACGGACCTGGGCCCATATACAAGTCAAATCTGCTATTTTTCCTCAGGCAATGATTTATTCCCCTCTTAAATTGGCTGGACCAGTTAGTTTTTTATTTTTATTAAGTCACACTATTCTTAAATGAAACTATTGATTTAAAGTCAGCTTAGTGAGGATTTAATTTGTTTTCACGGGATTAGAGCAGGTAGCATGGGATAATTTTACAATAAAGTGGGACAGAAACGCTCCTTCACACAACCCTCGCCTTTTTTTTTCTTGCTGGGCTGCACAGACATGACAAATTTCCAAGTAAATTGTGGAAATACATTCATAAGTCAGTCCTAATTCCTCTGCCTCCTTAAGAGTGATTCAAAGGAGTGTTTTCCCATGACCTTGTCCTGTTGTCCTTCCAGGGATGGTCCAAGACTTGGTGCTGAGGCCACACGAGTGCCTGAGTGTGCCCGCGTGCGCCTACGGACAGGCGGGAGTCTTCTCTCCGAGGCCAGCACACCGTCCCCGTCCGCAGGGTCCGCACTGTGTGCTGCCTCTCTCCGTGCTCCTTCCAGGTCTTCTCTCTGTGGCACATGAAGGGGGTAGAGGAAGAAGGGCCTGGGGGCTCCCTAGCGCTCCCTCTTCCCTGCTCCATCCTTCTCCGTCCCTCTGCTCTTGGCTCGCCAGCAAGGTCTGCACATCTGTGAGTTCTGATGGCGGGAGGGCAGGTGGGGAAAGGGGACGTGAGCACCCCTCGTGATGACCTTAAAAACCAACTGACCAAACACAGCCAGCAAGGGTTTCTGTTTGCTTTAAGAAGTGCGGCTTGTCACCGCCGGTCTGTTATCTCTGAACTCGGCTGTCACCATCCATTTCAAAAGGAGTCTTTTCTTTCTATTGAAATCAAATAGACTCAGAGCCATTTTCAGATTAATGGCCCTTGCTCTAGAGATCGCTAAACCATTTTGGTCGATCATTCCGAACATTTCCAGTTGTCCCCCGCCCCCTCCCACTGGAGTAGCTGGGATGAGTCTTGCCAAGTGGGAGATGACCAGGTCCATGTGCTGAAGCCCTCCCGGCCACATCGGGTTGCCTGCTTTGTTCCCGACTGGCCCCACCTAGACCCAGTGCATCTTTAACCCCCTTTGCTTGACCACGGTCTTGACCTCCCAGGGGAATAGGAAGCCAGGGTGCCTTTTCTCTGGAACCACAGGAGTCTAGCGGAGCAGATTGGAGTTGTGGCTTTCAGTGATGGGGTGAGGGGAGATGGCGGGTTTCCACAGCAGACAGAGACACCGGGGGCTTCTGGGACTTTTTGACATGCTGTGACGTTCGGCGGCACTGCGGAGAGCAGGTGAGTGCGAGGCAGGAGAAACCGGAGATACGGTGATGCTCAGGACCCGGGAGGGCAGCCGCAGAGGCACGCGGCGGAGTCAGCCTGCAGGATGAGAGGAAGGCCTTTCCCTGCTGGGAACAAACCCCTGGAAGGCTGGCCCAGAGGGAGCTAAGGACCCAGCCACTAGGAGGAAACACAGGGCCACAGAGCACAGGGGTCACCGTGGCGGGGGGAATCTGAGCTGAGCGGGGAACTTGAGGAGGTGCGGAAGGTACAGACGTGCGGATGGATGAAAATAAGGCTTCAGCTGCTTTCTGAATAGTCAGAGGAAAGGGTCCGCTTACAGGTGTCACAGAAGCAGAAAGAAGCAGACGGAAATGCCAAGAGCTGTAGCGTGGGGACTGCAGGAACGGAGACAGGGATGGAAGAGCCATCAGCATGTTCCAGAGAATTCCAGCATCGGAGAGGGGAACCCGAGCAATGGAAGAGGCCCAAGAGGGCCGTCAAGAGGTCGTCTGCCTGCGTGTGTCTCACAGAGGATGCCCGCGTCTTGTCCGGAGAACCCTATAGCCCTCCCTCCCCTGCCACAAAAAGAGCGGTTCAACAAGTAAAGAGAAATGGTTTTTAGGTACATGTTAAGGAGTTGATGTGTGCCTGAGTTAATGGTTCTTTAAACTCTGCATTGATCATTCATAGGGCTTTCTTTTTAATTCTTCGTAACCAGTTGATTCATTTTTTGAAGTCCATAAACAGAAGTGAGTCAAGGACGGGGAGAGCAGAGGGGTGCCTGGGCGGCTCCGTTGGTTGACTGGCCAACTCCCGACTTTGGCTCAGGTCATGATCTCAGGGTTGTGAGATGGAGCCCCATGTAGGGCTCTGAGCTGTGTGTGCAGCCTGCTTAAGATTCTGCCTCTCATTCTCTCATTGCCTCTCCTCTCAGCTCCAAACAAACAAACAAACAACCCGCAAAACTGAAAAGGCAGAGCAAGCTCATACTTTGAGATTCTCTATAGTAATTTTACCATTAAATTCACATAAGCCAAATGCTTGACTTAATAACTAGGCAAGGATCTCCCTCATCCGCCTCATTAATCTCAGGCCCTGAGCCACCTGTTATCCGACTGGAGCCAGAACACACCATGTTCCTTGTATGGACTTTGGAATTTCACACATGTTCATGAAGGGGAAGGAAGGGAAAATGGTGTATTGAGGAGTCCTCCTGACCAATTTTGTTTGTTTGAGGAGGACCCTACAACTGGTCAATGAGTCTTTATAATTAAGTTACACACTAGAAAAATTTCAGTACTCATGAGTACTGAAATACTGAAATACATAGCAAAAAAAATCGACGGATTGATCTTCCAAATTAAAAGCTTTTGCTCTTCAGAAGACACTGTGGAGAGAAGACGACCCACACAGTGGGAGAGAATATCTTTCACACACATGTCTGGTAGAATATTGGTATCTAGACTAGATTAAAGTTTCTCAGGATAATAAGAAAAACATCTCAATAAAGAAACATGAGCAGAAGATCTGAGAGAGCCTTCCTCAGACAAGATACACAGGTAGAAAATAACACCACGACATCATCTGTCATGAATTCTCATCCATCGCCGCTAGGAATGCAAAATGGTGCCCCCACTCTGGAAAACAATGTAATAGAGCCTTGTAAATGAGACATACACTCACCTTCTTACCCACAATCCCATCCCACACCTACATATTTATCAAAGAGAAATGGAAATATAAAATGTCCACACAAAAATCTGTGTATGTTGAGTTTGCGAGGACAGAATACACCTTCGAGCAATGGATGCTCTGGGATTATACGAACGTGCACGTGGTTTTCTTCGTAACTGCCGAACTCCGGAAGCAAACCGAGTGTAGATGAGCAAGTGTGGACTGCCCGCGAGGAAAGGAGCGCTCTGCTCGTGTGCAGTCACGGAGGACACGCAAGTGAGGTATGCTAGAGAAAGAAGCCAAGTTTGAGAGGCGACATACTCTGTGATTCTGTGTATTGGAAGCCTTGGAAAAGAGAGACCTACAGAGACACGAGCTGGTCGGTGGCTGATAGAGACCGGGTGTGGGGAGATTGGCTGCTGATGGGATTGGGGGTGACGGGAACGTTTCATGTCTTCATTCTGGTGCACGCCTTTACTGACATTGATAATTGTCAAACGATAACTCAATCAATTTGATTTAAAATCTGAAACAAAAGGAAATAAAGGAACCTTTTCATTTACCTTAGGAATTTTGTTCATGTCACTATTTTTGTGTGTAAGAAATGGCTGATTTTATGATAAATTTATATAGTTTCTTCCGAAATACATCTCTTCTAGTCAGGAACGTGTTTCCTACTACCAATAAAACAATACCCAACTTACTGAATGACTTCCATTAGACAGTGCTCGCTGCTGTAGGTCTCGAGGGATACTTTCTCCATTACTTTGCAAATTAAAAGAAGGAAGTCAATGTAATGGTTTTGACAAGACGCAACCTTAAATAACCAGGAATTTTATAGAACATAGACTCGGTAAGGCCAGATGCATTACAATCTGGGAGTTTATTGTATTTTTTTCCCTTCTTTTTCATCACTAAGTTTTTGAGATTTAACATGACTTTATTCTGTGATTATTTTTGAAGTTTGCTTTTATCTGTATAAATGCCTTTTAACATGTTTTTAAAAAGAAGTGACCCTGGGTGTAGCGTTTGCCATTTCCAGAGTGCTCTCATACCCACTTGATTTTCTCCAGCCCCTCCTGTGCTAGGTCTAGAATCTTCCTATACTAACTTTATAGAAGAGGAAGCAGAAGCTCAAAGATATTAAGACTTTTCCCAGTTAATGAGCAGCAGGGCAAATGCTTGAACCCGGACCCCTTCAGACCAAATCCCACGTGCTCGTCCCTCATCCTCGGTCCTCAAGGATTTTACCGAATAAAGACTCCTAGTGCACGAGGTCTGGGGGGAAGGAGAAATGACCCTTATCCTAGATTATTTCACGTGGAAATGACAATGTAGAATAGCCTTACTCTGATGGAAGCAAATGGAAGGCCCAACCTATTTGAATTTAAAGGTTAACTGGGGTTTATATGTGCGAGAAGAGATATAATGGAGGGTTGGTAATTAGATGAGTGAACAAAAGCAAAACCTGTGTGTGTCTGGTTCTCAGGGAGGTCATCAGACCACAAAGTGCTCATTGTCGTCACGCACACCACCAGAACGGTTACGGCCATCGAGGGAGAAGAAGGAAATCAAATAACCCAAGGCACTTTGTCCAGCTCTTTCAACAGAAGAGCTTCATAATACAGAGTGGCTATTATACCCCTTTCATTCTCTGCACTGCTTTTATAAATAGGCTGTGCTTGCCTAGAAAGAGCATAAAGGCAATCTACTGCACAGGCCTTTGTGAAGTCAGGTTTAGCGAGCGCAGCGCAGGATGCAAGGCAGACCCCCTCCCTCGGCCACGGCGTTGTCCCAGCCGAGGCACCCGCCAGGGGACACCGGGGGACGGCCACCTTGGCCATCCCGAAGAAAGGAAACCGACGCAGGTTGGACCCAGAAGTCGGGCAGAGCAGCACGAGGAAATCAACTCGGATAAGAGGAGTGTTCCGAAATGATTCTCTGGCTTGTATTTGGGTCACGGGGTTTTCTGCATCTCCCAGTCTTGCTTTTCAGCTGGCCTCCAGCTCTCTCTCTCCCGCTCTCATTCTTAAGCAACAAAAGATGTTTTCTGTAAACCGGAGGAGGAAGTACAGTCGTCCGGCTCTCTGGCTGATGTACCCATGTGTAACTGTAGGGTTTAATTTTGCTGTACATTAATCAAACAACAATAAAGGCCATAAAAACCCCACTAAGAGGCATTTTAACTTAGGACCCAGTGCTACCCACCCAGGGACTTTCCCTATTGTCTTCTCTGGAGCCCCTGTAAAAGCAAGTAGAAGCAACAGAAAGAAAGAGAAATTGAGCCACATTTTTCTTTTTTCATAGAAAGGGAGAAAACATGTAATAAATTAAGGGTGGTGGGAGTGAAATCAGGCCAGAGGTAAACGACGTTTAATTGTGTGAGCGGCTCTCCCCTCTGGTCCCTGCCAGCTGCTGCCGTTACTGCTACCTTCCTGTTTTAAGATGGAAGCGATGATGGCAGACACGTGCAGACACACAAAAGAACCTATTTGGACTGGCGTGTCAGCTCATCTTTATCAAATGTTGCACAGGTATATTTTGTTGCCATGCTTCATTACCCCAGAATGGCATGCCTGAAATGTTTGTCTCTTCTATAAACCCAATAGCTTTCCCAGCCAGGCACATCTGACAGAGAAAAGACGGGTGTTTCTTTCGCAGGCATGGGTTTGTAAAGGCCGGGCAATTAAGGAGAGAGAGAGAGGTGGGGGGAGAAGGAGAGAAGAGGGAGGAGGAAGAGAGGGAGGAAGGGAGAGAGAGAGAGGAAGGGGGAAGAGAAAGAGGAAGAGGAATCTATTTAAAAAATTAGATGTTGTATTATGTGCATGTTTTCCCTGTCCCGAATAAATAAAGAACACATAAAAAGCTGCATAATGAGTCTGGACTGGGTTTTAGAAAGGGTCATTCCACAGTGATTGGGAAAAACCCTATGCAGACATCCAGTGGTTGATTTAAAATACAAAGTTTTGAAAATAATTTGCGTGGAACAAAAGGGGACAGGGCAAGTGTCGGGGAGAAGTGCCACGATGGTAAACACGACCGTCGGTAGAAATGAAATTTGGCTTCTTGCACACGTAGGACTCCTGCATCAAAATCCACCTTCTGTCTTCCAGTAGCCTACTGGAAAAATCAATATTTTAATCCTGCGTGATATAGATTAAGTTCTTGGGAATTAGAACTGGGTAGGCCTATATTTTATCCCCCCCCCACCCCTCCCGCTTAGAGCAACTGTGGTAATGGCTTTTGCAAATCAGAGAAGGAGGTGTGAAGGTTTGGCAAAGCGGAGGTATGTTAGGTTTCCGGCCTTTCCTCTGGGGAGACTGCCAGTTGGATCCCACAGGCTCCACGTAGCCCCAAGGAAGGGCCACAGGGCTTTCCTCAAATCAAAGGGCTGTGTGGTTGGGAGCGAACTCAGTGCTCCTGGCAGAACTATTACTAATTAAGACCGTTACTTGCTCTCCCTGAAAGAAAGGGAAATAGTAATGTATGGGGGCTTCAACATGGGGGCGGTTCACAGAAAAAACATAATGAACCCCGTGTTCCTTTTGTCATTCTTTTGTCTTCTCCAAGGGATGATGGGATGCCAGAGGATGTCTGGACAGAAATTTGCAGAGCCCTTCAAATCTGAGGGGGATGTGGGGAAAGCTCCTTAAGATCTGATCAGAAACCAGCCAGCCAGATGTGTTTTACTGTTCAGTCTTTTTGATTTGAGAAAGGTGCCACCGTGCACGTATATTTTATACTCAGTAACTTCTCGGGGAAGGGGCAGTGCTCTCAAGTGCATGAGTCCAAGGTAGGAATCTTCAGTCTAAATGGGAAAAAAATAGACACTAGGAATAGGTTCACGCCAGTAAAGTTTAGGTCAGATTTTGTCGCAGAAGTGGCTATGAAAGTCTTCTCAGTGTTCAAACATTTTTGGTTTTTGTAATTGCACATAAGGGATGTACACCCATACTCTTTCTTTTCCCACAGGCACTCAGTTTTTATTGTGCAAATTGTAATCATAAGAAAAAGAAGACAGTATATACCTGTATCTTAATAGAAAAACGTCACTAAAGCAATGCGTCCTCACGCAGACCCGTGAACCCCGAGGAACGCAGCCGCTCCCCACGCAGGGGACAGTGCACCTCAGCAGGGCAAAGTTGCTCTGCATGGGACGTTTCTCCACCAGCTGACATTTTCTCCACAGTTCAAAGCAACCGGTGAACTGTATCCGAGTGACAAGGCGGGAAGGAGGCGTTGCTTCGTGGCATGGTGAGGGGACCCTGTGGCATGGTGAGGAGACCCATTGTTGCTTTGACTTATCCCTGGGCTGTCGTTCCCCAGGAGAGACACCTACACTCGTCCGTCCCCTGGCCCCGAGCATTCAGGACTCGAGAGCTCAGATGCTCCTTTCCTCCCTGTGTCCTAGGTGGGTCAGCCCTGTGCTTGTAAGTGACACGCCCGAGTCCCTGACAACACGAGGGCCACTCTCCCAAGTTTGCCATTGACTTGTTTTATGTCCCCTCCTGCCTGGGGCATGGTCTGCAGCTGCCTGGCTCGCGTGGCCTCATGAAGGTCGCACTGCTGCTCTGGGCCACCGTGTTCTTGTCCGTGGACCCCCTCTGAGCTGCAGGGACCTTTGTCTACTTTTCCACCCTGGAAAAAAAAGGTATGTTATATTTTCCTTTTTTAAGAATTGAAAAAGGCCGAGTGTGTGTGTGTGTGTGTGTGTGCGTGTGTGTGCGTTTAATCCCCCTATGGTGGAAAAGAAACACATTTTCATAATTTATGAACAGTTCCGGATGGTGGCGTAAGTTTTAATCCTGGGCTTTCCATTAGAACTTTGTAAAAGAATCTCTTTATGGCCCATCAAAGAAACCCAGACCCTGGGACTGCACAGGCCACGAAGGCTGGAGCACAGCAAACGCCTGACAGTCTCCTTTTGGGAACATCACTAACTAGGGCTTCACAACAAGAGTTTCCCCAGAAGAACTCTCTCTGTGGCCGGAGTTTCAGGGTTTCCTTAGGCTGAGTTAATTAAATGTTCACCAGAGGCAGATGGTAGCGGGAAAAACGCAGGTAGTGAGTAGAGAGGCGTTGTGGTGAGTTCCACTGCGCATAAAACCAACCCTGTTGGCTGACTTCATTGTCCCGTCTGTACTCACAGGAAACGGAGCGGAAAACCAGGGTGAGATCTTCAGGAGCCCTCCCGAGGGCAGTGGGGGCGATGGCGGGCGGCAGGACCGGTTCCCCCAGCCGGCAGTTTGCACCTCCCAGCCCCGGCTTGCGAGGGCACGGCTCCACTCGCAGGGGCCGAGGGACCGATCCCTGAGCCCAAGCGCACGGGGGACGCATTCTTTGCGCTCCCGCTGGCATCGTCACCTGCCCGGTCCTGCCCAGGGCCGACCACTTCTTCCCTCTCCCAGCAAGCCAGCCGTGGGAACTGCAAGGGGAGAAGAGGGAAATAGAGCGGTTGTTATTTCATCCAGCAGAAAGAAGCAGCCCCTCGGAGGTGAATGATCGATATTGTTATAAGCGAGGTGTAGCTCAGGGCAGGTGAGCAGTGTGTTAGTGAGACGCCGCCTCCTGCTTTCTGACAGATGACTGTCATCGTTCAAGCGTGTGCGGGCCTGGCGGACGGCCGGGTCACTCTGCCCTGCGGTTGGAGCGCACTGTCTTCTTTCTTCTGTTGGTGTCTCTGATCTGCCGACCTGAGAATGACCCAGCAGAGGTGGAGCTGGAATTAACATGCCATTTTCTCTAGTTACATTTAAAAAAGGGGGAGTGGGGACAGAGGAAAGAAGGACGAGAAAATCGGAAACAGAGAGAGTGTGTTAGCTCGACAGCAAAAACACGAATGCTGTGGCAAGTCCCCACGGTGTTTTAGGCTAATCTGTTCCTAATAAAGATTGAAAACATACATGAAGGCTCAGTTCGGCATGCCAGTTTAGCCCACATGAAGAAACACTCTATGTCTTCTCTGAATACGGAAGGAAGGTGACACGGCAGCTCGTGGTAGCTGCGTGCCCTCATCACCAGGGGCCCTATCTGGTCCACACGCTTCTGCACTCAGTAGTGTTTATTTACTGAGAACCTATCCTTTGCCAGTCATTACTCTGTCTTCTGGAAAATCTGCTTTAAAAAGTATTTTCAAGCTGCACATTGAATTCCAAACTTAGCAAAATGTAAATAAAATATTGGCGCTGGAATGTCGGATAATTTCATTTTGCGTGGGAGTCTAACATCCCACCCCTGTGAGGTTGTCTGACTCAGGTGGCTAGTTAGTAACAAGTTTGTAGCAAAGCTGGGGGGCCAAATCCTTCTAAATGCTTCCTCTTGATTTTCTCTGGAAGATGCGCTTGCAAGGGTTTCTCCACTTCCTCCCCAGTTAGAGATGTTCTTTCTCTAACTTCCAGACAATAGTGACTGGTTTTTATTTGTTTATTTTTTAATACATACCCTGTTGGGCCACTGGTTTAACACCATAAGAACTGGCTGATTTGGGTCCTTTAGAAGTAAGGAGAATGTCATGATTTCATGATTTCGTTAAACATCCTGAGACTTTTTATATGGTCTGGATAGAATCTTGACTGGGGGATCTATCCAACGTTGTGAAGGTGTTACCTGGCCTTTATGTGTTCCGTCTCAGTGTTAACAGCAGAACATGACACTTGATTTTAGTGGGTGTGAAGGCGGCAGGGATGTCTGTCAGAAAACCACACCATCTTTGTGCACTCAGGCAGATTGCAAGATAAACACTGGGAATGGATCCACAGGCTACTAACTATTAACAGGAACAGATGAAACACTGTTACCATGATTGTGAATGAGCTTGTTTCCCCCCATTCATAAGAGGAAGATGGTGTGTTAGTGGCAGGTTATGGTAGGCTTACCATAAGCATATTAGATCATTGATCTTCCTTTAAGCTGACCTATATGGGGAGTTATACATTACATAGTAAATTTGGAAACAGTAAAATTTTCCTATGCCTTTGGAGATGAGACTTACTCAAAATGAGCATCGAAGAGTCCAAGTTGTTTGGGTCTGTGTGTGATTGGATCTTTAGATCTTGCCATGTAGTTATTTTGGATTTTCTGAGACAATTCTGAATTCAAGTAACTTACAAATTTTCCAGTGAAGTGATTCATTAATGGTATAATGAAGTGATGAATAATTATAAATCAGTTCATAAATCAGAAAAAAGACCATTGTTAGACTTAGTGTTCCACAATTTGGTTCAGAAATGGTCACGTTAATTCTATAACAAATTGCCAAATTGTATTATTCTCGGTAGGGAAATTGTCAAGGGTCTACTGGTATCTGAGAATCATTTGTGGTTGGGACTTCCAATGAGATCAAAGGGGATTCTTGTTTTCCTCGATTTCAGGGGACATTTAAAACATACCTGTTGGTATCTACTGAGTCTCAGGCACGGTTTATCGACATCTACGATTAGCTGTGGGGATAGTCTACCCACTAAGCAAAGAAGGGCAAGTGCCAGCTAGACTGAGGGCCTTGTATGTCTGTGCATTACAGCTAATGAGTGGTGGGACACGGGGCTCCAGTCCAGAGAACTTGGGCATGTAAGCCCCCTTCCTTCCTGATCTGCAGGCACTTCATCCATAACATCACGGAGTGGTTGAGGATCTGCCGAGTCTCTGCCCACATTCCATCATTCTGCTCAACGTGCACCATTCTGCCCTACATCAAAAGGCCACAAGAAAGAATGTGTAATTAATGAGCTACTGAAGGATATTTTGTCCCTTCTGGATTAGAAATACAATCAAAGGTACTGACGTTCAAATTTGTAGTGAACGTTGGGCGCGAGAGTGAAACTCACTGGGTATGTAATCTATTTACGTTTCGGCTGGAACCTGACTTTTTTCATTTCTGGGACAAGCCACTTAATCACATTTGGGTTAAAAACCATGGACCAGTGAGGAGAGGACCCACTCAGTAACAATGAGCGTGCGGGCTGTCTTCCTGACGGCGTGGCCTTGCTTGTTCCTGCTGATCCTTGATGCATAGGCTCAGAGGAGAAACCTCAAGATATGAGAGAATGAATCTGTCAGATCCATTTTTCTTCTTTTTTTTGAGGGTGAATTTATTTTTCATGTTTTGAAAGGAGTGTGTGACCATGTTGTGACAAAGTCCTTTTTCCCCTGGCATCATATTTCCATTTTCATTTCTAACAAAGCACATATCTGGGTCTCAGTATCTCATTGGTTCATCTCTCTCTGTCCTAACAATCCTTTGCATTTCAGACTTAATGCCAAAGGAAGAAATGTTGTGAATGCAGCTCATAATGATGATGGATTACAACGTGAGGAATCGTGGCTGGTGAGTTGGCCAAATTACCCAAGCCTGCCGTGGCGCTGACTTGGGTCTGAAGTATGGAGAAGATGAATTTTGGAATCTTTTCTGCTGCTAGGACAATGAATAAGCTTTGTTAGTAGAAACGTTGTGGGAAACAGTGGTTGTGTAGAATCAGAAATACAGCAAAGTGGAGGCTGGCGAGATTTGGGCTGGCGTCCAAGAGCCCAGAAGCATGCACAGACACAGGAGGGAGTTGGAGGAGGCAGGGGATGCTTGTGGGTCCAATCCCACAGACTCTTCCAGGCACTCAGCCCCCCTCACCCCATCCCCCGTGCTGTGCCGGGATCCTTGACCTCTGCCTGACGGGATGCCTGGTGCTGCGGAGACTGCGGATGGCTGTCAGCTCATCTCTCAGGGACACCAGATGACCACATTTCCCTGCTGGATAACAGCCTTCTTCGTGACGCTCCTTACACCTTCAAACCCGGTCAACCCACTGAAGACTGTGCCTCACTTACAGCTGCTCTTTAAATAAACAACTGCTAACGCAGAGGATCGGACGCCCTGAAGTGTGCACCTTCCAATATTTGAGCCGTGCCCATTTGCCTCTGGCCTCCTTGCAAGGGAGGCCTCCCCTCTACGTGTGCCCTGCACCAGCTCTCCTCACTCCTGGGGGTCCTTCCATGAGCTGTTCCCTTGCTTCTCTTTTGTTTCTGTCCCTTCAGTGGATCCTTCCTCTCAATATTTCCTCAAATTCTTTCATCCTATCAAATGCTGGTTTGGCCACACTTTTGCCCTGTTCTCGCCCCTCATTCCTCAACTCACTGCCTGTGGACTTTTGCCATCCATGCCCTAACACAAAACCACCAGGGACATGACTTTCCAATGACTCTCTACCAATAAGACAGTTCTGAAGGGCCTGCCATTGTTGACCGCCTCAGGCAGGCTTCCTGGGGATCTAGTTGGTGGTAACCCAACGTGTTCTACGTGCCAGGCTCTGGGCTAGGCCCAGAAAATAAGAGCGAGAAATTCACAGTCCCGTCCTCAAGTGGTTTATGGTTTAGCAGCTGGATTCTGATGAGAAGCTGAGAAATCATAATACAGTCTCATGGGGCTGTGGTGGTGATGATGACCATGTGTGACAGAAGAGCCATTCGTGGTGAGGGCTGTGCTGATGTGGGTACACAAGGGCTCCTCCTTGCTTGGGTCTTTACTGATTTCTTTCATCTGTGTTTTAATTTGTTCAGTTTATGGGTCCTGTATATGTTTTGTTAAGTTTACACACTAAGTATTTCATTTTTTAATTGATTGCTAATGGTCTTATATTTCTAATTTTGATTTCCCCTCATTGTGAATATATCCAAATGTAGTCAACTTCTCCGTGTGGATCTTCTTCCTGCAAACTTACTGAACTCAATTTGTTGAATATTTCTTATGGATTCTTTGGGAATCTGTAGAAATAATGAAGGAAATAATGCCATTTGCAAGTAGGGAGAGTTTTGTTTCTTCCTTTCTACTCTATATGCTTTGTATTGATTATTTTCTGGCCGTACTGAAGTTGTTAGAATTTCAAGTAGGATGTGTGGTCATCCCAGCCTTGTCTCCAGTTTTAAGGGTGTATCACCCAGTTTTCCATCATCATGTATAATGTTAGATGCTGATATTTTTGGAGATGTTCTTTATCAAATTGAGGTATCCTTGTATTCCTAGTTTTCTGAGATGTTTCTTTTGTATGTTTCATTTTGTTTTTTAAATCATGAATGGATCCATGTGTCAGAACACATACTATGCATTATTTCAATTTTTTAAGGTTTTTGTTTTATGGTCCGGCATGTTAGGATATGCTCTTCCCCCGCCTTGGTAACTGTCCCATGGATCTTTAGAAAAAAAAAAAAATCCTAAAAATGAATATTCTGCTGTTGAATGGAGTGTTCTGTATGTCCTGTTGGTTGATTTTTTGCTCAGAACTATATCCACGCTGACTTTCTGTCTAGTATAGTACTGTCACTCATATAGACATGGTGCTGAAGTCCTTCACTGTAATTGTAGGTTTGTCTATTTCTCCTTTTAGCTCTGTCAGGCTTGGTTTCATATTTCTTGAGTCTCTGTTGTTTGATGCATTCACATATATATCTTCCTGACAGATGGATCCTTTTATCATTAGGTAATGTCCTTCTTTTTTCTTTCTTATCTAATGATTTTCTTTGCTCTCAAGTGTACTTTTTCTGAACTAATATTGCTACTCCTGTTCTTTGGGGATAAATATTTGCATGATATCATTTTTCCATCCTTCTACTTTCAATCAATCTATGGGTTTGAATTTAGAATGAATTTCTTTAAAGCAGCATATGGTTGGGTCCTGATTTTTTTTTCTCCACCATGTCAATCTCTGCCTTTTACTTTGTGTATTTAGACCATTTACACTTAAAGTATTTATTGATATAGTAAGGGTTAGGTCTGCTATTTTATTATTTGTTTTGTTTCTTTCTTTCTTTCTTTCTTTCTTTTTTTTTTTGTTCCTCTGTTCCTATTTTCTTGCTTTCCTGTGGGTTCCTTAGGACTCCATCTTGATTTATTTATAGTGTTTTTGAATGTATCTCTTTGTATAGTTTTCTTGGTGTTTACTCTGAGTGTTACAATATACCTATATGACTTATCACAGTCTATTGGTATCAACATTTTACAACTTTGAGTGAAGTGTGGACACTTTACTTCCCTGTAGGTATCTTTACTTCTACACATTTAAGAGAAACTTTCTGGAGTGTCTGATTATCTTATAATCCTTGTTTCAAGCATCACATATTATTTAAAAAATTCACAAGGAAAAGGATAGTCTATGATATGTTCTCATACTTATACTCTTTTCATTGCTCTTTTATCTTTTTTTGATGCTCCAAAATTATTTCTTCTTCTTCCTCTTCTTCTTCCTCCTCCTCTTCTTCCTCCTCCTCCTCCTCTTCCTCTCCTTCTTCCCCTCCTCCACCACCTCCTCCTTCTTCTCCTTCTTCCTCTTTTTCTTGTATTTTCTATATGCTTGAAGGATTAACTTTAGTCATGCTTTCAGAGTTGATTTGCTAGTGAGGAATTCTTTTTTTTTCCCTTTTCATCTAAGAATATTTTTATTTCTCCATCTTGAAGAATAGTTTTGCTGGTTGACAATTCTTTTAGCACTTGAAAAACATTGTGCTACTTTCTTCTGGCCTCCATAATTTCTACTGAGAAAATCTCTGAGAAAATCTACTGAGAAAATCTCTACTGAGAAAATCTCCATAATTTCCACTGAGAAAATCTCTTGTCACTTAAATTCATGTTCCCCTCTAGGTAAGGTATCATTTCTCCTTAGTTTTCAGTGGCCTAATTATGATGTAACTCAGTGTAAATTTCTTTGGTGTTATCCTATTTGGGTTTTATACAGTTTCTTGAATCTGTATGTTTAGGGCATTTACTAAATTTGAGAAATTTTCATACATAATTTCCTCAAATATTCTTGTAGCCTTGCAGTTTTTCTGCCCACCTTCTGAAAGGATATGATGTGAATGATCTTTTATCAGCCCCGTTTGTGGTGTCAATTCACTTACTCATATTGTGTCTTCTCTCTGTTGTTCAGACTAGATATGTTTCATTGATCTGTCCTTCTCTTCACTGATTCTATACTCGGTCTTCTCCATTCTATTATTGAACACTCTACTATTTAAAAAAATCCTGTTATTGTATCTTTAAGTTCTATTATTTCCATTTGGTTCTTTTGTATGACTTCTGTTTCTCTGCTGACATTCCTCTTCTTTTTCATTTGTTTCAAGATATGCTGTAATTGCTTATCAGAGCATTTTTATGCTGGGTACTTTAAAATTCTTGTCAGATAATTCTAACATCTGATTCATCTTAGTGTTAGTGTCAATTGATTAACTTCTCATTCAACTTGTAATTTTCTGATTTTTGGTATGATGGACTTTTTTTTTTTTTGTATCTTGGATATTTTCACTATTATGTTAGGAGTCTTTGAGTCTTTTAAAATATTTTACATTAGAAGAGAGTCACCCTATTTAGGGTTTGCATGTAGGTTCTCGCCTGTCTTTGTAGGCTGTGGATCCGATGACAATTAAATTTTCATTTCTGTGGTGTTGTTTTGGTCTGCTAAATTTATATTGTGTTGCTGGAGTTCTGGTGCTGCCTGAGGAGACAGATGACAATTCCCCAGACTGAGCCACCTAGGATTTCTAGGGAGAGGAGGAGAGTCTCTGACCTGTGGGGATAAAGAGACTTCCAATGTCTGGCCACTTGTTATGATAGTATTCCCCTTCCTCATGCTGCTCCATGTCACAGTGAGGGTGAATAAAGTGAATGAGAGTACCTATCTTAAAATAATAAAATAGGGAAATAAATAAAGGCAACTTAGTCATGGTGGAGAAGGTAGGTTAGAAACAGGATAGGTGAACAAGAAACAAGAGACAAAGAAAGAAGAAGTTGGGTGAACCATCAGTGTTCCATTAACAAAGATGGTCAGCACTGAAGAAATAGCAGAGGGCAGTGCAGCCGAATATAAAATGGTCAGTCTCTTATTAGACAAATTAAATTCAAGGATCTTTTTTTTTAAAAGGTTATTTATTCATTTGTCAGAGAGAGAGAGAGACAGTGAGAGAGAGGGAATACAAACAGGGGTAGCTGGAGAGGGAGAAGCAGGCTTCCCAAGGAGCTGGGAGCCTGATGCAGGGCTCAATCCCAGGATGCTGGGATCATGACCTGAGCTGAAGTCACACCCTTAATGACTGAGCCACCCTAGTGCCCCAAGTTTAAAAATCTTTAGAATATTTTTCTTAAATTTCTTGGAACTAAGAATGCTAAGTAGCTACATCAGGTTTGTGTGGACAAGTCATTGAGTGAGCATAGAAATAGCACCAGGGAGAAGAAGTTGAGAATTCAAGATTGTCAATCCCAAGTCAGTCAAGTTCTGGGGAAGCCATGGCTGAAGAGACACACCCAATTATAAACAACATTGGATCAATTACGAATAAGATTGATTCAATGTGGTTGGCTTACTAAGTTAGGGGAGTGAAAACATTGGAACAGAGGAAAATTTAAAGTATTCAGGTTTTTCGGGATTAAATGCAACTAAATATTTTGTTGATTTTGTTTTCAGCGATGCCAAAATCATGTATTATATTTCATAAAAGTTTTATGAAAATTTTACATGTAAGCCATGAATCTGAAGTACAAGAAGCTGTTCAACTCTTTTAAAAACATGATTTCCTTGGATTGAGTTTATAGTCAATCCATTCTAGGCCATGTTTAATTTTAGCAAATCCTATGTTCACTGAGATATCCATCATGAGATTGGGAATAATAACATTAATTCTCCTGGAAGTACATTTGGATTAAATGAATCACACAAAATTCAGATCTTGAGGAACAATAATGGCTTTCTAAAAAAAATTGTCTTTAAATACAATAACCTAAGGCCTCACAGTTGAAACACTGTTAATATCCACATTGGTAAAGGTGAGAAACAATGACAGGACTGTAAGTAGGTATGTTTCTGGAGGGAAATACAGCAATAGAAAATAAAAAACAAAACAAAAAGAAGAAAACAAAATAATCCCTGATACAAAATAAGCTTTAAAAGTCTTCATGTACCATAATGATACCTTAAAAGCTTATACTAAGGCAAGATTTAGAGATTATTTTAGAGAAAAAAAAATACTGATATGTTATTGGATAAATTGGAAATTCTGTCCATAAGTTTTTGTGGAAATCTTGAATTCAGTAGAAAGGACACATTCCTCACGTTTATATTTGAGTGTCTATCACAATCTTGTTGTGTATGTGAGGACAGTAGAGTGAGTCTTCAGTGTACATGGTGCCAGATCAAGTGCTCAGTAGAGGGGCAGGTTGCTGACCTCAGTTTGGGGGCACCTCCAGCCGTCTCTCCCTCCTCTTCTTTTTCTGTGTTTCTTTTCCCTGTAGTCTTGTCCTCTACTCATTTTTTTTTTTTTAATCTTTTTATTCCTTCTTCCTAAATGGTTTCAAACCTGGGCACAGTAAAAATTTAACAATACTTCTTGATTTTGAGAAGAATGCAGAGGTGACCTTGAGGTCATTAATTGGTTAGGTCCTACTTCACGGGCTCTAAATCCGGTAGAGTGCACATTTCTGCATTTACCAGAATTTGAATTAGGAGCATCTAAAGCGGGAAGCCCCTGCCTTCACATGGAAAGTGTCTTACGCTCAGCATGCTGAGTGTTTCAGGAAGTGAGTGTACGCTAGGTCTCCTGAGTCACACACCCAGGGACGTGCACTTGCTGTTGACATTTTTGCTGGATCAGAAGCATCCCGCACACTGGCCAGGGATGTGCTTGAGCTCACAAGGGTCTGGAAGGCTGAGTTCTTCTGCAGAGACACTCAGGGCTTTGATGTGAGCACACAGAAGTCACCGCCTGAACAAGGTAACATCATGTTTACGCTATTGGGTGCTGGGTGGGTGGGTGAAGAGTTTGGGATGAGTCCATTGTTTAAGGAGGGAGGTGACTCTCAATCTCTCTCTCGTTTTTTTTTGTTTTGTTTTGTTTTGTTTTCCTGAAAGAAGGCTGCTGAATCCACTCAGTTGTGGCAACATATTTTTAAGTGAGGAGTGGCAACATTTGAACTCAACTCAAAAAAGCCCGGAAATTCTAGGTGAAGGCAGGAAATTGTGCTTGACCTTTGGTGTCTGCTGGTGGAGCCCAGTCAGGAGGAAATGGTGCACATCGCGTGTAGGCCAGAACACTTCCTGGATTTTGTAAGGGTGGTTCTGATCCCGGTTGCTTTAGGAAATGGTAAGTTAAAGCCCTTGAGGTAGCCTAGTGAAAGACTGTTGTATTGTCTACACGGAAGGCAGAGGTGACACTACCTGTGCGCAGAGGCAGAAGTGACCGTGACTTTAGTTCTAGCTGTTTTACGAAGTGGGTTGGACGGGCCCACCAAGGGGCACTTCGTGTCCAGAGGCCTCTTAGAGGAACATGGTTCACCAGACTTTTCTCACGTGGACATGGACAGGGACTTAGGGATGTTGTGTGGATCTACCTTGTACGACCAGAAGAACAACTTCTTCGAACCTGCCCACAGTGACAGCACTGTCTTCTGACAGCCGTAATCATATTATCGTTGTAGGAACCCTTCAATATACAGCAACATACAACAGAGAACTGAATGGCTCTCATGCTCCAGCTTGATAAATGAAACATGTTATTTCATTTTTTCCCTTCCTGATGATGAATGAGGATCATTTTTTTCCTCATAAGTTTACTAGATCTTTATTTTGCATAGATGTGTAAGAATTGTCTGTTAGTGTGCAGTTTTTTACTGCATTTTGTATTCATGTTTTTGGTGTTCTATAATAACTTCAAGCATTAGGAATGTTCTCCTGGTTTGTCCCACGCACCTGGGTGTTGTATCTGGGGGCACACACAGATACAAAGATACTCCTTGTTTCCCAGAGAAGTTATTTCGCTGTTAGATGTAGTGAAGAATGCAAGCCTTAGTTTGGAAGAGCTCCATCTGTAGATGGGAGTACGCTACGGACGATCCATCAGTCACCACACACGTGTATGTGCAGACTCGTAAGCGCTAGGAGGTGTAACCTCATTGTGGGGCGGGTGAGCCTCCTTGCCTGTCCCTCCGGGCTGTCAGGAGTCCCCATCCAGGCGGGGCGCTATCTCCTCCCCAGGCTGATGGCACCTGCCTGTGGATCGTTGGGCTGCACTCTCCACCTGTCCCCACTCCAAGGCACCTATGTCCCAACTGCCTTGTGGAATTAGAACATGGGCTTGGCCATCAAACAGGCGTGAGCTCAAATGGCCTCATCACAGGCTCAGAGCAGGATAGCAGTCACACTGTCACACAGTGTGTCACAGTCACACTGTGTGGGGGGGAACACCAACCTCCCAGGAGTGATGTTAGGGTACATGCATGTATACATACATGCGTGCACACACAGTATAGCAGGTGCACACACAGCACAGCAGGTACACACACCACACACACCAACACATACACACAGATGCACATAGACTCGCACACACATCCACCTACACACATAATACACATATGCACACATAACATAGACACACATGCATCTACACATATACACACGTGCCCATGCGCGCGCACACACACACACACAGCCGTGCACGTACCACTTACGCACTAGTACACATATGCATACGTGCACATGCACACGCAAGAGGGGGGAAACCCAGCACACAGTGGGCCTGCAAGTGGGACCCTAGTGTGGCCTGCAGCAGTCTGAGGGAGTGCCTGAAGAGCAGAGGCAGCATAAGACTGAATGTTCACTTCCTGTTCCTCTACTTTGATCCGTGCCTCGTGCGCTGCAGACGCAGGATTCAGGGAGCACACGTGAAGGTGCTGATTTCCCACTTCCTGAGCCATGGGTGTGGCCGAGAAGCCAGTGAGGTGAAGCGGGTTGGAACACCGCCCGGTCTGCAGCAGTTCTGAAGGGTGTGCAGGTGTCGCCAACGGGGAGCATTTCAGAGGAGCGGGCGTGCAGGAGGGACACGGTGGCCTGCCAGACGTCGCTGTCAGCCCTGGCACAACCTCCTTTGCTACCAGTGCAGAGCGCGAGGCCACACCAGGAGAAACGGTGATAGGCGAATAATCGTCCTTATTAATGCTCTCGGAACTGTGGATTGGCAAAATGTCCATGTCATTTTTCAGCCTAGAAAATGGCTTTGGGAACCTTCAGGTGGGAGTTCAAGCACTTTCTCTTCCCGCAGGCCGAGCGTCTGGTGTCGCTCACCATGTTCCTGCCCTGGGCCCTCACCAGGTCCCCCACTCCCTGCCCGCCCCGGCCCGGGCGACTCTTCCCGAAGAACGTCACAGGAGACCAGGCGCTCAGTGAGGGCCGTGGGGCCATATCCAGGCCTCCTCCAGGAGACTCCATGCTTATTTTGAGTATTTATTTTCGTATTTGAATGTTTGCTCGGTTCTGGGGGCTGCATGGGTGCCTGTGTGGACTGGCAGCTCGTCTTCTAGAACTTGCTCCAGCTGAATGGCCTTGGGCAGGAACCTCCTCTTAGAAACCTGTCCCGTGTCTTCCTTCTGTGTGAACTTGCTCTCCTGTCGACCCTGAGGATTCCAGATACCTCTGGAATGTCCCCCCGAGAAGCCACGTGCTCAGGCACCCCCTCGTCTTCTGAGACTTGTAATGACCGCCTGTGGGGATTTCTCCCTCGTGGGTCTGCCTCCTGGACGCCCGTCCCTGCCGGGTAGAGAGCGGCCCACCGCAGGGGTGTGCTCGGCTCAGGGCTGTTCCCCTTGGATCTCTCCGCAGGCTTCTATGCCTCTCAGCTGCTGACTTCACGGAGTGTGAGTGTGTGTGTAAGCACATGTGACAGTGTGGGTGAGTGCGCGAGTGTGCGTGTGTGGGCCCAGCTCCGCACTGAGGAGCCCCGTTGCCTCATCAGTGAAATGGGGCACCAGCCGCTGTCCTATGAGAGTGTGAGGAGGAATGAATGAATTCGTCAGTGACAACTGCTTACAGCAATCCTGGCATCCAGCCGTGTTTGGTAACCGTCCCTGTCTTGTCCAGGAGGTCCAGCAGCGTCGGGGAGTCCAGGAGGAACGGAGGCGCATCGCGCTGGCCCCTCCTCACTCCCCACGCGTGGGTTTACGGAACGGCTCATTACATCCACACGGCGCTGCTCATCGGCGGCCGGTTACTGCTCCCGCCTGCTCCCGCCTTCCACGGACCGAGGGACGGCAGCCCCGGCCTCCACGAACCTCCGGCCTGACGTCGGCAGTTTCAGAAACACCCGAGCCAGCAGAGTCAGCTTCTCGGGATCTTTCTGTGCGCGTGACAAGAGGGAGAATATTGGACTATTTCCCGCATCTCCCTGTAGTCTGGTAACCTGATGCGTAGGATCAAACCCCATTCTCTTCTCTGGGTTTTGCACAGACCTCCTGCTCGTTCGCACGGAGAGCTACCCGGACTCGTGACTTCAGCCACCGCGGACGCCCTGCATTTGTCCATGCGTTCTCCCGCGATAAACATTTGCAAGAGTTTCTAGTTCCAAACCCAGGACCACAGAGGAACAGTTTTGTGAAATTAGGCACTCATTTCTTTGGCTTGACTTGAAAGGAGGCCTGTCAACTCAGTCTGGATGGGCGAGGGGCGCGTGGAAATCTATGCGGATGCAGGGCTCAGGAAGGAGAGTGGCGGCGAAGCACTTAGAGCATTTCCCAGGAAGTCGCACTTGGGCCACTATGGGAGCAGAATATATTTCCTTTACGAAGGGCTCCTTTGTCCCAGCTAAAGCAAGAGTCACCGTGTAGGGAGTGCCGTTGCGTGCCAGAGGCTTCCATGTGTGACCTCACGCCTTCTTACAGCGCTCTGGGGAGATGACATCATTTCCTCAACTTTATAATTGAGAAAGAGTGAAATGGCTTGCCCCAAGTCAAAGAGGGAAGAAGCAGCAGGACTGGGATGGCTGGGATGTTCCACCGGAATCTAGTGATCGTTTCGGAGGGAAGAAAAGAACAGGCCGGGTCCGTGAGATGTTCATGATTCACTTTGGTCTGTCGTGTATGACAAGTGCTGGGAAGAAACAGAGGCCCACATGCCTCCTCCAGGAGAACCCACGTAAACGCACAGAGAAGTCCTGCACGCTGACTGTGTTTCAAGTCGTTCCCAGCACCTCGTGCGACTGCAGGACGCAGCCAAATTCAGGCAACAGGGACAGAAAAAGAGACTTTGTAACTTCTGTAGATGGATTTTAGTTCTCCTCTTTGCTAAAATCCTGTCCTGGCTCACCTCTGTTGAAGATGTTCCAGTAAGATAGTTGGTGTTAAGTTACCGTCACTGACCAAGTAAGGACAGGCTTTGTTTTCTTCGTGGTTGAGGTTTCTCTAGAATTCGCACCTCGCGTAGACATATGACAGGAGGATGAGCTGTGTAGCTGTCCACGCTGCAAGGACCGCTATGATGAGCCTTCCAGAAGGAGCCGGGGGAGACCTGAGTGCTAGAAAGGGGTCCTGGGGCCACAGAATTCATGGAAGTGATGCTGGGACACCAGGAGCAAATGAACCAGTGGAGGCAGGATATTTCCAAAAGGACAAATCAGACAACATTTCACGCGATCTCCAGGTGGTGAAGAAAGCAAAAAGGAAAGTGACCATTTCCCACCTTCTGTCAAGACCCTTCCTGAAATTATTCATTCTTCTCAGACACACAGGTTGGAGACTTGGGATCAATTTTTCGTAGAGCTGCTAACAAGAGTCAATGCTTCCCATGTACCTGAAGGGAGGTTCTTTGGTTTCATTCATCTTGATATTGAAACTCACGCAGGGCCCGCTGTGGGTCGGCCGTCATTAGCTAAAATGGGCTAGTTATTTTGGGGGGAGCAGGCACCGTTGCAGATTAAACATTTTGATCGACCCAAAGCCAAGTGAGGATACTGTGGCCAAGTACTCTGAAGGAGCGCAAACGTAGAGTTGTGTGGCAAAATGCTTGCCCTGTTGAACCAGATGAGGACGTCAGCTGCGATAGGAAGTAGTAAAATCTGCTGCATTTTAATTTTTATTTTTATAGCTGATTAGTTGCCTTCTTCAGAAAACCCTATACAAATCTCCATATAGTGAAATTTCCTTCGGAAAAGGGGTTGGTGTTTCAAACCCAAGACAACAAAATGGTTTATTTTGGCAGGAACTTCAATATGAATACTTTTTTCATAGTTCCAAGTGTGAAACTATGAAACATAAATATCAAATAAGTAGTTTCTAAGTAAAATCCCTGCACAAAACGAAAGCACTTATTTTCCCTAATTCTTGCTGACAACTGCTTTTTACATGTCTTCCCCTTTCTCGAACTCTGCATTCAAGGCCTGCCGTGTTTCTCACTCCGACAAGTCCAGATCCTCTCCAGGCTTCACACAAAGCCCCGCGTAGGACGGCCGCCTCGTCCTCTCTGGCTCGAGTTGGGTCCCTCCTGATCAACGGAGGTCTGCAGTAATTCAGGTTGTATCCTCTCATTATTAGATCAATTATACCCAATTTGCGTGATGGAAGTCCATGTAGCAAGACGAAAGGCCATCGTCAGAGGATAAGCCTGACACTTGCACATTCTTAACATACTTAACATTTTAAATGTCACCCCAGAAATCTTACTAATAAATTTTAACTGTTGTCTTTTGATGCAGCTATAAATCTAGGAAAATCATATGACCTTACACAGAAAGTGGAATGCCCGTTTACAACAGGAATGAAAAGTTTAAATCACTTTAGTCCGTTCCTCGTAGATTTTAAAGTAGCCTGGTCTGAACATGTTTTCCAAGCCCATGGGCTGACACTTCTGGAGACCTTTACTGTACACACACCCGTCCCTGGGGAGAAGGAATGTCGACAAAAAGCTTTAGTTTATTTTCTAGGCGTTGTTTACGTAAGCAGTTGCAGCCTCTCCGTTCACTTTACTCTTCCTGATTTACTTTTTCTCAACATCTTGATTTCCAGGATTCATCTGTTATGTTCCACGTCTCAATGCTGAGAAGCCATCCCTTGTGTCATCGGAACTCTTTAGGGAGCAGTCTCCGTGAGCTCGAGGCGTTCTCGATGACTCCTGCTGCTATGAAACCAGAATGTTCTGATTCTCAGTCGGCAGAGATGATGCGAGCTAATCCATTTCATACTGCGTCATTAATAACTTTTACTTTAAAGCGTACAAAAATTGACCTGATGAGGCATTTGGAAGGAGAGCACTCGAGTCTTTTGGAGAAAAGTGATGTATCATTTAACACAATAATCTCTACGCTTTTGAAAAACCTCAGGGCTGATCCAATGCCATGAAGATCTGTTGACCCCCCCTTTGGCAGAGGCACAGAGGAAACAAGTGATGAAAACACCCACGAAGAAACAATAAAAAAATACCCGACCAGGTGTGAAATCGGGTCCCCCTTCCAAAGAACGTGTTGGTCCAGCCCGGAAAGGGCAGACGGCGTATTCAGCGGCTGTTTGACGCTGACCTTCAGGATCTGACATGCATGATCTCATTTAATCCTCGAGATTCTGTGAGGCGGGATCCAGTCCCGTTTTGCAGAGAGGAAATGGAGCCTGGGTGGAAAGCCCTGCGGAAGATCACAGCGCCGGCGACCGGAGGCACTGTCCCCGTGCATGTGACGGACCCGCACAGTGGCGCAGGGCAGAAGGGGGCGGTCGCGTGAGCTCTGCCAGACGTAGTGCAACCCGAGACCCAGAGTTCTCCACAGCAGGAGATGTGTAGTGGAGAGGCGAGGCGATCATTTTACCAGACCATAATTTCTCCACATCTACATAGTTACTAAAGCTATTAAGTAGTATTTATTCATTTCCTTATTAGGAATCAATTTTACGTGATGCTTATTGGCTGAGTTAAGTTATTGAAAAGGCGAACGTTTGAAATTTATAGCTTTTGTCCTTTTTTTGTTGTTGTTGTTCTTGAATCATAATGAAGTTGGTCTTCTCATAGGCAGGGTACTTGGCTGGTTTCAGGTGCGGGGGGTTCTTGGGGGTGGAAGAAGGAAAGGGACTCTGTTCATCGCCTGTGACTTTCCCTACAAATCTGTTGCAGTCCTCAGTAATCTTTTTGGGAAGCCAGATTTTGGAATGAAAGGCAAGGTCGAATGTTACAGAGGAAAGGGAATGACGGCATATTTGCCATGCCTTTGCTACATGGAATCATGTGATTTAAAGATTTTTTTTTTTTTGTTTGTCAGAGAGAGAGGGAGAGCGAGCGACCACACGCAGACAGAATGGCAGGCAGAGGCAGAGGGAGAAGCAGGCTCCCCGCCGAGCAAGGAGCCCGATGTGGGACTCGATCCCAGGACGCTGGGATCATGACCTGAGCCGAAGGCAGCTGCTTAACCAACTGAGCCACCCAGGCGTCCCT
>NW_019154120.1:3161541-3239041 GCF_002288905.1 Enhydra lutris kenyoni
ATGCCTTTGCTACATGGAATCATGTGATTTAAAGATTTTTTTTTTTTTGTTTGTCAGAGAGAGAGGGAGAGCGAGCGACCACACGCAGACAGAATGGCAGGCAGAGGCAGAGGGAGAAGCAGGCTCCCCGCCGAGCAAGGAGCCCGATGTGGGACTCGATCCCAGGACGCTGGGATCATGACCTGAGCCGAAGGCAGCTGCTTAACCAACTGAGCCACCCAGGCGTCCCAGAATCATGTGATTTAAATGTGGCTTAATCCAATTTGCCTTCTTCCTCTTACCGTTCCTTGTCCGGGAAGTCTCTGTGGTTTGCACTTTCGGTCAGCGGATCCGTGAGCCTGTAACTGTGGGCTCACGGCTGGCGCAAAACGGCCACACTGGAGCAAAGTGAGTCTGCGGTTGGCATTTTCACTTCACTGAAGACGTTCTGATGCCCCTGTTCAAGCCAGTCGAAATGAGGGACCGGGACACACTGGTTCTCAATGTAGCTGCACACCAGACTCGCTTGGAAGGCTTGAAAAAAATGTAGATAAGCTGCTTTAATTAGCCTCCTCTGATGATTCCAACAGGATTTGAGAATCACTGGGGTAGAAAACAGGGTCTTGGCTTTAAGAAGCTCTTAATTTTATTGCCTTTTATTTGAAAAGTCTCCTTAATCTTTTTAAAAACAGAAATGGTTATTTTATTTATTTACTTATTTATTTTTAAAGAAGATTTTATTTATTTATTTGACAGAGATCACAAGTAGGCAGAGAAGCAGTCAGAGAGAGAGGGGGAGACAGGCTCCCTGCTTTTGCAGAGAGCCTGATGTGAGGCTCGATGCCAGGACCCCGAGATCATGACCTGAGCTGAAGGCAGAGGCTTAATCCACTGAGCCACCCAGGCACCCCCAGAAATGGTTATTCTTTTAATGACAGTTATTTCTGTTTATATCAATAGCCCAGTGGATATCTGAAGGTGGTTATGTAACTGATCTGGGAGCACATGGATATTGAAAAATTTGCAGGAACAAATGAGACCAAAATCCATGAGAACTTTAAAGTTACTTTCGTATACTACATGTGTACACAGATTAGAAAAACTTCCTGGACCATGTCTAAACATTCTTCTTCACCCGTGCTCCTGGGAGAGGCCATCTGCTGGTGCGTCCTGTCCCTGCTTTGGGGTAATATTGGGAACTGGAACTGGGCACATGCTGGGGGACCGGAGGAGATGCTCGGCTCATGAGGGCTCTGCACACTTGGGCCTCACGTTAGACGTGGTGGCTTGTGCCAGACCTTCTCCACTAAGCTAGGATGGCTTTGCCTGCAGGTCCCTTGAGCCTGTAGTTCTGGGGGAATGGGGACAACAACAGGCACACTCATGCTATTGAGGGAGCAAGGGAGCTGGTGGCCACATACTCAGATGTGACCTGCAGCTCACTGGCTCGCCATGGTCCTGGGCGAGCAGCCAGGCTTCTGGTTCCCCAACCCTCAGGAGCTCCATGTGCCGTGTCTCCAAGTGCTCCACCAGATGCACGCCCAGCCCGGTGTAAGAAGCCACCACCCCTGCAGTCCACCAGTCCAGTGAGGCCCAGTCCGTCCATGTGGGCTCCCGCTGTCCTTGTCTTCCCTCCCGAGGTCAAGAACAGCACAAATTGTGCCAACAGGTAAGCAGCTCACACCTGCCCCAGACTCAACAATGGGCGGGCTCCTGCTGCAGGCCCTGCAGGAAGGGGTCACGGGCTTTCCAGCCTGTCCTGTGGCGCCCTGTCTGTCTCAGGGGATCTAGCTTCCCTGCATGGAGGCAGGAACTGTTTGTTGTCCCTGCTGTTCCATTGTTTGTTTTGTTTTGTTTTTTCAGGGAAAGGGGGTCCTCTTATCCCGATACCTAGACATGACCACTCATGAGTGTTCATCAAGTATGTAAGACTCAAGATTTAGTGTCGTCGATCTAATATCCTGATATTACCTTTTTCAAACAGTATTTTGCTCTTAGGTGCTTTGTCTTCATTTCCCTGAAAGTTTGGGAGGGTCTCTGAATTGCTTAATTATCCTGCAGGATCTCCCATTTGACTGCGAGGAGCTTCTTGAAGCAGACACGGTGTCTTGTACATCTGTCCATCCCTGTTCCTGGCCTGGGCTGTGTTTCATCCTCGATAGTCTTTTACCTGGAGAATCAGTATCTGTGCTTGTCACCCAAGTCACAGGACAGAGAGGAGTGTGGGTGTGTGTCCGCAGTCACTTGGATCTGCAGCCCTTCTGGGGCGGGCTGACATTGTACCCGGCTCTCAAGCATTCTGGTACCCGTGGTCAAAGCTGCCATTTTCCTCTGAGCTCAAAAATGACTTCTCTTTCCACCCCCCAGATAAACGGGATGAAGAAAATTCAGTAAGCATCCTTGAGGGGTCCTCTCTTGCATCTGCTGATGCTCTTTCAAAGCAGGTACACAGAACCCAGGCCCCCTTGCCTGGCAGGCCTGACCATTGTCCTTCCCCCTCAGGGCTACTCCGCCATCGAGTCATGTCTCTTCTGTTTAGAAGACGATCAGTCCATGGACACTTAGAACAGGGGCTCTTTGAAGAGGAACACCATGTGTCCATTTTCTTATCGATGAACATGAAAGTTATTTCTGATTTCTTTTTGGGTTGTGGAGCCCAGTGCGGGGCTTGAACTCATGACCCTGAGATGAAGACCTGAGCTGAGATCAAGAGACAGAAGCTTAACTGACTGAGCCACCCAAGCATTCCCTGAGGAAAAACACCATGTAAATCTAAGAAAAGAAATATAAAATGCAGCTCCTTCACCAGTGAAACAAGCCAAACCCAGCAGCTGGTTTCCTCTCAGCTTTTTCTCTAACTACGCCTTCCTCCTGCTCATTTCCTGTCAAACTCCATTTAAACCAGTTGGTGCAAATGCACATTGGAAATATAGGAGTATTTCTTTTAATGAAGATGTGGCGTGCTAGTGTGGAGGTGTGCTCACCTGCCAGCTCACTCTTCTTGGTCAGGGTGGGTCCTTTAACAAGAAAAGAGCAGTCGGCAAGACTCATTTCAGATGCTTGGGCTGCACATGGATGCAGTTTCACTCAGGATTCTAAGTAAATGTTATCTTTCCTGAAGTGATATGTACTCAGTGGCTCTTGTCATATCTTGACACATTAGCAGAAACATCCAAGGCCGTTGACTGACTGTGTGGCCCAGGAGATGCTGCGCTGTGGCCTGAGCAATGGGTGACCATGGGTCTCTTGAAGGTACATTTGCACTGGCAAAGCAAGTGTTCTAATATTTAAATTTTTCAAGTAAGAGAACGACACTTGCTGGTGGTTTTGCAGAGTTTGGCCAAAGATTTTGGGGGGCCCAGAGTTCTTTCAGAACACAAAGCACAGAAAGGAGAAGCTATGGACATGCTTTGATGTGAGCGTAGCTCAGCTCCTGGTCCCCATGGGGACGCACACACAAGCCTCTTCAGAATGCAGTTGGAGGCCAGGCAGGCATATCATCAGGGGAGGAAATTGGCCACAGGTTTTCCCAAAGTATTCCATGAAAAACTTCAACATTTCATAAAAGAAAGTTGCCATTGCACTTGAAGCTGAAAGGAAGGCTTCTACTCAAAGGAAAACAAATGAAGAACTTCAGATCTAATTAAGGAAGGGAGCCTTGATCCAATTATACATACACAGTGCCTTCAGCAAGTCTTCTGGAGAGAGCTTCGCAGGTCTAGTCAAATGATGACTGGTTGCTGTCACTTGTGACTTGAACAATAGTAATGGCTCTGGCAGTAATTTGTCAGCCTCCCTTGGTGCTGCTTTCTGCTCAAGCGCGCCAACATTTTCTCAGTCCTTAGTACAACCCAGCTTGTTCTCATTTCTGACCTGCCGTCCAGGATCTTTCTTCTCCTTAGAACAGCTTTCCTTCCATACTCATCTCACTAAACCCTCTTTATGTTTTGGGACTCCAGGTATATCCCTTCTTGCAAGAAGCCCTCCTGAACTCTCAGACTCTGGCATAGTTGCCCCAAACACCAACCACCTTTCTCATAAAAGCTTTTATTATGTTCCCTTGCACTGCTTGACTTACCCATAGATAAGAAGCACTAAATGTGGGGAACATAACATTCCCAGTAATGCTGTAGTCAAACAGACACTCATCACAAAGATGAACTATACACTTATCAGTTATATATTTTTCTTGTGAGCACATGAGAAGGTCGTATTTTCTTGATGCATTTGGAGTTAGGTTGGGACTAGGTTACTGTTTTTATTCAGTAGAGCATGGGCAAAGTTACAGAAGCCACTTCCAGATTGGCCACGAAGACATCTGCTCCTTTGTCCTCCTCCATTCACCTTTCGGTAGTGATCACAGGGCCCAGAAACGTCAGATGCCATCACTGAAGATGCAGGGGGTTGGAGGTGAGCTGCCAGGGAGTGCTGTGTGATTCACAGTGAATTGTGACACAAGCAAAATCAAATCTTCACTTTTTTAAACCTCTGAGGGTTTGGAGGAGCTTGCTTATCACTGCAGACTATAGCCTGTCCTGGCCAATATAGCACTCGTAGTGCTATCCCTTACATAGAGGATTAAGTAAATGCTTAGCACCACTGTTCTTAACAGTGGGTCTGTTTGATCCTCAGGGAGTGTAATGTGTTGTGTCAGGGCACCTCCTTAAGCCATGGGTTAGTGGGTACAGGGTAATCAAGGAAGGCTCCTTGGAAGGGGACACACAGATGGATACATGTCCACAAATGCAGCCCTGTTGCATTACTGTGATGTGTTCTATGGACCACTGTCTACACCTCCTCCTGGAGGAGCTCTGGTGTCTCTGTCTTGATAACAGTACAAGATCTAGAAAACACAGATGGACTATAAATGGTGCCATTTTGAGAGTCAAGATAGTGTTTAAAGAACGCTGTTACCTACTGAACTGTGTGGTCCTGGGCAAGTCACACAGCCTCCCCAAGGCTTAAGAAGGGAAGAAAACATCCTACAAAGTATTTCCCTGATCTAAAAAGCATTAGTACTCTGTCTATTCTTCTCTCCACTCCTGAATCCTACTCTGGTAGCCTGATCTTTTCACTGTCTCCATAGTTCTACCTTAGTTCGACCTTTTCCAGAATGTAATGTTGTTGGAATCGCATAATATGTAGGCTTTCTCAGATTGGCTTCTTTCACTTAGTTAACGTGCATCTAAGGTTCCTCCATGTCTTCCTATGGTTTGATAGCTCATTCTTTTTAGCTCTGAGTAATATTGTATGGTCTGGATGGACCCCCATTCATTTATCTGGTTACCTCCCAAAGGATGGCTTATGGCTTCCAAGTTTTGACATTATGAAAAAGCTGCTGTAAACTTTGTGTGCATACAAGCTTTTGTGTGGACATTCGTTTTCAACTCCTTTGGATAAATACCAAGAAACACAATTGCTAGATGGGCCACATCTTTGCCAGCATCTGGTGTGGACAGTGTTCTGGATTTTGGCCATTCTAATAGGTGTGCAGTGGTGTCTCATTTCGATTTGTATTTCCTTGCTGACATAGGACACAGAGCATCCGTTCATGTGCTTACTTGCCGACTGTGTGTCTTCTTTGGTGAGGGGTCTTTCTTATTGTTGAGTTTGAGGGTTTATTTTGGATGGAATTCCTTTATCTGATTTCTTTAACATATCCTTATCATTGCCGATGTTTTCTCCCAGTCTGTGGCTTGTTTTCTCATTCCCCTGACCTTGCCTTTCACAGGTCGGAGTTTTTAATTTTAACGAATTCCAGTGTACTCGTTTTTTCCTTCGTGGATTGTATCTTTGGTGATATACCTAAAGAGTCATCATTGTGCCCAGGCTAGGTTTTCTCCCACGAGATCTCTAGGAGTTTTACAGTTTTGCATTTTATACTGAGGTCTGCGCTGCCTCCTGAGTCAGGTTTTGTGAGGTGTGTAAGGTCTGCATCTGGTTCATGCGTTCCACGTGCGGATGTCCAGCTGCTCCGGCAGCGGCCACGGATGAGGCAGTCTTCACTCCTTTGTGCTGCCGTTGCTCCTTGGTCAGCGGTCAGGTGAGCACACTCATGGGGTCTACTTCTGGGTTCTCTGCTCTGTTCTCTCGATCTGCGTGTCTGTCTATTCACCAGTCATTAGTTCTTTTCAACCATTGTTCCAAATGTTCCTCTGCTTCTTCTCTCTCCTTCTTCTCCATCTGGTGTTCCCAGACAAGCCCATGACACCTGTGGTTGTCATCCCCCAACTCCTGCACACAGCACTGCACTCCTTCAGTTTTGGTCTCTGCTTTTTGGTTTTGAAGGATTCTTTTGGTACATCCTCTACTGAGAGATTCCTTCCTCAGCCAGGTCCAGACGACCAGTCAGTCCGTTGAAGAGTTTCCTTATTTCTGTCACATGGCGTGTGATCTCTAGAACCCGCTCGGGTCCTCCCTGGAGGTTTCCATCTTCTGAGCACACCACCCATCTGCCCTTGTGCACCGTCTGCTCCAGCCACTGGAGCCCTCACCATATTCATCAGAGTCGTTTTAAATTCCGCATCCGATAATTCCAACATCTTGACCATGTCACTTCCGAAGCTTGTTCTGTCTCTTCAAAATTGCTTTTTGCCTTTTGGTATGCCTTGTAACTTTTTTTTTCCTGCTAGCTGAGCAGGATGTGCTGGTATAGGAACTGCTATAACTAGGCCCTCCTTGGTGTGGTGGTGAGTGAATGGGGAGAACTCTCTAGTTGGTTCTGGAATCAGGGCTCGTTTTCTGTGAGCCTGCACCTCTGGACTGTGGACTTCACATGTGCTTCTAAGTTTTTCTCTCCCTGAAGGCTAGAGAGATATGAAATTGGGTACTTCACTTCCTCAGGCCAGTTAGCCTCTGATAATTCCCTAGTGGGTTAGGCTCTGGGTATCTAGTTTCCCCTGTGCTAAGGCCTGATGAAGAAGAAAAGTGTGCTCTGGTTCATGTCAGCGTGGTTCCCCTCTCCCCCCACCTCCATTGTAGGAAACACGAAGAGACTTTTCTCTGATATTAATGTGAGAACCTGGTGGTATTTCTTAGGGTGTTGAGGATGCCTTGTAACTGGGTCTCCCTGGCGTTGTTACCACTGAGACGCGTCCACATGGGGCTGCCAGTGCCGTTCACAGTGCAGGCATCCCTAATCTGGCACCTGTTCACATAGCAGTTTCACTGTGAGCCCCTGTTCCTGATAAGCTCTCGCTCCTTTTCGGCATCTCCAGTCATGTGGGCTGTGGTCAGCTCTATGTCCTCCCCTCACTTCCACATCCAAGAAAACTTGTTGATACATCAGTGTATTTAGATCTTACTTGTTGGTAGGATGGAGTGACAACTACAATGCTCCCTGCGTGCAGAACTGAAAACAGGTGTTGACTTCGTCCATTTTGGAGTGAACTATGGCCACCAGAATGACACAATCTGGTGACAATCTAGGGTGGCCCTTTAAAACCGTGCTTAGGGGAAGTTCCTAATACTTGCTCGTAATGCTGGAACTGTGGTTGAATAGAAAGGTGATGGGAAGATGAGATTTGAATTAAAGAAGAGATATATTGCCAATGGAATGCAATTTAAAAGAAAAATTAATTTAAGAGTCTAGCCGGAGATTTGCACATTTTCATGTGAATATCATTAAATATGTACTGAATGAAAAAGGTGTTTCTAATTATCCTTGGACCATTAGTAAATGCATATACCTATAAATTATTTATAGCATATACATTTACCCTACATATAAATATATGTTTTATAACTACATATAGGTTTAATAATAATTAAATATATATTTGTACTGTATTGTGAAGAGTGAAGGTGATAGAAAAGTCCATGGAAAGGAAAAGGGACATTATTTCATTTTTAAAGTAAGTATAAACAATTAGCTGGGCCCATTCGAATTCTTCCATGGGAAGCCATACTCAATATGTACATTAAATCTGTGCAAAATTTCCATAGAGGCATGTAGTGTGGGTGTAACTGTGAGGCCTGATGCCCCGAGGATGAGATGTTGAGATAGGCGTCCACTTCTCACTGGATTCCCTAACTTCAGGAGGCTTTCCCAGGATTTGGCCATTCCTATGGGCTTGTCCATCTTTATCCCACCATGAAACTTGCCCATTTGTCATCAAGGCCTTGTTGCAAAGCACCTGGTTTGAAGTAAAAATACTGCTCTTCACTGGGGTTTCCTCAGTATCTCTGGGGTCTCATGTGGAGGTTCTCCCTCATGAGAGAAACTTCACCACACCCACATCGAAAGGCCAGACAGCGTAGCTCTGTCTCAGTAGGACCATGAATGTGGATGAATGGGACCTCTGCACTTATCCACCCTGAGACCCGTCACGTGAGGGTGGGGCATGTCCAGCACCCCAATGTGGTAGCCCAAACCAGTGTGGTTGGGGGACCACTGGTGGGCAGTCTGGTGCGTGAGGAAACAAGCATGATGGACGCAAACACGTGGGTGGAGGGATGTGAGGAAGTTACCCCATAATAAAGGACACTTCTTGTAATTGCACAGTTCTAACATCTGCGCACTGTGTGTTACACATGCACATACAGGGATGGAGTTCTCCACTCCCGATGGTGCAGGAGACAGCTTGGAGGCATCCTGCCCAACCCGTCAGATGCTGGTGGGGTCTTCCTGGGCTTGATGACTCAGCAGGCCCCGACAATCCAGGGCCCAGCTACTAACAGCTCACGCACAGGTGCATTGGAATACAAAAGAGGAAACAAAGTTTATTTATAATTTGCATGAAGCATTTAATAGAAACTCCATTTTATTCAAAAAATAAAAATCTGTCAGAATCGAATTGCTTAAAAGTGTAAACCCGTATGTTATTTTGGCAAATAACAGCTGTACTTCAGATAAGAGTTGTGAAAATTTACCTTCCCTATTTGGACCCTTATGACACGGAGAGGGGCAACAGGTCACGTGGAATCCACGGGTGCCGTTGAGCAATGGAGTGAAGATAAAACTATGTCGTTCCCTGCAGTCTTCGACGGTGTAGTTCTTAAATGGGGAGAAGTCTGCAGCGTAGGATTCCTCTGGAATCATTCTAGTTTTCTTATAACATTTAAGCCAAGCCCAATATGATTCTACACTTTCAGCTAAAACTAATCAGGAGATGATTTATTAGGTTTTTAGAATATTTGTAGGTTGCCTTGACATTTAGTTAATATTGCTTCCCACATCACATGCCCGCCAAGCAGGGAGACGGCTGGTGTTGAGCCTTCAAGGAGGTTTTGTAGGAGGTCTACCTCCAAAAGGCACAATTATTTATCTTTATTTTCCTTTAAGGAAAATTCAATCTCTCTCCTGTACTTTAAGACTCGGATTGCCAATCTTAATGCTGGGCTCCCGGTGTGCCGCCGTCTTCGCCGTAAAAGCACACGCGTCCCAGTCTGTGTGCAGGTGGCCTCAGCCGGATGCCTGTGAACAGGAGGCGGTTTTTTGGTCTGTCCTGTGGAACTTTTTCTGTTCTTAGAAAAAAAAGAGGCAAATAGCCAAGGAAGAATGATGAGCGATTTTCATGTGAAGAACAATACATCAAGAATATCTAAATTAATTTAACAATTACAAGGAATATTCTTGGCCACATCAATTTAGGATATGTTGGCAAGCGGGAAATGATTTCCAATTTATATATGTCATTTCTGATATTTCTTCAGTAGCTAGGAAAAAAAAGAGAGAGAGAATTTTGGATTTCTGTTAAATTGACCCATAATAATTTTTTTATGGCTTTTTGTGTTTGAATAGTTGGCAAGGGTCATATAAAGGTCAGAGATTTAACTCAAAAAATGTCCCAGGATTTTCTATGGATATAAAAAAGCAATGAAGGAAAGACTAAGTAAATAAATGAAAAATAAATTTGGAAGTCAGTACAGTGTAAAATGTTGTCTAATGATTAATTAATTATGATGAGAAATTGCCATTTATGATAAATTCACTTTATGGGAGAACAGATTATTGAAACAAATGATCTGCTATGGGATCAGAATAACAGCTGCGGTCGGTATTTTGATTTGGGTTTAGAACGAACAGATGTCTTTTACCAGCAGGGATTTGTGTCCCTCTCACAACAATTTCACCAGGAAGGTGATAGAGAACGCCTCTGACTTCTGGGCCATCAGGTAGGTATTGGTGGTTTAATTTTAAAACCTCATGCTCTGGTGGTCAGTGTGGTTATCACCGTGGGTTAATTTGCGAGGGCCGCCGTCACGAAGTACCACCAGCTGGGTGAGTTAGACTCTAGAGATTGATTTTCTCACAATTTTGGAGGTTAGAAGTCCAAGACTGAGGCACTGGAGGGGCTGGTTTTCCCTGGCCCCTCTCCTTGGCTCACAGCCCCTTCTCCCGGTGTCCTCACATGGTCCTCCCTCTGTGTGTGTCTGCGTCCTGATCCCCATTTTTTAGGACACCGGTCATTGGAGTAGGGCCCATCCTAGTAACCTCATTTTAACTTAATCATCTCTTTGAAGATCCTTTTTCCAAATAAGGTCCAATTCTGAGATACTGGGGATTAGGACCTCAACGTATGAATTCGGGGGGGGTTGGATTATCCCCTAACACATTCCAACTGTCCATAAGTAAGAGCTATAGAACTGCACTAGAGTGCACTATTTTATGTCCTGTTCTCACTGCTGTAGTATTAAGAAGGAAATGGATGTTTGTGTCCATAACCCATTGCAAATAATTGGATTCCAAAAAGTACGGCATAGGAAATACAGTCACCAGTGCTGTAATAGCCTTGTGTGGAGGCAGACGGTATCTACACGTGTGGCGGCGAGCACTGCATCACGTATATAATCATCGAATCGCCATGTTGTACGCCTGAAACTCGTATAACCTCGTGTGACAGCTATACTTCCGTTAAAAATAAAATGTAAGACATAGTATATTCCAGTCAATAGAAACAACGTGTGACTTCTGGTGCTCGTCGGCGAGAAGAGAATGGGAAGCAGAGCAGATCCTTGTCCTGGAGAAAAGGCGAGAGAAGGGTGTCAACGCCGGGCAGAGTGTGTGCATAGTGGTTCCTTTGTTTACTCGTCTCTTCGTTTCTCCACCATGTATGGGCCGCCTGTTCTGAAGCAGGCACCTATGCCAAAGGCAAGGGACACAGAGGAGGTCAACCCTTAAAGAATAAAAGGTATTAACTCATTCAACGAGTCGCTGTTAAGCACCTACTCTGGGTCAAGCCTCTTCAGGGTGCTTGGGGTGTATCTGTAGATGCAAAGAACCAAGACCCTTTCTCATGGGTCCACCTCAATTCTATTGGAGGGAGATAGTCTGTGAATACTCAGTGCAAAACCAAGTGCATTGTAGTGTGTTGGGAGGCATTAAGCCTGTGGAGAAGAGAAATAGAGCAGGGTAAGGGGGCTCGAGATCGCCATATGTTAATGGGGTGGACACACGGGTTTCTGAGATATGAAGGAAGGAAGGAAGGGAGAAAGGGAAGGGACCATGAGAATAACTGGCTGGGGACAGAGTGAGGTTGGGGAGGGCATTCCAGGTAGCGGGAATAGCCCTACTGTGTTCAAAGACCCCACGGAGCCCAAGTTGGATGGCGCTCAGTGAGTGAGGCAGGCGAAATGGAAGATGGGCCGAAAGATAACATGAGTTCATATCAAGTAGGGTTTTGTTGGATTTTTTGGAAGGACTTTGGCTTTTTTTTTTTTTTTTTTCCATATCAGAGCAACTGGAAGGTCATTGAGCAGAGTGGAGATAAGATGTGACTTAGGTATTAAGAAGCCCTTTCCTGCTGTGTTGGGTGTAGATTAAGCACATGGCCAGGGTGCAGGCCGAGAAGCCTGGTGAGAAGTGGGGGAACATCCAGGGTGTCGACAGTGGACTTTGCAAGAACAGGTTGGGTGTCTGTTGAAGGCAGAGTCCATCTGACTGCTTATGGATGCGCCTTTCTCCCCCAAGAAAGATCAGAGCCAAAGATCGTGCACAGCTTATTCTTTTCTCTTGAGCAACTTAATTACATTTCTCCCAGCTCAGAGAGGGAAGTCTGTGTGAAGAGTGGGTTCAGCTTGGACTTGTTCTGTTTGCAAAACCGATTGAGGTTGAGATAGCAAGTAGGCGGCAGGCCAATAGTCTAGAATTAAGGAGCGATGTCGGGGCTGGAGATGCTGTTGTGAGAACCCATGGCATTTCGATGGCGTTTAAAGCAGTGAGGGGAAGATGGTCAAGGGCGTGGTGAAGACGTGGGAGAAAGAAGGTCCGCGCTCCAGTGGATTTCAACACCAGGAATTCCAGGAGACCGGAAATCCAGCAGGGAGACTGCAGGGGAGCGGCTGTGAGGGAGGAGACTGAGCTAGCAAGGAAGAGGCTGAGAGAAGGCCAGTCAATAAGGGGCCAGTACGCCCACTGCTGCCCACAGGTTGAGGGGGATGTGACTGAGAGAGACCACTGGCTTCCTCAACGGTCAGGCATTAGTGACCCGCACCAGCAGTTTGGGAGGCGTGGTAAAGTGGAAGTGTGGTTGGAGGGACGGAGAGACAGGCTGGGGGAGAAGGAAGTGCGGTGGCAAATAGGGACCATGCAGGGCAGGAGCCCAGAGCACAAACAAGCCACATCCCTGGCGACTGAGAGAACAGGGGGCCTTTGGTCCAAGTCCTTAGGAACTGGTAGCAGGATGCCAGGTGGGCAAGAAGAAAAGAGAACACTGGGAAGGACAAACCGTGCATGTGGCCACATGTCCTGGTGACAGTGTACGTGAGGACCCACACACAGAAGTGTGAGTCTGATGCTCGCGCGGAGGCGGGCAGTGGTGGTCGCTGAGCACGAACTGTGGGCAAGTGTTGGCTCCGTTAGAGGACGCTGGACTTTGTGGTCCCTTTCTTTTCTTCTCTTGATCTGTGACATTACAGAGTTCCAACACTGACTTCCAAATCTAAACTCCCGGAACTTTTCTAGAGGATGGAACACGCCGTTTGCTGTTTAATTAACGAAGTAACGAGCTGTCTGCTGAGTCAGCCCGGATCTGGATTGCATGGGGATTTGGAATTGCTCGCTGCCATCTTGAATTTCAGTCGTAAGAGGCAAAGAAACGTGTTGAAAGTCTACAGCTTGAGGAATAACCTGTAGCCCTTGGGTGTTCACGGGGGGCCTTCACGTGCCACTATGGCCCCGACGTAAGCGAGACGTTTGAAGACAGAGACGATTAAGGGAGGTCAGGATCAGAGAGAAAACTTCACTCTGAAGGGCTGGTTTCATGAAATGATTCCCCCAAGGGGCTGTCACAGATGTCAAGGAAAGGGTCCTCTCCAGGGGAGGGAACGCGTTAGGAGAAAGCCTCACTAGAAATGGTGTCGACACGCTGACAGGTGCACACCTGGGTGAAACGCAGGAAGGGGCTGCTGGGGAGATACCTTGTTCTCCGTGACAAAGCCCTTTTGTTGTGATCGCCAAAGAATGGCACCAAGGTGGAGACAGAAACATCCAAAGGGGTGTCTTAAGTTTTATGGCCTCCTAAGAAGGTGCCACAGATTCTGTCCCTGCTTTGTGCTTGTCTCCCACAGAGAAGGCTCGCCCGCTAATTTTTAGATTCTCCGATTCCCCATGAAAGAAGTTATTTTTGTCGGATCGGGAATTGTAAGCTGGTCCTTGAAGTCAAACCCCATTGTCGGTCGCCTTGACCTGCCCCTGCCAGTCAATGTTACAAAGAGACACAATTGAGAAGGGCAGGAGACCCGAGAGCCGAAGCCTGCTTGTCTTAGAGGAAAGCTGCTGGTGATGATTTTCAATTAAACCGTTTTGTTGGATGTACTTTGTCCTTCTCCACCTAGTTAAAAACTTCGTGCGTTACGGGTAAAGCCAAAAGTAAGGAAGAACGTGAACACTGCCTCGCCACGGAAACAGTTCCTGCTGTTTATTGACTTTCCGGAACTCGGAGTTCCCGTTCTGTTATTTCCGCAACGATTCTGTAGCCCTGAGCCTTCAGTAGCAAATTGTATTTTCTTTGATGATCATTGTTAGATTTTTAAAGAAAAATTGAAGGGAGTTGTTTCTACGTTACACACAGAGTCTTATTCCAGAGCTGGGGGATTGTTTGTGGCTGATTAAGATAAGCTGATCACTCAGATGCCTGAATTAATCTGTGTGACGTCTGCCATGGACACAAGCTTTTATGAATCTTTGTAAGCCCGAGTCCTGAGGCCCTGAGCACAGCCGGTACTCCCAGCGGTGGCCTCTGCCCTGGGCTGGCACACAGGAGCGGCGATCCTAACCTCAGGGGATGGCAGGTTGCCCCTGCTCTGTGGTCGGTGGTCAACTGTCAACCACGAGGCTGACCTCCCTGGGTTTTACTCACATGCGTCTTGTGAGCTGATTTGTGGGTCTCAGTTCTCGGTTCCTTCGTGCCTGGGGTGGCCACATGCTGGTCCTTCTTTCCCTGGATGCTTTGTCTTCTGTCCTGATTCTGGATCTCTGCCTACATTTCTACGGCCTGCCCCTCTCCTCCTTCCTGCCTGGGACGGTAGCAAGCTCCCTGCTTCCCTTACCTGCGAGATCGTCCCAGCCCGAATCACAGGTTTCCGCACCACTTGGGGCCTCGTGGAGGATGTCCGCTGCCCATGATGGCCAGATAAGTAATACAGGAACGTGACTGTGGCCGGGTTTAACAGGTGTGGGTGCGATGAGTGTAAAGGAAGCATAGTCTATGGCTCCAAAATTTCTCCCAAGTAAGAATGGAGTCCAATTTGCCAGAAAAAAAACAGTTAACACAAAGTGAATGTGCCCAGGATGTTTTTTATGTTGTAGGTACTATCCTATGTACTAATGTATATTCACTCCTTTATGGCATAGGACAGCACTGTAAGGTATATATTTTTGTGATCTTCTATGCGATCTATAAAGAAAGCACAGAGAAGGGGCCCCTGCGTGGCTCAGTGGGTTAAGCCGCTGCCTTCAGCTCAGGTCATGATCTCAGAGTCCTGGGATCGAGTCCCACATTGGGCTCTCTGCTCAGCAGGGAGCCTGCTTCTCTCTCTCTCTCTCTCTCTCTCTCTGCCTGCCTCTCCATCTACTTGTAATCTCTGTCAAATAAATAAAATCTTTATAAAAAAAAAAGAAAGCACAGAGAAGCTAAGGAACTCACCTCACATCACACAGCAAATTCACGTAGTGGTGGACTGAACACAGGTACTCTAGCTACGGAGCATGGGCTTCTGGGCCTGACACTCCCCCAGGCTTGCTTTTTTCTCTCCTTTTTTTTTTTTTTTAAGAGAAAGAGAGCGCACGCACAGGACAGCGTGCAAGGGGGAGGAGCGAGGGAGAGGGAGAGACAAAACTCAAGCAGGCTCCCCGCTGAGTGGAAAGCCTTATGTGGGGCTCAGTGCAGGCCCCCATCTCAGGACCTAAGCACAGACTGAGAGGCAGACGCTCCATGGACCACAAGACCCAGGCGCCCCTCCCTCCAGTTTTCTAAAAGAAGTCTAAGAGAATTTTCTTTCTAAGATAATATGTATGCATATTTATGAGAAATCTAACCAATTTTGAAAATTGTTCAATAATTCAGATTAAGAGGTGAAACCAAGCACGGTGGGTCATGTGAAGTCCCCGAGCCCTGGGCTGCCGCGATGGCCCCCATCACTAGTGTCGGTCCGTATGAGAGTCCATGTACCTGCCCGGGGCTGGCATCGCACGTGCAGGCAGAGGCTGGCCCCGTGCTCGCAGTGCTCCCCACTACCCTGTCTTTGCCCAGGGAAAGGAGATCCTGGAGAACCCCGAGGCCTGTGTGAGCTGGAGGGCAATGGTAGGACAAGGTTCTTGGAGGGATGGGTTGGGAGAGTTTTGTCTCACCTGAGAGAAAAGGAATATTTCTTTGGGGGTGACTGTGCTCAGAGAAGGAGTCAGGCTTCTTTGGGGCTTGCTAATGGGGTACCTCTGCAGACAGTTTACATACAGGATCTGTGTCAGTGCTTTCCAGAACACAGCAAGGCATGCACATTTTGCAAATATTTTCTTTGAATCTCCGTTTCCTCGGTGGGTGGATATAAGGCCCCATGGCAGAATGAATCACAAAGTCAAGATTCACATCTAGGACAAGGGTGGTCCAAGACACGGAGATGCCTCGGAGCTGACAGCAGTGAGCAAATGAATGCATGGATAGGGTTCCTTTCTGTCCTTGTGCTCGCGACCTAGGGCCAGAGTCAGAGCCTGGAACCTGGGGTTGTGGGCTCTGGGATCCTGGGGTTTGTCCCTATGGCTAGAGTAGGTTCCTTCCTGAATGACACATGTGAACCTTCAGTTGGAAGGAAAGGGTTGGAAATGGACCCCTGGGAGGTCAGGAGTGGAGAACAACGGCTAGAAGACAGAATGGTTATTTACTGGTGATCTTGAATGGATTTGAGGCTCATCCAGTTCTTTTGTCCCAGGTCTTACTGGCTGTCACCAAGAATATCCTTGAAGGGACAAGGAAGTGTGAAGTCCAGCCATCTTGCCCCACCCCATCCCTCTGCACAGTAGACAGACACGTGAGGCCACGGGCAGGAGGAGACCTGGCGGAGCTGCCAGATCTGGGCAGCGTGCCCTGCTCTAAGCACCTGGCCCTCCTCAGTCCTCCGAAGGGTGCTGGTCCGCCCTGGAGCCGGGCTGGTCCGCAAGCTCCTTGCCTGGTGCTGGTGGCCTGGGGATTGGCTTGGCCAGTCGCTAGAGCTCCTGGAGATGCAGGAGGTGAGAAGGGCTGATGCACAGTTCTCTCTGCTCTTCCCCTCCCCCTGCAGGGCTCCTCCTGTCTGGGCGTGGCCAGATGTATCTGTTTCAGAGGAAGCCCCCACATTTGTCTGACACACACACACACACACACACACACACACACACGTGCACACGTGGATTTAACTGGATGGTCAGGGTTGATGTGGAGTTGCTCCTCTGTGCTTGTCCGTGCGAGGGGCTGGACACGTCGGACGTCAACGTGACATAGTTTTGCTTTAAGAACGAAACAAAACACGACAAAATGAATGCCTCCCCAAGCATTTTCAAGACCCTTTCCTTTGGGAGTGACCTGTAGCACCCCCCCACCAAACCCTGGCTTTTGAGGGAAATCACAGCTTGGTCCTCAGGAGCAGCCAAGTCTTGTCGGTTGATGACCCGCATTACCACTGCAGGGCACCGTAAATCAAATCTGGAGGCTCTGTGCCATAGGCCAGGCAGCCGGGAGGGGGGCGGCTGAGCCCCTTCCCCCCCAGGGCCCACCTCCCCTGTCCTGGGGGCAGTGTTTGCGCGCAGAAGCCTCTGGAGCTGGTGGGAAATGGGTTCTGCCGATGGGCCCTAAATGGCTTCATTAGGATTTAGCCAAAAATATGTCCCTCCCAAGGCGGGGTGGACTTAGGCCAGTGTTTACAAGGTGTGGGACATCCCGGAGCTGCCCTCCCTGCGGCAGCCCCACCCCTGCTGCGGGAGACGGTCGCTGAGGAGCCCGCCGGGGCTGTGACGCGAGTGTGCCCCGTGAAGCCTGCAATTACTATCCCTGATTTCACTGTGAAAACTTTACAGGGAGGCACTGAAAAATCTTCCTTTACCCTCCCACTCCTTCTAAGAGAAGGGAAAAATCCATCAAATTAACACATCAATGAGTTGATTGTAATCTCCTGGGCTCAGTGTAGCACTCTCCAGCCGCCCAGACAGGAGGCCTGTGTGATTTATCAATGCAAACCTAATAGCATCAATATGAATCTAACTAAAAATCAATATTTCATTACCAAATTGTTAGTGAGAATGAAGAAAAATGGCCAGAGTCAGAGCATTCTCTAGGGTCGGAGCATCTGGAGTTCAATGTGACAACATGAGTGATGTGTGACTCGGGGCCTGGGGAAGGACACTGCGAGGACAGGCCACGCGGATGCCCAGGGCTCTCACAGGGAGTGCGCCTCGCTGCTGCTGCTCCTTTTCTCTTCCTTTTTAGGCCCTTCTGAGGAGGCAGAAAACCGTATGGGGGAGATGTAAGGGAGGCGGGGGACACTGAGCTGGCTCCCCAGCCTGACCGCCTTGTGTCGCGGGAGCAGGGGGTCTGGGAGCCAGGCGTTCACCGGACTGCCCTTGTCCCCATGTGTCCCCTGAGAGTCGCAGTTAGGGCTCCCCCTCCCCAGCCCCTGGCAGGTGGTTCCTCACACCTGCTTCCGGAAAGGGCAGGCTGGTGCGTGAGTCGCATAGGTTGCCGGTGTCCAGGAACGCACCTGCAGACCGTGCGGGAGAGGTGAGAGCCCCAGCTGCGGTGACAGGAGTCCGGGAGTGACAAGGCTTGCCCTTGGTCAGAACATGCTTCCGACAACACTCACCAGTAATTGATCGCCGTGGCTGCTCCGTTTCTGTTATCGCTCCAAGACCCAAGGTCATCTATCAAAGAGGCCAGTTATGAAATGGGGGGAAGGAAAGAACATTACGGAACGTTGGAATGATGTAACAAGCTCTGAGGCAGGGTCAGGGTGTGTGTGCTCCAGGTTAGAACAGCGCCTCCCACCCCTGCCCCTGCTACGCCCACGGCCAGACCTCAACGTCTGGCCGCCGGTCTTGAGCAGGGAAAATGTCTAGTGGCCCGTGCCTGTCTTCTGCCTGGTCTACACCTCACCCTGATCCTACTTCTGCCGGACGAGGGAGGATGGGAGACGACGTGGGCGGGCGTGTCATTCTGGACAAGACCGGCCTTGTACCGGTGACTTTGCCTAGACTCGGCTTTCGTGGGAAAATGATTTGATTTGAATCCTAGGCAGTAGAAAGTAGTGATTTAAAGCTCGGGTGCAGGAGTCCGACGGAGCTGGGAAAACACCAGAGCTGTCACCTGTTAGCTGCAGGACTAACGGAATGACGCGTCTTCACAAACTGCTGAACCTCAGTGTCTCCACTTGTCCCAGCCACGGTGCCCGGCCTCAGGCTCACTCCGAGCACCAGGTCAGGACTCAGCACGCCAACCGCACAGAGCCGGTGTTTGGGGAATGTGAACACGCGGCCGTTCCTTTCCAGCGACGATGATGGCAAAATTCAGAACCCGCCAGTGATGCATTTCCAAACGCTTCCAATCTGCAGCCTCCCCAGCAGCTTCACACGTCCCGCTCCGCGGTGTGGGGGTCCCTGGAATGGCAGTGTCTGTCTGTGACACCGTTCCCGACTCTGGACTACTCTGTGACCGTGTGCACAGTGTCCAGCCTGACGTCGCGGAGGGTTAAATCACGAGAGATCCCCAGGGCGATGCGACAGACCTGGTTGGCACCCAGCGCATCTCCAGAAGCCCCCACTACTTCCGGGGTCCTGCGAAGGCTCACTCCTGTCCTCGGCCGTCGCTGCCTGCTGCGTCCCTGACACCTGTTGTGACCCTCACAAGGAACCGTCGCCTCACAAGGAACCGTCGTCTCTCTGATGCTCCCCTCGGGCCCATTTGCCATGTTTTCCAGCCCGAGGACTCTCAGGGTTGAGCTGTTTTGTCACAGTACCTTGGTCGGACCAACGCTGACCGCACGGGCAGAGCCGCGATGCGTGTTTCTGGAGGGTGGCCCTGGGGAGGGGAGCTGGACATTTTGAGGACACGCCTCAGACAGCCGTGCAGGGTACAGAGGGTCTCTCCTCACGATTCTTGTGGGGCCGATCAGGGGATCGGGCCACCATCTCCCCTTTCCTGGTTGTGCGGCTCCTTCCTGTTGGCGGGGTTGGGCACTGACCGCTGCAGGACGGTAGGAGGCAGCTGCTGTTGGCTCCCGGCCGAGCATTCCTCCGAGTCTGGAAGGAAGCCTAACCGTTTCTAGAAGCAGCTTACTCTGGGGCGCCTGGGGGGCTCAGTGGGTTAAGCCTCTGCCTTCAGCTCAGGTCATGATCTCAGGGTCCTGGGATCGAGCCCCGCGTCGGGCTCTCTGCTCACCGGGGAGCCTGCTTCCCCCTCTCTGCCTGCCTCTCTGCCTACTTGTGATGTCCGTCTGTCAGGTAAATAAATAAAATCTACGAAGCAGCGGTAGCAGCAGCAGCTTACTCTCACTTGGGGCTTTTCAATCTCTTCGGTCTGTGCTTCAGACCCCGGTGGCCTAAATCCTGCTTCCCCTGTTCCCTCGGGCCCTGGCAGGCACCCACAGGGACCTGGTCCCTCCTGTATTTTCCCCACTGTCACCTAAGAGGGATGTCAGGCCTGACGTCATTTCCCTTTCCTAATGTTAAAGGGCCTAGCGAGGCTGCGTGAGGATATCTGCACCAAGGTCTTCACCTGGAACTGGAGAGTGTCGTCCCAGTCTAGGTGGGATGGAGAGCCGAGTGTGGGTCACCCTCCTGAGGGTCTCGGCACAGCCCTGTCCTTCCCGCTGCCTCGGGCGGCAAGTGTGTTTTTCCTAGCAGTTAAACACTTTCCGGAACACAGGGACCAGAGCCCCTACACCCACAGGCACCTCAACAGTCACCATTTTGTGTTTCTCTTTCTTGTGAGCGGAGCAGTTTGCTTTCCCTCGCCAGTCCAAAGTGGGGGGTTAGCAAGGACTGTGCTTGGGGAGCAGAGCCCCGAACTCTGGGGAACCCCTTTCATTTCTGGCCCAGGCCCTGAGAAACCGCACTGCAGGGCTAGGCATGCTCTGAGGGGGACAGACTCATGACCCATGGCCATCCAGGAGAAATGAGAGTGAACCTGGCCCCTGAGTGGTGGGGAATGAAAGCTCCAGGCTTCCTCTGTGTGGCCCAGGAAGCCCCGGGCCTCAAGGACTCATGGAAGGAAGCTGCTTTGCAGCCTTTTACTTTGGGTCTTACCTCCAACCCCCCTGTCATCTTACCCGGGCCACCACAAACCCCCTATCTTGTATCTCTGTGCCCTTCAGTGTCCTGGGAAGGTGTGCCTCAGATGCGGGGCAGGAGCAGGGAGCATCTCAATTCTGATCCCTCCCCAAGCCCTGGGCCTCCTTTCAGAGCCCTCCCACTCTTCCTCAGCTCTACTTTCCTGCTCCCCTGACAAAACCTCTCCCCGACCACGCCCTCCCCTTCAGTTCTCTGCCCTCCCCTTTCTGCTCCCACCTGCCCTGGAGGTCTGGACTCAGGACCCTTCCAGGTGGTGGGTGCTCAGGTCCGTCCGCCACCCTCAGGAGGACTTAGCTCCCAGGACCTGCTCTGGACACTGCCGGAGGGGGCTCCTCTCTCTGTAGGAGGCAAGCACACCACTCTGAGAGCCCCGGATGCTGGGGGTGCACGTTCCCCCTCTGCCCACAAGTGTCTCCCGGCTCCACAGCTGGAAGCACGTCTAGTTCTAAACACACTGGAACAAGGACCCTCTCCCCGCATTAGTGATCGTGACTTCCTGCTTGTTTTGCTGTGGACAGTCTAGTTTCCACTGGAACAGTTGTCGGTGGGCCTCGGGAGCAAAGCGGGGGCGAGGTTTCCTCTACCTCACTGAACTGTTCAACCCCACTGAGCCCATTGTGCACACCCGACTCTATTGCTCCATGTGGAGAAGATTACGGCCATCCCTGTGGCTGTCCTCCGAGGGCTCCAGGCACCCTGCCTCCTGTCACAAGACCTTGGGAAGAGAAAACTTTCACTATATAGGTGAGTGCTTTCTCTAAAGGGTTTTCATGCCTCGAGCTTGTTTTCATATTGTTGGTGCAAAATCCTATCCTGCTTTATCCCAAAACAAAGAAAAAAGAAAAGCGATAGATTTTCTGGGGTACCCCCACCCTGCAGGTGGCGTTGGCCTCCCCTGGGTGAGCAGAGGGGCTGAGCACAGTGCACACCGGTGCCCAGGTGACCTCAGGCCGCGGCCGGGATGCCCTCCCAGACCCTGAACTTGTGCTTCCGCTGCACCTGTGCGGGGTCGTGGCTACAGGTCACATGGAAGGCCCCACGCAAGGCGCGCCCCAGACCCTCAGGAAGGAAATCCCACCCGTTGGGTGCATCGCTAGGCTCTTATGAAGTAATGAAACATTCCAGCTCCCTGCTCTTAAATTTGAAACCCGAGATCTCCAGCGAAAACTTGTCTCAAAAATTTTGCCTTGAGACTTCACCACAGGACTAATGAAATGATTGTTCCCAAGGACTTTTTTTTTTTTTTTTAAATATCATTATTATAACATCAGCTTGTAATTCCAGGAGCTTGCTATCTCTTTATTTGCTTATCTGTGCAGCTGGTAGGTAAAACAGACACATTCTAATTGTAAAGCTATCACTAGTGTTAAAAAATGATTTTTTTTTCACAGGTTTAGTCTTTACAGCTCAAAAATCTTTTAAGAAACTTTCCATTTCCATTCCACTGTATAAATTGTCTCACAGGAGGCCTGCTTCACAACTTTATTTGTGGAAAGCGACAGCACTCTTGTATGTCATTACTTCGTGCTTTGGGGGTATTTGTTTAATAGAATTCAGGGTCCTCCCCCCCAGTCTGCTTTATATTTAAACGTTTTCTTTCATGTTTGGTAAAGAAAGCAGGAGACATGAGGATTGGCTCATGGCATCGCAGCTGAAGACGTTTCTGGAAAAATGCCTATGTGGCGAAGTGTCTGTCTAATGATGGCTGAGAGAGACTATCATGAGCCTTTGTGTTTCCAGAGTCTCTTCCCTGTGAGAACGTCAGCATGCCATGTCTGTTGTCTTCTGGTGATAATAACAACCCTGTACATAGTAGGGGCGTTGGTTATTCAAAGAACACCTGCTACAGAGACGGGCAAAGGGAGCTAGTTTTTACCCTGCAAACTGCACGCGAGAGTGTGCAGGGAGGGATAATGGAGGCGAGGCCCCAGAGGGTAATAAATCACGCATGTGTTCTAGTGGGCGAAGAATGAATCACACAGGATTAGGGGTCTGAGAAGTGATCCTTGTTTGGGATGCCACCTAGGGGTGCCCCAGCACACGCTGACAAAGTGCTGGTTGGCAGTGCTGCACTGGGAACCACTCCGAGGATGGACGTGCCCAGGGTCCTGGGGCTGCTCGGGCAGGGGGGAAGAGTCTGGAGGGCCAGGTAAGGATGGAAACCCAGACCGCCGTCCAGCCCATGCTGTCACCTTGGGAATGCTGAATCTGGGGTACACAGAACAAGTGCTTTGCCCAACGCCCTGCACTAACTAGGAGGAAATATGAGGACAGTGGATCTTTCCAGCGCTCGCCGCAGTGTCCCTCAGAGGGAGCGTCCTTTTGGAGAAGCCCTTCCACAGCTGGGCGTCTTCCCACCGTCCCGTGAACTCGCATAACATGAGTCTCCTCAGATGGCAAGTTCGCACTCTTCACTCTGTGGTTGCAGTGCAGGGAAAAGGAAACAAAGACACCCAACCCAACCCAGCCCCTCTGAAGCGGTGAACGGCTCCGTGTGGCTGTGATGTGAGGCGTTTTACTCAAGGATCAAGTAACGAGCAAGGGTTCAAACAGATTCTTGAGATCCTTGTTGTCAAGACACCACGGAATTGCTTTCAGATGTGGGAATAAAATTTTTAAATGCCATTAAAAGTACACCAGAGCTTTTGACATAAAAGCATCCCATCTTTCAAGACTAAAATATGTTTAAATCGATGCATATGTGTTAGGGGTTGGGTTCTGTCCTGGAATTTGAACACGGCCTCTGTTATGTGTATGAAAGTTCACACCATGACTGTTACCTTGAGCCATTCACAAGGCTAAGATTTCAGCGTAACACCCTCTGTAGAGTTTTAAGAGTGAAATTGGCTTTTGCAAAGGCAATATAAAACATAGAGCTTTCTTCATGGTCAGAGATCTGTGCTGCTAATAATCAATGTTCCACCTCAATTTCAAAACAATACTTTATGGTAAAGCCACCATGGGGAACTTGTGCAAAGTTTAGCTTTCTATAGGGATTTTTTTTAGTGTTTTCAGCACAGATGAAAGAGACACAAATTCTGAAATTTAAAATTGTCTGCTCCCCCCCCCCTTTATTTTATTCTGTGCTTCAAACATTCAGACACACGGTCTAATTTAGGGAGACTGATTTCCAAAAGAAATCATTTTCTGCTTTCATTTCTCAATTGATTTCAAAACTGCAAAAAAAGGGAAAATAAACACCTCCTGGTTGGTCTTAATAAGATTACCAAGCTTCACTGCGTATCTATTTTTATCATCCTGTGTACTCCCTTTAGCAGCCTAAATTAGCAGCTGGAGCGCTGGCACGGGAACATCCTCTGTGCTCGGGTCTGCTCTGGCCTGCTTTGAATATTAGCTATAAGAGCTCTATACGGATTCATCTAAGGGGAGAAAAAGTTAGCTGAAGCCATAAAGACAATTAATCTTTGTTTGAAATGATATTTTCCTTTCTGCTGCCATTTGTCAGGCAGAAGCATTTAATGCAGAAGCATTAAAAACCCTTTCTCTGTAGTGGACGCCAAAAGGATGCCATTTGGAGCTGCTTGAAAATACCTCCTCCCCTTTTCTTCCCCCACACCCCGCTCCTGCCCAGCCTCGGTGCATTTGCTCTGTTTCAAAGGCCGTCACCCAGGGCTTCTTGCACGTGATTGAAACCCACTGATGTCCACGAATCACCCCAAAGACAGGACAAGGACAGCCGATGGCTGTGCTGGTGAGCAGAGGGGACGGACACTGCCCTCTAAATGTGGGTGTCGTCCCTTTCCAACGGCCACGATGACACTCTTCTTATCACCAACGAGGCCCTGATGCAGAGCGTTACGTTGCCTCCCTCTTCTCCCGCCGAGGCTCTTTTATTCTTCACTCCTGTGTTCTGATGAGTTCTTTCTATCCAGTGAGGTGTTGCCTTCATTAGATATTCAAATGATTTTGAGCAATGCTGTTTCTTTAACTCCTAACCGCAACAAACACACATGAAACATACTGTTGGTGGCATTTAATCAGCGGCACTCGATTTGTCATCTTCACAGTTTCAGTGCGCGGTTATGAATCACTAAAATCACAGGTACCGTGGGCGCAGCACGGCGACGCCATCATTACCAAACCCGGGCGCGCAGAGGGATGACTTGGTAATTGAGTGGGACTAGTAGGAACACATCGTTTAGCTGCGCGTGACAGACCGTGCCTCCAAACACAGGCATGCAAAATCCACGTTTTGCTTAATAAATAAATTACACAGCTGATGTATTATACATAATTTGTGTCCTTGTGGATTTGAGTGATATATATAATGCATGGTCCAAGCCATTTATTTATTAAGACTAACTATATATATTGTAGGAGGGGATCAGAACGCTCGGGGATCCTCAGGATCAGCTGCCCCACGGTCAGGCTGGGCCGTGCAGGAGGCGTGTTGGGGATTCAGAAACGGGGAGGGGGGCATCCCAGCCCCCCTGCGGGCTCTCGTGTGTTTACAAGCACCAGTTCTGTCTGTCTGCACGAGAGGAGCAAAGACAGGGGAATTCCTGCAGCGATTTCTGAGATGAGAGAAATAAAAAAAGTCCTTAAGAGTATCTGACATGAGAAAGAAATCTTAAGGATCAGCGCATGAAATGCATTTTGGGAATGCCCGTTTGCCAAAGTGTAGTCCTTCGCCTTCAGGAGGCTGGATCCGAGGAGGGGCCGCGCGGTGTGGCCCGTTCGGGAGGAGACAGCGGCTGGAGGGCCGCGATCCCTCTCGGCAGGAGGCGGGAGCCCGAAGCTGACTGTGCTCCGGGGGTCAGCCTGCGCCAGCGTTGCCCCGCGCCGTTCCCGGAGGGGTGTGGGAAGGTCAGAGTCCGGAGCTCGCGCTCTGCTGCGGGTTATCTTCCCGTCGCCGCTTCCGAACTTAACCCCACGCGCGTGCAGCCCTCACGGGGGAGCTGGGGAGGCCCCATGCGTGTTTCAGTCCCTTTTCGCCAAGGACAGGACTGTGGGGGGCGGCTTCTCTCCTGGGTCAGCCTGAGTCCTTTCCGCTGCACCTGCTGCCACACCCGCCCCGGGGGACGGCCACATACGTGACACTCTGGGGGGGGGGGCTCTGCCATGGCGGGGGGTACCGAGACCTGAGTCTCAGGATTGCTGGGACGGCACCTCAGGCTTCGCGTCCAGGTTCTGAGCAGGTGTCGCCGTCCTGTCCCCGGCAGGCTTTCTTCTAATTCCTTCCCGCCTGTGTGTCTGCCTGCCCGGAGGGCCTTCTCCTTCGCAGACACTTGCCGTCCAGATCAGCAACGTGGGAGGGTCACATGCGCCGGAGGAAGAGTCTTATCTGACTGGGGTTTCCGCACAAACCGAGTGTGACAGTTCCAGGAGGCTTCTGGGAAGAACCCGCTGTGCCGTGCCTTGGCGACGGCCACCTACGGCCCACTTGGAGCCCCTGCAGGGCGAGGCCATACTGTATCCCCCCCCCACGCCCCACTGGCCTCTCCGCTCCCCTGCAGAGTAACTCCTTACAAAGCTGGGTCCATGGGGTCCACGGGGAGGCTTCTCCCCACTGCTCCCCTGAAACCACTCTTCTCAGGAAGACTGAAAATAGCATTGCTAAATCTGACGGCCATTTCTTGGCTTCCTCCCACTCAAACTTTAACATGGTGGTGACTTTCTTCTCTTTGTACCCATTCTGCATCGCTTCCTTTTGGTTGTCTCTCTGCCTCGCTCCCAACCGGCCTCTGCTGTGTACCTCTCGTCTCCCCCGCCCCACCCCCTGCGGTGTCACAGTGCCCAAGGGCTGAGTTCTGGGTCCCCAGTGGAGCACACTCATTCCTTCTAGGTCGCAACTCCCACTGCTGTGAAAATCATTTACGGGTGACACCTTCCCCTTTACTGTCTCTGGCCAGACCTGTTGCAGTGGCCGCTCCCTGCTCCACCTGAAGACCTGGCTTGCACTTAACATACAAAACACCCCCAAATCAGCTCTCTGTCTCCTTCTACCTATCTGCCTTCCTCCCACTTGGGTCCATCTCAGTCAATGGCAACTTCAATTTTCTATTTTTTTTTTAGAACCCAGACCTTGAAATTACCCTACCTTCTTTCTTTGTCTCATTTCCCTTGTCCAGATTTACGGACAATCCCTTGGACTCGGCTTCAAATACATCCTCAAAATGGAATCACTTCTTGGGTGTGGCTTTCAAAATGCTAGTGTGAGGGCTTCCATATTCCACACACCCGTGAAAGGAATGGAAATCCTGGCAAAATAATCATCAGCACCCTTGTCCAGAACTCTGGAAATGGGTGGAAGACTTATACCAATCTGGAAAATATTTCTTCCTGAGAACCTGCTGACGTGGGGTAAGAACAGCAGGGTTGGGGTGTGCTGATGCCCCCACCACCCTTGCTCCAGGCTGCGGGAGCCTCAAAGACCAGCATGCTGCGTTCCCAGCATCTGCGAAAGGTGGCGGCCGGCTGCAGGGGGCTTGAGGCCTTGGGGGTCCCATGGCCTTGGGGGTCCCAAGAAAGGCCCACCCCCAAAGCATTACCACTGTTCTGTCTGCTCAGAGCTCCCTGGAACAGCCCCTACTCAGAGGGCATGGTGGTTATTTGACCTGACTCTGAGCTCCACGGAAAGATCCCATCTCCAGGGCACTGGTCAAAAATAACTAGCTGCAGGTTATTTTTTTTATTTTTACGTTTTTGTAATATCACACCTGTCTAAAGTTGCAATACCAGTTGAGGCAAAGAAGAGCCCACCTATAACTTTTTAAAAAATATCTGGAATATCTGGGGAACAAGATTCCATAGGGGTTTTGCAAAACTCTGGCTTATTTCTGGGGATTTAGTAGGCTGTCTGCCTGTAGAGGGCTCTCTTCATGCTTAGAAAAGACATAAAGGGTCCCCAGGTTGGCCTGGGGACCCTGCACAGATCGCAGAGGAGTCTAAGGAAGACTTACAAATGGCCTGAATGCTCAGCGTTTCCCCAACACCCATGAAGGGTGACAAAGGACCCGGAGGACTTGCAGGCCCTGACATTCCAGGAGCGCTAACGAGGCTGACAGGATGCTCAGATCTTACAGAATTAGACAGACACTTGCAAGCACAAACCCTGGGCCAGACACAGATTTCCAGGGTTGCTGCATTCTACGATCTAACATGTCCCGTTTTTCAACAGCTGTTACGGACACAAAGAGAAACAGGGAAACCTGGCTCCGACATAGGAGAAGAGGCAGCCGAAAGGCCCTTGAGGAGGCCCCGATGTTGGATTTGTCAGGCCACAGCTTTACATCACGGAACCATAAAGACACTGAAAGACCAAATCCAATTGCTTCTTGTCATCTGCGAGGCTGCCTTGAGCTTCATTTGTCCTGGACTGTAGCAGATGGCTTCCTACCAGCTCCCTGTCCACTGCACCCCCGACAGGGGATCCTCTAAACGCTGAGGCGGGACCTGGGTTCCCTCCCACTGCTTGCTATCTCTGCGTGGTGGAAACCCAGGGTTCCTATCACAGCCCCACGAGTTCCCAGATGTGTCTCTGTTCTCACCCCTGTGACCCTCCTCCTTCCTTCCTGCTTCCCAGCACCTCCCACTCTTCCTCCTGGTCTTCCTCTAGCTCTTCCTGGCTATAAACCACTGTTGCCCCAGGGTCTTGCATGCCCCTCTTCTGAGATCACAACAGTGCATGGTCTCATGGGTAGCTCTTTTTCTTTGGCAAACATCTGTGACAACCCCGATGTGCTTTCCAGGCACTGTGCTAGGAACCTGCTCTCTCAGAACCTCCATCTTCCTGGGGCGAGAGATATCCGCCATGTCACTGCAGAGAGAAGTGTATGACGATAACAGTAAAACACTATAAAAGCTAATGGGGACAAAGACAGGGCAACAGGGATTGCCACTTTTGGCCCCATAGAGAGGTAAGGTTTCCGTGAAGGAGTCATGATTCCCTGAGACCTGAGGGAGGTGGAGACTTACCAGACAAAGGAGGGGCATGTGTCTCCATCAACGAGAAGGGTGGACGCAAAGTCATCCAGGCAGGGTCAGAAAAATAAGCAAGGCCAGCGGGGTTCTGGATTCTTGAAGGAGGATGTGAGGCGGGAGCTTCAGGTCGAGCTATGGATTTTGAGTTTCTTGCCGGAGCAAACACCACCGCCCAGTGACTCCAACAGGGGAGTGATGTAATCCATTTGGTGGCTCCTGAGGCTTGCACTGTGTGCTTTGCAAAGGTCACATAAGGGAGAGGCAAGGACAGGTGCAGGGTCCCTTGGCAATGGGGGAGTCCTGGTGAGAGGGATTGCCCACGCCTGCAGGGCAGGGCTATGGGGTGGGGTCGGGCCCTGTCTGAAATGGAGAGGGCGGGACTTGCACAGGTTTGGATGTGAGCATGTGAGCACTGCCAACGCTCCTCCTGGATCAACATCAAACAGAAAAAAAGCACCTTGTGAAGCTGTTCAGCAAGCGAATAGTCTCGACCCAATCTAGGTTGGTTCCTTGTACCTTACTCATTAACCATCTCTATAGCCCAAGCAGGAATTTGGGGACTTCCTTTTTTTTTTTTCCTGTCATTTCTGATCTCCCTTCCCTAAGCCCATTTTAACGGGATGGAAAGATAAAGAGCAAACAAAGATATCTTGGTCCTCGAGGTCACTGAGATAAGTTTAATAATTTAAATTGACCTAGGGGGTTCTGTACGGAAAAACGCTCCACGTAGATGATCCAGCGAGTCTTAACTCATTTTCGAGTCTGCACCCAGCCGGAATGAAAGTGCTGATGTCCCTCTGTCACACTACGCTGGGTACACTTATCTTCTCATACCCAATAACTGGAGACAATGATTATATTACTCATAAGATATTTTTACCTGAAGTGATAACGCTTACTGGTTTAGTTATTATTTCTTAATCTTTTTTTTTTAAACTAGAATCTTTCTTCATAGCCCTGGGAATACCCTTAATTTTTATATTAAAAATTGTCTTTTCCACACCTTTAGTTGTTGTTGATATTTCAAAAAAAATTATAGCATAAAATAAACAGTGGGAATTTAAGAGTGAAAGCCTATATCCCTTTTGTAAATGAATAGAGGGTATATATATATACATATATGTGTGTGTGTCTCTGTGTGTTTGTGTGTGTGTGTGTATGGGGGGGGGTTCTAAGGGAAAATCTTTCAGGTGGTGTCCGTGAACTTCCTTTCCTTTTTGGTTACATATCCCTCTGGAAAGCTGCTAAGAGTGCAGAGTTGTGGGAGAATTCACAGACACCTAGAATTGGGGGTTGAAATTTTGTGGCTACGGGAGCCTTTCTGGAGTCCAGTTTCCTTGGGACATGGCTCTCTCCTGTAGGAACAGAAATGACGTCTGGTTCTTTTGAGGTAAAAGGAGTGGCAGATATCCTCCACTAGGCTCTCTCGATGCAGCCCTGTGGCCCAAGAATTTCCCTCAGGATCACTCCTGAAAGTCTCGGAGACTGTGGAATGCAGTGCACGTCTTTCTTGAAGTTTAGATACAGTTAGACGAGTGGAATTCTTCAATGTTGAAGCAGAGGATTAGCTCTTCTGGAACAAGTATTCATTGCTGGGGCATTGGATATCATCAATGGCTTCTGTTTTCATCTTTTTCTCCCTTTTAAATTTTTTTATTTAAGTATAACTGACATATAACACTGATATTAGTTGTTGTAGTCTTAATGTTTACAAGAGGTCCCCTGGCTTATGGACCAGAGAAGTCAAACACCAGACTGGTTGCCCTGACTTATTAACTTCCCCATGACCGAGTCTTGTCAGCTTTCCCGCAGGGTCTGCCCTGATTTCACACTCCTTTCTAGTCTGTTGTCATGTCGTGACCTTCCCTCTTCAGGCCCCTTCAAGAAGAGCTCTTTGATTCCTGTCTCCCAATTCCCTTCAACTTCCTCAGTCATGGGGTGCGTTTCTGCAGAATTTTGTGGTACGAAGTGAAGCTTTTGTATGTCCTGGCACTCATGTGCCCTGGCCAACATGTCGCCAGCTCTTAATGCTGCCTGGGGACCCACGTGCCACATTGTCGAAAGGCCCCCCCATACCCACAACCCTCAGGGAGCTGCTCCAGGGGGGTGACTTTGACCTCAGCACTCGAGCAGAGAGAGAACTTGGGTTTGGAGTTCTCCTGCAACGTGGTACCCTGATGGTGTGCGCCCTCCCACTCCAGCTGAGGCTGGTCCCACTGACAGAAGCCTCTGACCCACACCAGTGGGGACCAGTCTGTGAAGGAAGACAGTTCCTCATCCTGAGTGCCGAGCTCAGCTCTGCCTGTGGGCTCCTGAGGTGGCCCCAGGCTTTAGCATCTTCACTGTCACACACACAGTCCAGGACACTTGGCGGGCTCAAGCCAGCCAGGAGAGGAGCGGTGGTGTGCCACATTATGGAGCCAAGCATCCTCCCACCCACCTTCCTTGAAAACCCCAGACAGAGGCCAGATGCTAGTTTTGCTGCCAACCTGCCCAAACACAGGATATGAATCCACAACTTTTTTATAGAATTGAGGCATGTTCTAAGGTGGGGGACCATCTTCATTCCTTCCAGGGGACCTGCTGCATCCTTCTGAGTGGGGAGCACCAAAGAGAACCCCTCCACGCGATGTGCGGGCATTCCTGCTTGCCCTTCTGAGAGGGGTGTTCCAAGGTAGTTTGCTTACTCCTCTCTTTCAATAGGAATGTATTGAAACTTTTGGGGGCACCTCGCTCCATAAATATTTGAGGTTTAGTCTTTGACAATGCATTGTGGCAGCCTTCTGAGGATAGGAGCATCATTTAATTAGAAAAGCCTCAAGCCCAGTGCCCTATGAGTGTACAACGTCTTTGAGATGGACAGAGGATCACTGACTGTGAGGATAATCAAGGAAATATATGTTATGGTTAGCAGAGTACCTGACACACACCCTGTGCTCAATAAAAATAAGTAATTATCGTAGTTTGGTATTACTTTCCACTGTAAAAGACATCATCTTCGCTCTGGGGGAGTAAAGTCGAGGTGATGGATCCATTCACATTAGGTAGGAGTTCTACCATGGCTGGTTGTAGTGTTGGAGCAATTCTGTCTCTTTATCGATGACTGAAAATTTGGATGTTGAAACTACCAAAGGTCAAAGATGCCATCTGGACTAATAATTTATGTCTGTCTACCATTTTGAACCATATTAAGATGAGACATAACAGATGAGGAATTCCTAAATTACGTGTACAAGAAAAACCAACTACAAGCTTAGTAAGTTAAAGTTCAGTGGGCACAGGTGCCAACTCCCTCACCTGCACCAGGAGAACAAACAGAATAGAACATGTGAAAGATCATGCTGCTCAGGGGCTTTATAGAAGGAACTCCAATCCACAGCATTCCAGAAGTTCAAATTGCGTTTAGAGATTGTTAAGAAGAAAGGGAGCTGTGACACTAACGTTTGTATATCAAGTTCCAGCAGAGACTGTGAAAGAACCTTGATATCAGCTTCAGTGCTTACATACAGAGAAGCTGTGGTTAGGTCAGTGGTGCGATTTTTTGCAGGAGCCTAACTTGCCATGGCAAATAGGAAGGAAATCGTGTTCGCTTTAGGTAAGAGTGAATGTTTAGTTGAGGAAAATGCAGAGAATTAGAAAAAGGAAAATGCAGAGAATCCAGGTATTACAGAAAGCCACAGTGGAGAATTGACTTTGAATATTTTTCTTTGACTTTTGCTTTAAGGAATGGAGGGGAGAAGGTATTGTGGTTGATGCCTGAGATCAATATTTACCATGTGCCATACTTGGCTCTATCCTCCATATAAAACCATTAATTTTTTTAAGCATCACCAGATATGCAAAAATATGAAGCTGGAAAATATGGAAGCCAAAGAATATATTGTGGAAATTTGTTACTGTTTCTTGGTCACACAAAATCGTAACAAAAACAACAACAACATCAATGCTCTTTTCATCTGATGCTTATCAAAGGAGAAAGGCTCTCAGTTTTGTCAGGAGCCAACTTCACCCTTTGTGAGGTATCCTGTCGTTTTCTTTCCCCAGGAGCCACAAATTCCTATCTCATCATTGGCCATATTGCCCTATTCTCTATTTACTATTAGTGCATATTTTAGAGTGGTGGTAAGCATTGGCACATTTTATTGTGCTGATGAACAGTGTTGGACTGCTAGGTGAAATGTCTGGTCAACAGTGATTTCTTTCTTTTCTTCTGCATCTTTTAAATTTTCTTCCGGACTTCTAGAAATGAAACTCCAAGATGTCAAATCATATGGAGGCTTGATTCTTTTCCTATACCTTCTGAGTTGATGAGTTAAGAATGTAATAGAAGATGTTACTCATCACACAGAAACACATGGATGTGTTCTGTGGATGTTGCAAACACAACCCTCTTCAAATACTTAAAGAACATATTCAACAATCATTGGGATTCAAAGCCAGGAAATATTGTTCTCTAAAGACATGAAATTTTGATCCTTGAACTTCAAGGAGCAACAATCCAACGGTTAGTTCAACTGACCAAGAGTTGTGGCCCCCACCTATGTTGCTGAAGAGTAAAAACCAACCAAAGGATGGAAACTAAGTTTCTCCAGACTTCAACTGACCATAGACAAACACTTAAAGCTATCTCTACATTGCGGTGGACACGACAATGCTAAAGCAATATGTGGGGCATGTGGAGAATCCAGAGAGAGTTTATAAATGCTGACTAAGTCAAAATGCATTATTTTAAGATAAGCTGATTTATGAGTCTTTAAATTAAACCATTGGGTTGGATTACCTCTATGTATTTCCTTTACATATTTTGTTCATGATAAAATAATTATGAAAACATGATATGACTTCCTGGTGTTCAAGATTAGTTTTCTGTTAGGATGTTTGTAATCCTATCTGAGTTAAAGGGGTTAGGGGCAGTCTCAGCCTGAAAGGTAAAACTGTGATATGTTTTGTTTTATTTATTTATTTATTTATTTATTTATTTATTATTTGCATCTCCAAATTTTATTTAATATCTAGTTATTTAACATATAGTGTAATATTGGTTTTAGGAGTAGAATTTACTGATTCATCACTTACATATAACACCCAGTACTCAACAGAGTACTCTTCTTAATATCTATCATCCATTGAGGTCATCCCCAACCCACCTGTCTCCATCAACCCTCAGTTATTCTCTATTAAGTGTCTCTTATGATTTGATTCTCTCTCTCTCTTTCTCTCTTCTTCATAGCATATGTTCATCTGTTTTGTTTCTTAAATTCCACCTATAAGTGAAATCCTATGATATTTGTCTTTATCTGGCTGACTTATTTAGCTTAGCAAGATACACTGTAACTCCATCCACGTCTTCTGCAAGATTTCATTCTTTTTGATGGCTGAGTAATATTCCCTTGTATATATATACCATATCTTATCCATTTATCAGTTGATGGACACGTGGGTTCTGTCCATAGTTTGGCTATTGTTGTTAATGTTACTATTAACATCAGGGTGCATGTACCTCTTTGAATCTGTACTGTTTTTCCTTTGGGTAAATACCTGGTTGTGCAATTGTTGTGGATCATAGTGTAGTTCTATATTTAACTTTTTGAGGAACCTCCATACTCTTCTGCAAGGTGGCTACATCAGTTTGCATTCTCACCAAAAATGCAAAAGAGTCCCCTTTCTCTGTGTCCTTGCCAACATCTATTGTTTCTTGTATTATTAATTTTAGCCATTCTGACAGGTTTGAGGTGGTATCTAATTGTGGTTTTGATTTATATTTCCCTGGTATGAGTGATTTGAGCATTTTTTTTCATGTGTCTGTTAGCCATCTGGATGCTTTCTTTGGAAAAATGTCTATTCATGTCTTCTGCCCATTTCTAAATTAGATTATTGGTTTTTTGGGTGTTGAGTTTGATAAGTTCCTTATAGGTTTTGGATACTAACCCTTCATCATATATGTCAATTGCAAATATCTTCTCCCATTCTATAGGCTGCTTTTTAGTTTTGTTAATCATTTCCTTTGCAGAGTAGAAACTTTTTATCTTGAAGTCCCAATAGTTCATTTTTTGCTTTTGTTTCCCTTGCCTCCTGTGAAGTGTCTAGTAAGAAGTTGCTACATCTGAGGTCAAAGAGGTTGATGCCTGTGTTCCCTTCTAGGATTTAGATGGTTTCCTGTCTCACATTTATGTCTTTCATCCATTTTGAATTTATTTTTGGTAATTTTATATTTTGGTGTATGGTATTAGAAAATAGTCCAGTTTCATTATTCTGCATGTTGCTGTCCAGTTCTCCCAACACTATTGATGAGACTATCTTTTTTCCATTGGATAGTCTTTCCTGTTTTGTCAAAGATTAGTTGATCATATAATTGTGGGTCCATTTCTGGGTATTCTGTCCTGTTCCATTGATCTGTTCCATTGTCAGTTTTTGTGCTACTATTATACTGTCTTGATGACTACATCAAAATATATATTCCATATATATATATATATAATTTTATATATAAAAATATATATAAAATATATATATTTTTGGAACCGTTTAAGAAGAATAGGTATTAACTCAGCTTTTGTTTGTTGGCAGATTTTTGATTACTAATTCAATTTCTTTGCTGGTTTTGGGTCTGTCCAATTTTCTATTGCTTCCTGTTTCAGTTTTGATAGTTTGTATGTTTCTAGGAATTTGTCCATTTCTTCCTGATTGCCCAGTTTGATGGCATATAATTTTTCATAGTATTCTTTTAAAATTGTTTCTATTTCTGTGGTGTTGATTGTGATCCTCTTTCATTTGTGATTTTATTTATTTGAGTCCTTTCTCCTCTTTTTGATAAGTCTGGCTAGGGGGTTCATCAATTTTATTAATTCTTTCAAAGAACCAGCTCTTAGTTTCATTGATCTGTTCTAACTGTTTGTTTTTTCTATATCATTTATTTCTGCTCCAATCTTTATTATATCCTGTATTCTTCTAGCTTTAGACTTTATTTGCTATTCCTTTTCTAGCTCCTTAAGGTATAAGGTTAGGTTGTGTATTTGAGACTTTTCATGCTTCTTGAGGTAGGACTGTACTGTAATATACTTCCTTCTTGGGACTACTTTTACTATATCCCATAAATTTTGAGCTGTTGTGTTTTCATTTCATTTGTTTCCATGTATTTTTAAAATTTCTTCTCTAATTTCCTGGTTAACCCAATCATTCTTTAGAAAGATATTCTTTAATCTCCATGTATTTGTGGTCTTTGCAAATTTTTTCTTATGGCTGACCTCAAGCTGCATAGCATTGTGGTCTGAAAATATGCATGGTATGATCTCAATCTTTTTGTCCTTAGTGAAGGCTGATTTGTGACCCAGTATATGACCTATTTGGGAGAATGTTCCATGTGCACTCAAAAAGAATGTGCATTCCTCTGCTTTAAGATGAATTGTTCTGAATATATCTGTTAAGTCCATCTGGTCTGGTGTGTCATTCAAAGTCATTGTTTCCCTTGGAAGACATTAGAAAAAGGAAAGGAAAAGTGAAGCGGGGGCATTCAGAGGGGGAAACGAACTGTGAAAGACTGTGGACTCTGAGAAACAAACTGAGGGTTTTAGAGTGGAGGGGGTGAGGGGATAGGTGAGCCTGTGGTGGGTATTCAGGAGGGCATGTATTTCATGGAGCACTGGGTGTTATAAATCAACAATGAATCTTGGAACACTACATCAAAAACTGATGATGTATTTTATGATGACTAACATAACACAATAAAAAAAATCAAAATAAAAAACAAAGCCATTGTTTGTTTCCTTATTGATTTTCTGCTTAGATGAACTGTCCATTGCTACAATGGGGTGTAAAAATCCCCTACTATTATTGTGTTATTATCCATGAGTTTCTTTATGTTTATTATTTTCAATGATTTTATTTATTTATTTGACAGAGATCACAAGTAGGCAGAGAGGCAGGCAGAGAGAGAGGGGGGGAAGCAGGCTACCCACTGAGCAGAAAGCCCAATGTGGGGTTCGGTCCCAGGATCTTGGGATCATTACCTGAGCCAAAGCCAGTGTCTTTAACCTACTGAACCACCCAGGTGCCTCTATGTTTGTTATTAGTCGGCTATATATTAGGGTGCTCCCAAGTTGGGGGCATAAATATTTACATTTGTTAGATCTTCTTGATGGATAGACCCTTTGGTTATGATATAATGCCCTTCTTCATTTCTTGTTATAGTCTTTAGTTTATTTTTATTTTATTTTATTTTTTAAAATATTTTACTTATTTATTTGTCAGAGAGAGAGAGCGATTACAATCAGGGGGAACAGCAGGCAGAGGGAGAAGCAGGCTCCCTGCTGAGCAAGGAGCCCTATACAGGACTTGATCCCAGAACCCTAGGGTCATGATCTGAGCTGAAGGCAGATGCTCAGTTGACTGAGTCACCCAGGCATCCCTAGTCTCTGGTTTAAAATCCAGTTTGTGTGATATCAGTATAGCTACTCCGGCTTTTGTTGCACTCCATCAACACAATAGATGGTCCTCCACTCCTTCACTTTCAATTTGTGGACATCCTGAAGCCTTAAATGAGTCTCTTGTAGGGTCTTTTATAAAAAAATCCATTCTGATATCCTATGTCTTTTGAGTAGAATATGTAACACATTTACATTCAGAATGATTACGGAAAGACATGGCTTTAGTGCCGTTGTGTTACCTGTAAAGGTGGTGTTTCTGGTGATGTTCTCTGTTCCTTTCCGGTCTTTGTTGCTTTTGGTCTTTTTTTTTTTTTCTCTCAAAGAGTCCCCTTTAAGTTTTATTGCAGGGCTTGCTTAGTGGTACGAACTCCTTTAGCTTTTCTTTGTCTGGCAACACCATCTCTCCTTCTATTCGGAACGACAGCCTTGATGGGTAAAGTAGTCCTGGCTGCATATTTTTCCCACTCAGCATGTTGAATATATCACGCCACCTTTCTCCGGCCTGCCAAGTTTCTGTGGACGGACCTACTGCGAACGTAATCTGTCTCCACTTATAGGTTAAGGACTTTTTTTCCCTTTTACTGCTTTCAGGATTCTTTCCTTGACTGTGTATTTTGTGAATGTGACTATGACTTGTCTTGATGATGGTTAGCTTTTGTTGAATTTCATAGGCATTCTCTGTGCTTCTTAGATTTTGACGTCCGTTTGTGTTTCCAGATGAGGGAATTTTCAGCTATCATAATATCAAATAAATCTTCTGCTCCTTTTTCTTTCTCTGTTCCTGGGACTCTTATGATATGAATGTTATTATGCTTTAAGGAGTTAGTGAGTTCTCTAAGTCTACATGTGTGATCCAATGCCTTTCTTTCCCTTTTTTTTAGCTTTACTATTTTCCTTAATTTTATCTTCTGTATCACTTATTCATTCCTCTGCTTCATCCATCCTCATTGTTAATGCACCCAATTGCTTTGCATATTGGTCACAGCATTTTTTATTTCAATGTTACTAGGTTTTTAATCCCCTTATCTCTGCAGTAAGGGACTCTCTAGGGTCTTCTCTGCTTTTCTCAGGCCCAGCTAATATCCTTACAATTATTGTTTTAAATTCTGGTTCGGAGATCTTACTTGTATCTGTATTGATTAAATCCCTGGTTGTGACTTCTTCTTGTTCTTTCTTTTGGGGTGAATCCCTCTATTTTTTTTATTTTGTCTGGGTCACTGTGTGTGTGTGTGTGTGTGTGTGTGTGTGTGTGAGATTATTAGGAAAGACTGTTGCATTCCTGCTCCTGAGAGTAATGGCTATATTAAGAAGGGTCAAAAAAGAAAAAAAGAAGAAGAAGAGGAAGAAGAAGAAGAAGAAGAAGCACAAGCAGCAGCTAGATCCTAGGTGTGTTTTGGTCTGCTTCTCAAAAGAAGCTAGATATAAATAAGTAAATACATGAATACATACATACATTAACAAATAAGTAAGTAATAAATTTAAAAAATTAAAAATAATTTGAAAAAGCTAGATCCTCTTTCTTCTAGAGCTGAAACTTTGCAGCACTCAGTGGTCAGTTGACTTGGTATGTGAGAGGGGCTTGTGCTGGTCTTTTTGGGGAGGGTCCTGCTGCTCTGATGCTCCGGTGGACTTGTCTCAGTGGAGATGTCTGCAGGGTGCTGTGGGGTGCAGTCTGGTGTAAGCGGGTTTAGCTTCCCCTAGGTGGTGCTGTTTTGCTCACTAAAGTTGGTTGGTGTTGATGGGGGATGGGGAAGGGCATCACTCCACTCTCTCCTCCCCAGAGCAGGGAGTTCACACTTGCTTTTCTTCAGGAAACCTCAGAGGAGCAGACAATCACCCCTCTATGTCCCCAGCTTCTACCAGATCCCTGCCTTAATCCTGCCTGTGTCCAAGCTGTCTGACTGCCAGGTGGCACAGTGTTCCATTTCCCCCCCCCCATCAGCCGCATGGCTGCGTTTTAGAGCTCCAAATTTTGGAGATCCACCCAACGTGGACCTGTACCGATCTTCTTGGGGAGGGTCGTGCCATGCTTTTGCTGCTTTCTGGTTTGTCCCAGAAATTGGTTACACAACCATGCGGTGATTTAGAGTTTATGGTAAAGCACAGCAAAAAGCTGACATCAAGGTTTGCTGCCCTCTGCTACTGTCTTTCTTCCTATGCTAGGGAACAGGACAGCTCAATGCAACCCTCTGGGTTTTTTTGTCTCCAGACAGCTGTGCTGCCATTCCCAAATGCACTCCAAGAAGGGGGACATTTCTCCCTATGCAACCCAGGGGATCCTCAGATCGTGCTACCCACTCCTGGCTCCCTGCCCTCCTTTCCCACAGGAACACTGACAAGCCCACCAGACACAGGAACCTGGCTATTACACTGACCTCCAGAACATCAGACTTTGCCCTCTGCTGCTTATAAAAAACTTGCAGTATTTAGTCCCTGTCCTTGTCTCAGTCAATAGTTTTGGGGTAGAGTTTTTCTTCTGCAATCCCCTGTGCTTTGATTCTCTCTATCTCTCACTCCTTTCTCTATGACCAGAGCACCCTGTTCTTTTCTCCCCCAAATCAACTCTCCACAGCTCCTACCCTCCATGATGAAGCCACTTTTTCAAACTTAGTTGTGCAGTTTTGCTCTATCAGTCCTCAGATCAATTTCTTGTGTGTTCAAAATGATTTGATATTTATCTACTGGAGTTCAGGGGACTAGAGACCCCCTACTCCTCCACCATCTTAACCTATCTCTTTACTATTTATTTTTAATGTCTGCTACTCAGTGTTATCTTGGATCTATCTTTCTAACTGATTGAGCTCCTGTGACTCCTCACAGTCTTATTCTATAATTTTCAGTCACTTTCACTTATGAAGATATTTTAATTTTGTTTTTTAATACTCTGCAAGATGACACTGATATACATATATGTACACAAACATATATACTTTGATACATACATGTGATCACTCATCCATCCACAAATAAATAAGACAGGAAGGAACTCTCTTCCTTATTTGAATTGCCATACAATAAATGTGGAAGGAATAAGGGAGTTATAAAATTATCAGTGGTTGCTAACCTAGTGGGTGGAAGTTTGATGAGAAACAGGTTATGCACATAACAAAGTAGCTCCCTACAAATTACTTATAAATTACAAAGGAAAATTAATACTATTATAATGCTGAAGCTTGGCAGACAGCAAGTGATCTAACTGACATCATTTATGTTGAGACAAAGCAAGGTCATGGTGTCTGATGTGATATACAGAACTTCCTCGATCTGTGATGGAATTACATCCTGATAAACCCATCATAGGTTGAAAATATTGTAACTTAAAAACACACTTACTACACCTAGCCTACCAAACATCATCACTTAGCCTGGTCTACCTTAAAAGTGCTCAGAATAATTATGTTAGCTTAGAGGTGGGTAAAATTATCTAACACAAAACCTCTTTGATAGTAAAGTGCTGACTATCTCATGTACTGCATTAAATTCTGTACTGAAAGTGAAAAACAGATGGTTGTGTGGGTGCAGATGGTTGTCAGTGGGTTGTTGACCCTCAAGATCACTGGCTGACTGGAAGCTGCGGCCACCCAGCATCACGGGAAAGGATCAACCATGTGTTGTTAGTGGAAAAAGATCAAAATTCAAAATTCCAAGTATGATTTCTACTGAATACTTAAGTTTTTTCACCATTGTGAAGTGAAAAATTCCAAGTCAATCCATGGCAAGTTGGGGGCCATCTGTCCTTAGAGGGACACAATGTTCTTTTTGTATCTTCATACCAATAACACATAACCTGAATCTCATCTTAAGAAAATACCAGATAAGCACAAATTGTGGACCTTTATACGAAATAAACAGCCTGTAATCTTCAAAAATGTGAAGGTCAAAAATCCAAAGAAACTCTTCCAGTTTAAAGACACTGAAATGACATGACAACAAAGTGCATGACTCTGGGATGGAGCCTGCACTGGGAAGAGAAGGGCAGGGTGATTATCAAAATCTGCTGTGGACTATATGTCCATATTAAATGCCATAATTCTAATAATTTTGCTGTTATGTAAAACATGTCTTTATTAGAAAATATATGCTGCAGTATTTAAAAGTAAAGAAGCAAAGTGTCTCTAACCTATTCTCAGTTGGTTCAGAAGAAAAGTAAAATATCTGTCTATCTATCTATCTATCTATCTATCTATCTATCTATCATCTACCTACCTGTGGAGAGAATGGTAAATGACCAATGGTAAACAATTGATGCATCAGGCTAAAGAGATTGTGGGAGTCCCTTTGTATTACTTCTAAAACTATTTTGTAATTTCCAAGGTGTATCAAAATACTAAAAACCAGTGTAACTATCTTACTCTCTTATAGTTTTTTTAACATTAAAAAATTATGTTCTGCTTGAGCACTGTCTTTCCCACCTAAGTCAGCAACGAGCACTTACGTTTACTTTGCATCCCGGCACATCTGTTCTTTCGTTTACTCATCTTGACAGTACAAATAGGGTTGAATTTGAGCTTTTAGTTTCAAAAAATCAAACTGGGGTTATTCAAAGCCATGAGGATAGGATCAAATGACTTTTTTAATCATAAAATTCTTGCCACAAACCTTTCTGTAAGAGTTTCCTTTTCCAGGCCTTTATTGCCTTACGATGGCATTATTGTTTTAACTGTTCAGCTGCATATTGTCTGTCACATCTTTTAAAAAATATTTTACAGATATTTCACTCAGTCCAAGTCCTGCTAAGTCTAAGCTTCCTTTAATTTCCCTGCAGGATATTGGGAAGCTGGAAGGGTGTTAGAAGACTAACCTTTCAGCAGGACCAATTTGAAATATTAATGCTACATTTATCATTATACTGAGAAGAACTTGGCCAATATGTTAGCACAGCTGTTCTTAAATGAGGAACTTTCTTGTTTCCTCAAACTTAAGGCCATCCTAGTTTTGAAGGTTATAAGATAATAAACATATTACTATTACATATGTGGAACCACATGAAACTTTCGAGATGGGTTTAGTTAGAAGAGTTTTGAAGAGTAAAGCTGTGCATGGAGTGCCCTCACACAAATGGTGAAACAGATGTATCAGTCAGTTTTTGCTGTGGTGATGCTGCATAAGAACCACACCCTCTTCTTAGTGGCTTGTAACAGCAAGGTGTATTTGCTGCCCCTGTTACACAGCTGATAACAGCTGACTCCAAGGCTGTGGCTCTGTGCTTCTGTCACCATGTTTTAGGCTACTGGTAGATTTTGGGTCTGCTTTTCCTCCAGAAAGCACACTGAAGGAGTTTCCTGCTCCTCTAAAATCTCTTTTCTCATGGCAGAGTGTAGAAACAAGAGAACGAGTCATAAAATGCAATCAGATTTAACGCTTCTTTCTGTTCAGTCTCAGAAGAAATATTTATTCACACCTATAGTTCAAAGCATGTCATAACCCCAAGCCCCAAATTAATGGGAGCAAGAAACATGCCAAGACTAGAGACGGTGAGGCACTATGGGCAATGCTACCTATCATCATGGTCCAGGCTTGAACATGCCTCCCTCCCCAGCTTTCCTATAGCACCTCCCTTGCTATTCCTTGCCACCTTGCCACCTAGGACTTAAAGCCCAGTCCTTCTTGTCAGCTCAGATCTATCTTGAGGTGTGCCTTCCTAATTCCATTTTCCACCATGCACCTATGGCTAGTTTCTGTGATGACTGACTGCATTTCTTACTGGGCCTTGCTATTCTAGCCATCCCAGCTGACTTGACAGGCACATGGATGAAGATGCCACCCAGATATCTTACCCAGGCAAGCCTTCAAATGACTTATGCCAAGTCACTCTCACTACTCCACATGAGGGACCCAAACGATAACCTCCCAGCAGAGCTAAGTCAACAGGTGAGATATAACAAGTTAGTGTTTCAGGCTATGGGGTGGTTTATTAAGACTCAGCAGACTAACTTAACAAGTGCTTTAACTGGTATGCTCTGATTTGTCCTTCACAATATCCTAAGAGCCAAGACGGTGATACCAAAGTTCCTTATTTATACAGGTGGCAAGTAAGTCTCAGAGATATGCTCAGGAGTACACAGAATTTCATTTATCATTCTTGAGACTCTTCAACATAAGCAAATTAGTACCAGAGCATCTATAATGGCATAAGCCACCTTCTAGGGAACATCGTAGAATCTAGTATTTAGGTTTTAATAAGTATTGAATGAAATATGATCTGTTTTATTAACCAAGAAGAAACAGTGATCTGTATAAGAAATTTCTGTCATGTCAACTGCCAGAGCAAACAAACAGATGGCTGAGTATTTTATTTACCATTACTTCTTGGGCCATCAGAATTCTGAATTCTTTCATGTGTGCTGCAGCAGTGAGGTTAATTTTCCTTGACCTTGTCTACTTTTCAGCCACTGAGTGATTTGACTGCAGAAGTTTAATGTTCTCCAGACAAATTTTCATATAAAGTTTTGATCATAGACTTGTAGAAAGTAGAGAATTATTTCTTTACTATAGGCTTGTCTGGTTTACATAACTTGAAATGCTTCCTGTACTACACTTTGAGGATTTCATTGATCACCTCATTTATAGGTAACCAACCACATTTAAAATCTCAGATCCTGTTCTCCGCCCACTGTGTTTTTTCCTTTTGGCACAGAAAGAATATATCAGTTAAATATATCAGTGTTAGTCATTTATAAAGCCTTTAGCCATCTCATTCAAGAATGAAAAATATGCTAAATACTCTCTAACTTTACCAATTTTAGCAAATAAATTACATTACCTAATGTTTTATTTTTAAAAATCCTCATAATATTGTTTTAAGATTAACACATCAATTAATTTGAATCAAACAAATAAAAGTCTTGAACTAACTGGATTTTATATCTAAATTGTTGGATAAAATGTCTCAAAAGAAAAGAAACCAGTCTGATGTATTTATATAAAAAAATACCAAACTTCCAGAGATGTTTTGAAACTGCATTTAGGTGCTTCCTATAGCTCATTTTTTTCTTGAAATTGTTCCTATTTAAATGACTTTACTTGTGCAGAATTCTTAGTAACCACAGGATTTGGATATGTCCACTTATTTTAAAAGGTATGAAGGCACATTTAAATTTTAGAAAGATTTTTCAGCAACATAGATTTAAAAAAACCCAAAAAACTCCTCAGGATAAAATTTAAGTTAAATGATGCATTCATTTCATTAGAATTGTTGATTTTCTTAACTTCAGTTAATTGAAGTTCTGAGATATTTTGGTGATTCTCAACCTTGCTGCAGATGAGAAACACTTAGTATAATCCCCAACCAGTCAATTCATTTACTGTAAGCTTTCCAGGTCCAGAAAAAAGGAATAGTACACTTTTTCCTATTCTTCCCACTAAGTACAGCTGACAGTATATACTCTGGACAGTATATACAGAACAAATAAGCAATGAGTGAACCCAAAACAGATTGAACTAGAAGAAATGTATACCAAGACAAAGTATAGATCAACTTCTGAAAACCAGGCAAAGAAATATCAAAGCAGCAAGAATAAGTGACACCTTACCTAGTGGGAAAACTACGTGAATGACAGTAGATTTCTCATCAGAAACTGAGACAGCCAGGATAGTGTGTCTTCTCCCAATCCTGAAAAACAGTAAAATGTGTAGAAGCAGAAAGAGTGGTGGCTACCAGAGGCTGGGAGAGGAAAAGTGGTGTGTCATTGCTCAGGAAGGACAAAGTTTCAGTTAGAGAAGGTGAGTAAATTTCAGGGATCTCCTGGACAACATGGTGCCCACACATTGTTAATGCAGTAACAATACTGCATTATAGGCTTAAACATTTGTTAAGGGAGTAGATATCTCATGTTATGATTCAAAAGCAAAGAGACACAAAGAAATGTTGGAGCGTGATGGATATATTTATTACTTGTTTATGGAGACAGTATCACAGGTATATGCATATGCCCAAATTTATCGAATTGTATACATTAAAAATGTACAGTTTTTAGAACGTCAATTATGGGTCAATAAAGTTGTTAAAAAAAAAAAAAACAGAAAAAAAAGGAAAGGAAACATGGAGACCAGAAGGTAACAGCATGCATTGTTTAAATGCTGGAAGAAAAAACTCTCAATCCACAATTCTATATCCAGCAAAAATATCCTTCTGGAAGGAAGAAGAATTTAAAATATTTTCAGATGAAGAAAAGCTGAAAGAATTTGTTTCCAGCATATCTTCCCTAAAAGGATGGCTAAATTAAACTCTCAGAATAGAAAGAAAATAATAAAAAAGGAAACTTGGAATATCAGGAAGAAAAAAGAAAATTAGAAAAAGCAAAAATTTGGGTAAAATACAATAGGCTTTCCTCTTCCCTTGAGATTTCAATTGTTTGAGTAAGGTAAAAATTGTAACATTGCCTGATGTGGTTCTCAAGAAATACAGAGGAAATATTTAAGATGATAATATTATAAATGAAAGAGTATAAAGGAACCAAAATGGAGGTACATTTGCATGCTTCACTCTAATGGGTAAAATAAAGACTGGCTGTGTTGAGTCATGTCTGGATTGCACAGTACTTAGACCAATCAATAAAAGGGCTGTACAAAGATATACAGTCAAAATACTATGAATACATAAAAATGGAATTATAAAAAAAATCTAGTAACCCACAGGAAGGCAGAAGAAATAAACAAACCCCATATGAAACATATAAACCAAAAACCAATAACAAAATAGTAGACTTAAACCCCAACATATCAATAATTACATTAAATGTAAAGAATCTACACACACCAATGAAAAGACACACTGGCGGAGTATATTAAAAGAATTAATGTCCTGACTATATGCAAGAGCATTATGCTGAGCAAAAAAAAAAATCCAATCTCAAAAGATCACATAGGGAATGATATCATTTTTTTTTAAGGGAATGATATCATATATATAACATCTAGAAACATCAAAATTATGGAAGTGGGTAACAAATAAGTGGCTTTAGGGTATAAGGATGGGATTGACTATAAAGGAGTAGCATGACAGAGAGCCTCATGCTGAAAGATTAGTTCTGTATCTCAATCATAGTGCTGGTTCCAGGAATGTAGACACATTATAAAATGACATAGAACTATATGTATATAGCATAGAACACATTATACCAAGGTCAGTTTGTTGTTTTGATATTGTGTTGTAAGATGTAACCTTTGAAGGAAGCTTTGTGAAGGGTATATGGGATCTCTTTGTCTACCTTTCAACTTCCCATGATTCTACAAAATGTTTTTTGAAATCCACTCAGGTTATAATGAGAGCAACTACTTTGTGGTATTTCTAGCTGTGGATTTCTTTTAAATTTACCCTGCTTGGGGTTGTTTGGGTTTGGTGGTTCTATGGATTGAGTCTTCTACCAGATCCCAACTGTCCATCCTTATCCCTAAACATTGACTCCACTACAATTTCTTTCTCTTATTCTGTGGGCCAGGGAAATAGATTACCACCCACCTTATTCCAAGTTTCTATGCCTCTAATTTTCTGTCTGCTAGTTCTTGGCCTGCTGGTTGTCTGAATCTCCTATTAGTCCTTCTTGCTCTGCTCTGTCTCATGGTGTCCCAGATGATGGCAGCCTGCAGATCCCAGATTCCTGGGATGGTTAAGTTCTTGGTGGATTCACTACAGGAGGGGGAAAGCATGGGCAAAGCTAGGACATTCCCTATTTTCCTTTGGGTAGTCTCTGGCAAAAACAGTATTTTCTCCTTGATTCTGGCTCTTGCTGGGAAAGCATGCTGGGCTTCCTTCCAGGAGCCCTAAGCTCCTTTGATCTTCTGGTTGGGCATGTTAGCAGCTTCTCACCATTGCTAAAGTCTGGGCTGTCTCACCATCTCCTGTTTGGATCCCCAGATTTCTCTGACTGTGTAATCATTTCCCTAAATACTCAAGGGGGATCTCTGTCTTTCTGATGGAAACTTCTCTTTTCTATCCCACTGTTATTATGGCCATTTCCCCCCCAATCATCTTTCAGCTCTGTCTAATCTGCTTTTAAATTCATTCCCTGAGTTCTTCTATTATTTGTGTCTCAAATTTGTAGTTGGTCCATCTTAACATCTGTTACTACTTTTTGTAGTTTCCAGTTTTGTATCCCAAATTTTCAACTTAGCTCTTAAGTTCTTGAACAGAAGTCAGCATTGGAGAGCCTTTGATAATTCCAATATCTGCAGTTCTTATAGTGCTGCTTCTGTTACCTGCTGTTTCTGTTGGCTCTGTCTCACAATGGACTATCTCCTCATGTGCTTGGTTATCTTTAATTTTAGGGTGTACATTCTGTTTAGAAATTATTGATAGAAATCTGGAGACTTTTCTTTTTTCACTTCTGGCAAGTTTTAAGGGCCACTAACTACCTGGGATCATCTCATTTTAAGTACTTTGGGTCATCCAGACACTTTGAATCTGACCTATGATCTGTGAATGGGATGACTTACTTGTGGTGTATTCTGACTCTCACAGCAATATTTTTAGAGTTCTAGACCAAGGTTAGGGTAGTATATTAGGGTCCCTCCCAGTGCCATGCCCCAGATTTGAAGTTTTTTTCTATGAGTAGGCACGAAAAACTCAGCTCAGACTTTCACATGTGTCTTCCATTTTAGCATCTACTTCCAGAGAAGAAGTAGATGCATAGCCCTATTATTTCAAGGTCCCTGCCTTCCATGTTTTGCTAGCTTTCTGATGCTTGTATGCATGGTCTAATTTTTTGCATTCTGTTGTGTGACCTCTAGACCTCCCCTTACCTGAAGTAGAATCCATACCTTGTTCCTCAATAAAGCACACACTACCCTAAGCATACACATAGGAAATAACTAAGAAGGGAACATTGGCCTAGGTATTGGAGTCTATCTCAGTGATTTGTGGGTTGAGAGAGGTCACAACCAGGTTGGCCTTGAATCAGCCCTGGGCAAGACAGTTTCAGAACCACAGTGTTATCCACCTGTGAAATGAGCAGAGGGGGTACATGCTATCCAAGCTCCTGCCAAGGGGTCACTTTGTATTATTCTATTATTTTAAATTGTGGAATGTTTCAATTGTGCCAAAAAATCTATGGAAGCTTCTAGAAAATCCTGGATATGTCTACCAGTAAGAAACAGGAGTAATTTCTGGATTCTGTAGTATGGCCCAGTCCATGTTTACAGCTTCTCATGTATGGGACAGAACACCACCTAATTTTGTAATGACCCCATGTCCTAAACTGTGCAACCAGCGGGCCTTCTGACCTAAATGCCTAGCTGCCATGGAGTATTAAGTAAAACTGATACTCCTTTAAGTCATCTGCTCAGGGTATGACTGAGCCTATACCACAAGTCTGTGCCAAAGAATACTTTTTCACAGTTCACAATAGTGAGAGAAAATAAAGGACTGACTCGGTATTAGCCCATATGGTCAGTTTATTGGGAGCCATTAAGAGGGAGGTATGTTTAGTACAGCTGGAAATGAGCTGAATGTTAGCTGAAGAAGTCCAGGCAACTGTCCAAATGAGCATTAGGCACCTGAAAGTCGGGAATGCTCATTTCTGCTGAATGCGTTGCTGTGCCTGGGCTGCATTCCTTCATGGTTCTTCAGATGTATGTGGAAGTTAATTCATCTTAACTATTCAGACCACTCAGTTTGAGGTAAGTTGGTTTCCTCAAATGTCTCTAACCCAATCTTGGTCTATGGGGGATGGCTCTTCTTAATACATGTGGCATCTTCTTTCTTCCTTTCTTTTTTTCAAGGAAAATCACATAATACATTCAGCAATTTCAAGGAAACATTGTGGCTGGGTAGCTAATGGAGAAGCTGCCTCGGACGCACAGCTGGCTAACCTCAAGATATCTTGGAAATGGTGCATGTCCACAATAACAAATGCGGCTGTTCAACGATAACTTTATTTCTCCATCTGTGCAGAAATGGATATCTGGTGCCAGGCCTTGACGAGCTCCACTTCTATGGCCAAACTTCTAGTTGTTTCAGTAACACCGTGTTGAACCGTACAGCAAACTTCTGACCTTTTAATACTGGAGACTCAGGCAAGCACATTTGGAGCTTAACTGTAGTTTGAGTGTGTATTTCTCTTTTTTAAAAAAAGCAAGACTATTATAGACTTTGCTTTGTACGGGAGCGATTTTACCCAGTCAGCAGTCTTGCCTCACATGCTTTCCTTAAGAAAGTAACTAACTAGAGCTTCTATTCCTAGAATAAAGAGTGGATTAAAAAGCATAGTCACTGCAAATAAGGCAGGTAGCAAGGAGAAAAGAGATGTGGGTAATACATTAAGAAGGAAAACTTTCTGTTAGCTATCATGCCCCACACTGTTGTGTATAATTATTAGCTGCAAAATAGCACAGCTTGAACATTATTATTGCGCATTAAAGAACATTTCACTTATAATTATGGAACGAAAAGAAGCGTTTGCAACTCACCTACCGAAGCATTAACTTTGTGTATGTAAGAAAATATTTTTAAAAACCTCTTCATTAAAATTCTGCAAATATGTGACTTTCTTTTTCCATTGCATGGATCCTTTCTCTTTTTCCCCCCCTGACATGTTGAATTACATCTTAAACTTTTCTTTTAATTAAAAAGCAGCATAAAACTGTAAGGGGGGGTGGAGGAAGCCAAAGGAAGAGGGTGGTCTGTGTGTTGGCCAGCCAAAATAAATATTTGATACATAGACAGGTTAGAAAGTGAAAAGGTAAGGCACAAAACATGTTCTTTCACACCAGCAGAATACCGCCGGGTGCTCAGTGGCAGCCACACGTGACTTTTTCTGAGTAGTGCTGATGAGTTTTGAAGAAGCAGATGCTATGGAAATCCACATATGCCAGTGGTGTGAAGGTCTTTGCAGCAGTGTTTCAAGGTCGGTCAAGGGAGGGTTTAACCATTCCCAACAATTCCTTCTGCAAGTTTCCTGAATAACATCTTCCACGGTTGGACCCTCTAGAATGAAGGGACCCATATGCCCCTGTGTGTGTGCTCTGTGTGTTTTCCTACCACTTGTACATGAAGACTCCCTTCCCATCACAGACATACACAGAGGGACTCTTGTCTGTCAGACACCATGCAAGGCTCTGGGGGAGCAGTCAAGACTATTGTAAATAAGAGCACGCATCCAGACGCTTTATCCAAAAAGTGAGCACATGCATGGAGTTCACAGGAGCAGAGTAGGTGAGGACAGAAAGCAACAGCACCTGCCCCAGCAGACTCACATGAGCACACATGTGCATACATAACAGACTCTTGTTTGATCTGTTTTTCTCCCCATGTTTGAAACACCCTGCTCCCAGAATATTCTGTCATACACGAGTGTTTTCCTCAGTATTCCTCACGAGGGCAACGGGAGTTCTGTGAGAAAGGACTGTGTAAATGCAGTGAGAGGTGCAGTGCACCCCTGTCCCTGTTGGAGGACCCATGGCCCACCGGACCTGCCTGCAGGATCTCAGAGGGGCTACTCACTAGCATACTCACTAACAGAGTCTGGTTGGTACAGCCTGTCTGGAGCAGCCATGGGGTTGAGAAATGCTGCTGAGGGGTTCCATGTTACTGGGCGTGGGAGCTTCATCCAGAGCCCACCTGATGCTCCCTCCTTGCCTTCTCAGGGCCTGGGGCCTTCACCATGTGTGCATCCCACCACCTGTACACCCTCTGCTGCAGCGGCAATGCTGTTGGAACAAGGCCATTCCTTCCTCTCTGGGGCGTGAGGGACAGCAAGCGAGGAGCTGTCTTTGGCCCATCTCAGGGCCTCCTCTCCACGTTCTAAGGTGGCCTTAACTCGAAAATTCTCTATGCAGGAATAAAAACAGACATTTCCACACCTTGTTCATCCCCGTGTCCTTCGTGTCTGAAGTCTGGTTCTTGTTCGTTGACCAACACATCACAGCGCTAGTCTCCTCAATGGCCTGAGTTGTCTAGGCAGAAGCCCTCCAAAGTACCATGCCTTGGGACAAATGCACACTTGAATTATGGGCATCTGTGACAGAGTGGGAGGGACACTGGTGTAGTTGGATGATCTAATCTGAACAATAAGAGTCAGGGTTTGGGGAACATTTCTTACTTTTCAGGCAATGTACTAAATGCTCAAAATACTTTATTTCCCTTGGTGCTTCTAAGGCCCTTCGTGATGGGAGGGTCATTATGTTCATTACTTTAGGGGTGAGGGAACCTAGTTATAGGGAATCCACGTGGCCAGCCTGCATGGGCAAAGTCACTGTGACTCTAGGAACCATGGTCTTAAGCATTGTCTCTACTGGGGATGAAAGTTTGTTCAGTCGGAGACCAGGTTCATCACCCCCCACCCATCCCACCACGGCACAAGACATCATACGCCTAAGGGCTGTGTGACCGCGTGAATTCTATGACTGCTTCATGCCTCACATTGTAGAGCATTTGGAAAGGCACACGGCATTGAAGCTGAAGGTCTCTTTACTGTAAGTAACCACCTTTAGCTTGATTAACTCTACATTCTGTAATTTTCAGCTCTACTGGGGAGTCAGGGCTTATGAACATGGAGACTCGAAGGAACAATAAAAGAGTAGAAGACTGTGGTATGCAGTGAGTGTTAGCTACAGAAGAGGCAGTAAGAGTCGAGAGCAGAGAAGATGCGTCTGCTGCATCAGGTGGCAGTGGAATGATATGCCATAAGGGAGGAGCCCAGTGTCCTTGTCAATGGGTCTCCATGCACAGTGTTTACTCAAATGCATTCCAGACTCAGCATCTGTATCCTGAGTAAAATTTCCACATGTAAGTATAATATATATATATATATATATATATATATATATATATATATATATACTTGGCCAAGTCTTGAACAAAACTATGCATACAAACCCACTTAGTAGCACCAGAAAATGTGTAGGATTTTTTGCTCAAAGGACCAGCCATGATTTTCAAGACGCATCCTGCCTTGACCTCCTGGTACAACTGCTGGTTCCGTGGTAAAGCCATGATAATCCCACGTGACCAATCAAGATAGCATTTCAAACTCACCTCTAAGCGGTCTCTGAGTGAACTGCGGACTAGAAAAACCATTTGACCCAAAAGTTAAGGTCAAAGACATCATCGTGAGTAAAAAAACCTGTTTTGAAATGAGCGAGTCTTTTAACATATTTCACTGAAAAATCAATTATACACTTCCTAAGTGGATTGACACACTTCAGGGAATGCCGTTGTTTGAGACAGCTGCATCTGCTGGGTCATAAAACAGACATGCAACAGGAGAGGTCTCTAAATTAGGTAGAGCACAGCCCTCCATTCTAAAAGAGAAAGAACACAAAGGTTGACCTGCCCCAGCTTGGCTGTGACCTGGAAGGGTAAGAGAGCAGGCAGCACCAGCTTTCCAAGCTGAGACAAAGATGATTGTTCCTGGCAACCCATTGGACTCAGTTTTCTGCCCAGTGGTTGTCAACCTCATTCTCAAGGAACTGATGTTACTTACTCAAAATGTGGAATTTTTTCCCCATCTTTTTACACAGGTGAACCCAAGGAAGAAAGACACACGAAATGCATTATCTCTGTGTCACTGCACATGCCCAAAATCAGTTCTTAATCTTTTCTGGACAACTTTGCTCCTTCCACAATTTTCCTGTCTAGCATCTACCCAACAGTTCAAGTCAGAAACTTGATGTCTTCTTGGACTTGTCTGCTTCTCCCAGCCTACCTTCCACACTCATCCACTTAGTCACAGGTCCTGCGTTGCTCTGTTCTGAAGACCCTTCCCCTCCACTATTCCCTTCACACCCTGTCACCTCCCTCCTTTCCTGTGTGGACTGGTTGTATTTTCTCCCCTAGCCCCACTCCCCAGTCCAGTTTCCAAGCTGTATCTAGAATGGACTTTACATGACACGTCACTGGTTCTCTGGCTACTTTCAGTTTTTGGTGCATCTTCTTCAACCTCAGGGTCAAGTCCAAAGTTCTTTCCAAGACTTAAAATGCCATGCATGATCTGGCCTCTCTGTCACTGTAGTTTTGCCTTTTCCAGAATTTCTGTGTCATGCTAAACGTTTAAAAAAAATAATTGTAGAATTACAGAAAAGTTTCAAGAATACTAGTGGGAATTCTCATGTACTCTTCACTTAGTTCTCTTTAATGTAAACTTCTTACATAAGCAAAATGAAAAATTATTCAAGCCACGAAATTAGCACTGATGAAGTACTATCTTCAACCCTTATAGGAATATTGCCAATTTTCCCACTAATTTCCATTTTCTAGTCTGGGATCTAGTCCAGGATTGGACTTTGCACTTAGAGCTCCCATCTTGTCCTCTCCTCTGGTCTGTGAGAGGTCCTCAGGGCATCTTTGACTTAAACTCTGACCCTCGAAGAGCACTAGCTGGTTATCTTGTAGAATGTCCCTCCATTTGGATTTGTTGGCTGTTTCTCAAGAGGAGTCTGAGTTTCTGCAGTTCTGGGAGGTCTCCAGGGAGATGATCTGTCCTTTTCAGTGCCTTGTGGAGGATGTGGATGCTGATTGTCTCGTCACTGATGATGTGAATTTGGATCGCCTGGTTGAGGGTCTGTCTTCCAGGTGTCTCCACTGTGAAGTTATCACGTCTCTTTATCATTAGTCAGTATCTCATGAGGAGATGGTTTGGGATTTTGCTGCTTTCCTTTTCTCATTATAATTTCACCCACTCATTTTAGCATCCATGGTGCCTGCAACATGGTGACTGCCTAATGGTGGTTTTCTATTTGCCTTGTTCTTCTCTCATTTATTAATTGGAAGTCTGTTCTAAAAGACAGCTAGTTCTTCCCTCCCACGCATTTATTTATGCAGTGATTTATGTCAGCAGGAACTCATGGACATTTATTTTATTCTGGTTGTACTCTTGTGCAAATTGTCAGACTTGGTTAGGGAGTTTCTTCAAGCTGGCTCCAGTAAGGACCTTATGATTTGAATGGGTGAGATTCCCCACCAGTGGGATTAACCGAGCAGCACAGTTTTACATGCAAGCGGGCTTCAAAAGCAAGCAAGCGGACGAACAAAACAGCAGCCCACTGTCCTTTGCGGCAGGGTCTCTCCGGAATTGTCTTCTCTCTCTGTAACTGGCGGTCAGCTAATGGCAGAAAAATAGAGGAAGGACTTTAGAACATTCTAGGTTTGCTAGGAGGCCTGTTTCTGACTTCCATCATGTACTTGCACAGTGAGGCAAGGAAAAGAGTGAGAGGAAAATTTGCAATGGCACGGCTTCCCACTCCCCACAAAACTCTGACTTGTTTTATGAATAATAATAATAATAATAATTGTATATAATAATATTATATATAGTTTATATTGTATAACATATTATATACATTGTATATAATATATAGTATATAACAATAATTGCATATATATTGCATATAATATGTTGTATATAATAAATTGTATATAATAGTAATTATTATTATTGTAATTATTATACTATATTTAGGGAGACTTCCAGGTGGGAGGATTAATTAAGTATTCCAAGTTTTAAAACTTATTTGGCTTGAAGAGTTCATATATGAAAGTACACATATACTCCATCTACACATAAGGTATGTGTAAAAACTACTATATACACTTATGGATATCATAGAAGAAACATCTCCAGGTGCCTGCTGCTCCACCTTGGAGAGAGAACACGGCCAATACCGCTGGACCCACTGTGTGCCCCTCTGCATCCCCGTCCTCTTATGCACCTTCCTGCAGACGGCCGCATGGAATTTTATGTTAGTTTTTCTATTTTTTTTCAAGTTTTATCTGGTGTGTGCATATGACTTGCTAAGCAAGAAATGGTGTAGTTTTGCCTATTTGGGGCATTTGCATAAGTGGAACATGTATGTCTTCTTTCGACCAGCCTTCAGCAGTGCTGTGTCTATTCTGTTTGTCCCCTGGCGTGCATTGAGAGGGGAGGTGATGTTCTCTAGGGTATGTGACTGCACGTGGGATTGCTGGGTCATCTGGAGTGGGCAGATGATAACATTTTCTAAAGCCAGTTTCCCCCAAAGTTCTCACCTATGTGCAAGATCGTGAGTGTCACATGGGCGTTTCTTTGTTTTTAATTGTGTCCGCTGTTCCTGGAATCCACTCCCGATACTGTTATCGATAAGCATTTTCCCAATTGTTGGTAAGGTTGAAAACATCATGTGTTTAGTGTCCTTTTACTTTCTTTCTTTGTGAACTCTGTGCTGATGCCTTTTTGTTGCATTTTCTTTTGAGTGGCTATTCTTTTTCTCTTTTAGCAAAGTTCTTGATTTATTCTCTGTAACAAGACTTCTCCAGTTCTATCTCCCGCACTGAGCTCCTTCCATCCTGTAGTTTCTTGTCTTTTCATTTTCCTTCCTGTGATTTGTGATGAATAGAAATTCTTAATTTTAATTAAGTCCAATATAACAATCTTTTCCCCGAGAGCATAAAAAAAATCATTTCCTCTCCCTGTTTATAATCATTTCTTTTATACTTTTCTTTACCCTGAACATTGAAGATTTGCCTTTCAAGTCAGCTTACTTTTTCCATCTGGAATAATCCCTCCTTCCCAAGTAGATAGGCAAGATCAGATTCCCACACGTGTGTGGTCTGTTGTGCTCGGGAGCCCCAGTTCTCCCTGCGCCCCAATCAGACCGTCTTGTTTCCTGTGCCTTTTATGAAGACTGGCCCCAAGGCAGGGAGGGTGGCTCTTACCCTTGGGGTAGTGCCTACTCTGCAGGGCTGTGGGGGCCACAGGACGACTGAACACTGAAATGGTGGGCGGCTACTTTGGAAATGACAAAGGTTCTGAGACCTCTAAAACTTTTTGTCAAAACATTAACACTTCTTTTGTTGTCAGTCATAAATCTATATGAAGTTAAAAAAGGATAAAAGTAATGTGTATTTAGTGTGCTGTAATCTAAAACATGCGAGACCTTGAGAATGCAGGCATTTATTTCTTTGTGAAAGACTTAAGGATGGTCTGGACCCTGTGGGCTCACTTCCACTAGGGAACCCATGGCATGGAGTGAGCATTGCTTCTGGGCTGTGAGGAATTCTCCTGCTCCTTTCTAAGCTTGGGTGGGTGCCCAGCAGTTCATTCTTCACACCTGTCTTGCTGTGAAATATCTCAGAGGTAACTCCATTTAATCTGAGACTTCTTCATTGTTTTGGCCAAAACCACTCTCCTCATGCATGTGGTTAAGTTGCTTTCCTAAGTTCTCCTGCTGCCTATCCAGAGTCTCTCAAAAAGGCATAGCATCAGCCTCCCACAGAGAGCTGTCTCTCCTCACCACATCCAGTTCCACATCTAGTGTAAGCACTTTTTGTTTCTTGGCTTCATGGTAGGCCAGATGTTCAGGTCCCACTCCCCAGAACTTGTGACCATTGCCTTAGGTAGCATAGGGCCTCTGCCAATGACAAGAAGTTAAGGGTCCTGAGATGGGCAGATTCTTCTGTATTATCCAAATGGACCTGATGGAATCACAGGAGACAGGATCAGAGAGACCCAAGGAGAGAAGGAAGTGATGTGGCTGTGAGCCAAGACTTCTCGTGGCTGCCTCTGGAGGGTGCCGGAGCCATGGAATAGACTCTCCCCTGGAACTTCCAGAAAAAAACATCTCTGCCAATCTCTTAATTTTGGCCCCCAAAAGTTCATTCCAGGCTTCTGACCTCCAGAACTGTGAGAGAATAAATTAGTGTTGCTGTAAGCCACTAAATTTGTGGTAATTTGTTACAGCAGCAATAGAAAAGGAATATACTATACTTTCATCTCTGTTGGACAATTTCCTCTTCGAATTATCCATTTTTGTAAAATAACATGTGGGTTTATTGCTGGAAGCCAAGGAGACAACGCAAACTCAAGCTTTGCTCTCTGTGTGTGAACTGAATAACAGATGTGCAGTGACTAATCATTAACAGATTTTGGAAAAAGCGATGTGATTGGTCACTGACCATGACGTGCATCTATTATTTATGTTGTGATTTGTAGACTGAAGGGCTGGCAGCAAAGTTTGTACTCTCTCTAGTTACAGAAAATATACTGTGCAAATGGACATTTTTGGAACTGTATTGTTGAGGGAAGGGTGTTTTTTAACTAAACCCTAGTCTCTAAAATATTTGCATCTGAGAAACATTGAAAGTGAGAATGGCCTGTGTTCAATTTTCCCTCTTATAAAGATGGTATGTCTATTTATTTAGGTAATTTTAGCCTTTCCATAAAGTTTTATAATTTTCTCCATCAAATCTTGAATAGTTTTTCTTTCTTTCTTTTTTTTTTTCTGGAATTCTCGTATTTTTGTTGACATTGTAATGACATCCCTTTCTACACCGCACATTTGGAGCTTTGCTCATAAATAGGCATGAAATTTACTTTTGTAGATTTTTTTCAACTGAAAGCTTAATAAATCAACTTATCGATGCAGAAAATTAATTATAGATTTTGGTAGTATTGTATATGGTCAATAATATCCTCTAAGAATAATAACTGTTTTCTTCCCCTATTCTCTTTCCTTATACTTTTAGTTTCTTCTGAACTTACTGTGCAGGCAAGTGTCTCCCAAATAATGTGAAACAGAAGATGTGTCAGGAGGCACACGTGTCGTAGTTTGGATTTAAAGAAAATTCTTCTCATCTAATCTGATCTTATATTCTCCTAATTTTCAATCTTTTAAGTGGTACTTCCTATTTTTTTTCATAAACTCTTGGTCAAGGTTGAGGAAATTGTTCATATTACAAGGTTTATAAACTAATACATATTTAATTTTTCTAAATGGTTCATTGTTGAAAATAATATCAATTCTCTTAATTGGGTATAAATTTGACCCATATTCATTAGTTTGAACTTCTTAATGTTGCTGCTCAGATATTCTATATCTTGAAATTGTTTGCTTGATGGATATATTAAGAGAGATATATTAAAACTGCCACTACGATGGCACATTTGTGAATCTCTCCTGGTGGCACCATCAGAATTTGCCTTATATATTTTAAAGCTATTTTATTACAGGCATATGAATTTAGAAATATTTTTATCTCCCCAGTGAATTGAAATATCTAGGAAATTGTTTTTTAGATTTATGATCTATTTTGTCTAATGTTAATATAACTACAACTTTGCTATTTTCCTGGTATGTATCTTAAATACTTTTCCTTTCAACTTTTTAGTATCCTATGCTAAGTGTATCTTTCTTAAACATATTGTAGTGGGAAGTATGTAATCCAGTCTCACATTGTTATGTCCTGGAGGAGTTTAGTCCATTTACGTCATTTGCGTTATGACACATTTGTATCTATTTCCACTATTGCACTTCAAATTTTTTACTGCCCTGATTTTTTTCTTTTTTCTTTTCTGGCTTTGTTTTTATTGTTTTGATTTAGACTTTCCTATCTCTTCTTTCTAGTTTTTCCTTTACTAGTTTAATGTTGTCACATACTATATGTACACTAGAGTATACACTGGTTTAGCAAGAGTATTTAACTTAATAAAATTCAGTGCTAATAAGTACCCCTCTTTTCCTCCTCCAAAATATAAGAATATAGGAGACATTTAAATTCAATTATACGCTCTTATTAATTTATGTATTCCTAGTTGCAAAGAGAGTATCTTATACACAAGGGGTACTTAATAGATAATTGTTGAATAAATAAATAAATTAATATATTTAAAATGTATTATAGATATGGTTCATATATAACCATAAGTCCAGAGGAGTTCCCATGAAATGCAAACTATAATCACTATGTGTGATTTGCTTATTTTTAAAATCAAATGTTGTTAGAATGTCTTAATGGAAAAAGAGGTTAATTGATTGTGAAACTTAATTATATTTTTATCCAAATGTAAGTAGAGACTGATTTCAGAGTTTGTCACCGTGGAGACTAGAGTGGCCAGATGAGAGTTGATTGATGATGATTAAAATTCAGTCTTTTCTCCCCAAAACTATGAGTGAAGTGAGCTCTTGAGAAATATTTTTTAGTGAATCTAGCTTATGAATTCATACAACTTCTGGACAATACCACCTTTTTTCCCACAAAGGATGAGAAGACATTTAAATATGATGATCCTCAGCCTCCCCTCACTCTTCATCCCAAATTCTCTGGGTTGGAAACTATACAATAGGGCCCACCTCACCTGCATGCCTCCCACAGCTGGGCATCTATGACCTGCGGCTTACATGTAATTTAGGGTTCAAATGTCTTGCTGTATGCCTAGGGCCCATTGTGCAGAAAGGCTCAATGTGAAAAAGCACAAGTCCCAAACCCCAAAACCAAACCAAAACAAAGTATTTCAGAAGTACTTTAATATAATTTTGCCATAAATAATTCTTTAAGGTTCAGTGCAGCTCATATCTTGCCTCATCTGAAGACTTTCTCCTAAGTCCCGCAGGTTATAGAGGTGCCCCCTTTCTGGACCCCCCTTCATGGTTGGGGCTCCTCATCAACAGATGATCACCCAGAACCCTCCAGCCATTAGTCCTGAAAGTCCCAGGTCTAGGACCTCCTCATTCTCCCTGCTCATCCCAACAGACTCTTTGTCCCAGCCCTGTTTCAATCTCTTGCTTTTCATACAGTTAAGTAGAACCTTGGAACATTTATTTCATCGAGTTTTCACCTAAATTTTCTAAGCATTTATGCCAGTGTTAGTCACTGGCCAGAGATAAAGGACTGCTTTCATCTAAAGATAAAAACACACATCTGCAGATCTCTATCCAATGGAAAGTCAGGAACAGAAATAAATTCTTACAAAGGAGCATGGTAAATGCTGCACATGTGAGATACATAGAGCACATGGAGCCAATGAGTGTTCCATGAGAATAGAAATAATGTCTTAAACATTTCTTTTCCGTTCCCACACCAAGCAAGCTTTCTTGACCATGGTAGGAACTTTGTAAATATGTGTGAAGGATTAGACAGTTGGAGCAGATGTTGTGGAGCTAGAACTTGTGATCACATTTCCAGAAAAACAGAATGGATGAGCAGTTTGGTTTAAAAGTCAATTGTGAGGTACCAATAGGATACTTTGTTTCATTTTGTTTTGTGTCAGATGATAAAACAAAGATATTAAGGGATTTGGTGTGATTCTACATTGGGGAAGCATGAAATACTTTCTTATGGAAGACAGGAGCACATTGCATATTGACTCAAACGGTCTTGCATGAGTAATTAGAACAAAAGCCCAGAGAGACTATAACATGGGACCACCATAATGACCTTACCTTCAATAGGAAGGAGAGCTCCTGGCTTCCCTCTGCATTTTCTGCATTTTCTGTCTGGATTAGCTTTAATATATCTTTCAATTAATGATCAAATAGAAGGGGATAAAGCAAAAAATTCATGAAGTTTACAGATGGTACTTAATTAAGAGATATTACCAATCTGAGTAAAGACTGGTTAGCATTCAATTGACTTTAAGAACACTGGAAATAATTACAAAAAATAGTAAAAAAAAAAAAAAATCCCAAACAAATGAAACTCAAACAATTGTTTGTTAGGGAAGTTGACTGAAGAGATTTTAGTAGTGGAAATGTGAAAGAGCCAACGTGGAACAGCAGGGAGTTTGGTATTGGTTTAAAAATCATGGCAATGAAATGAAGTTTTAGTATGTGTGATTTTATATAAAAATGGTATGCTTAGAGTGTTTTCTGTGCATACTTTTCAAATAATCTCACAGATTTTATCTTTTTGAAGAATATTTTATTTATTTATTTGACAGAAAGAGAGAGAATGAGAGAGAGAGAGAGAGAGAATGAGAAGGGGGAGGGGCAGACGGAGAAGTAGACTTCTTGCTGAGCAGGGAGCCTGATGCAGGACTCGATCCCGGATCATGGCCTGGACTGAAGGCAGTCACTAAACCAACTGAGCCACCCAGGTGCCCCTCACAGATTTTATCTTAATGGGAAATTTATTTTAAAGGAAAGTCAATGGGACTTCCCTTGACTGGACTATTTTATCATGGAAGTGACAAGTTCTAATTCATAATTTCTTTCTTTTAATTTTTATTTTGACATAATTTTAGGTTTGCAGAAAAGCTGTACGAATGATCCAAAAATGCCTATATACCCTCCACCCAGATTCCTCAAATGTTAACATTTTGTCACATTTGCTTTATCATCCTCTCTCTCTTTTTCTGGACCATTTGAGAATAAATTGAAGAAATTATTCCCTTTTACCCTTAAAAACTTCAGTGGTCATGTACTAAAAGCAAAGATATTTTACAAAACCATGCTACAAATATAAAAATCAAGAAATTTAACATTTGTATTATACAGTTAGCTAATGTGCAGATCTTATTCAAACACCAATTTTCCCAATAATGTCCTTTGTAAGAAAAATAATCTGGGACCAAAAGCTGTATGGGTTATCATAGCTCTTTGCCTCCTGTGGCCTGGAGTGGTCATCAGTTTGTCCTCACCTTTCACGACCTTGATATTTTTAATGAGAACAAGTCATTTATTTATAGGATGAATGCAGATTTGGATTTGTTTCGTGTTTCTCATGATCAGATTCTGCTGGAAGCTGATGCTGACTGCCCCACTTTCTTGCTGTTGACGTTAACTGCCTGGTTCACGTGGGTTGAGGCACTTTCTCCATTGTGAAGTTTCCTTTCTTTTTGAAATAGCAAAGTTACTTTAAATGTACTGTTTTTATCTTTTGTAATTAGTAAGTGTCTTATGGGGAGATACCTGGAGACCATGCAATTGTCCTGTTACTCATTGAAGTTCCACTCACAGGTTTCAGCATGCGTTGGCTGTACATCATTAATGGTTGGAGCCTTACTCTGGTGGTTGCCTCATGGTGATGTTCTGATTCCAGATGGTTCTTTCTTATCTCCAAATATGTGCATAGTATATTATATATTAGTCAGTTGGGAGAGTTGTCCTATGGTTTTCTTATGCACCATGGTTGCTCCTTTAGGAGAATTTTCATCAGCAGAGGTATCCTCACAGAGCCAGACATTACCCATTTTATTTTCCCTTTGACACCCGCGATCCAAAGCGTGCCTTGCCATGCTTTGTACGCCTTTTTCGCACAGAAGCGGTGCCTTTCAAAGACTGACATCTTGACCGTGTTGCATTTATAGGTCCCTTTCTGTTGTGTCGAGTCTTTCATGACTGCTTTTATCTTGGATGCATAATGGATTTGCTCTGTCTTGTGGTGATTTTGGACCCATCTTTGGCCCATGGCCAGCTCCCTGCCTTTCTCTCTCAGGGAGTTTTTTTCTTGGACTTGCTTGTTCTCCACAGAGACTTGCAGAGAAGTACAGAATAGAGCACTAAGGTTATTTTTCTACCTGCAGGTAATTTAGAGTTTGGGCATGGTCTAGTTATGGACGTATGGCTTTTTAATTATGGGGCCACTTACAATTAGGAAAGCCCTGGGGCTTCAGATCTTTGGAAGTGGGGTGGGGTAAAGGTCAAAAAGGACAAGAAGGCATTGCATTAAGTAAGTGGGTGTTTCTTATGCTCTCACCTCAGATAACTTGAGTCTCAATTCCATTGCATCCTTCCCAAGGTAAATCTCGAGGTAAGCTTTTAAAGCACCACACTTGAAGATTCAATCACGGAGTTAGAATTCTTGAGTTCAAAGCCGAGCACTGGCCCTTAGGCGTTATTTGATGTGTTTGAGCTTGACTCCCCATGTGGGAAAGAAGTATGATCACACCTCCCTCATAGGGTTGTTGTCAGTGTAGGTGAGATAACCCACATCAGACTCTTTGACACAACCCTGAACTGTCATACACACTTCCCAGTATTTTGAAAAACTGTAGTTGATTAAGTTATTTTACCTGAAGAGGGCGGGTTAATGAATTTTTGACAAGAGCATCTCTGCCACTGTTCCCTTATGTTTTGTCATGGACCAGAATGAAGACTTGAATTCATGTTGATTGGTTACAGGGTGACCCAGAGATAAAAGTGACATGGTGGCAGCAAATTATATGATAAATTCCTGAGTTTTTCTCTTTCTTGAATGTATTTCTCAGGATTCTGTTTTCCCTCTATAATGTCACTACCACAGTCTACCTTAGATGATCCTTTATTTATGTATCTTCATCTTCACTAACTTGTGAGGTTTTTAGGAGAAAAGCTTCAGATTCATCCAGTGGGGGAAGACAGACACGTATATGGTACCGTTCACAGAATCACAACCGAGCCGTGTGATTAAGAAGGTTGGGTCTTGGGGAAGAAAAGAATCTGAGCTGGGATGAAAACAAAATCAAAGTCTAATATTTCATGCCCACCTGACTGCGTGAGACCACCAAGGTGCCGGGCATGGGACGGAGGGGGCAGCAGAGCAGTGGTCTTGTCTGGCACGCAGGAGGACCACACAGCCTGGAGAAGCCAGCGTGGGAGGGGGCTTTGTGGCCTCAGGTGAAAGTGCAGTGATCGTTGGGTGCGTGGAAGTTGGTGAAAACCGTGGAGTCAAGATTCCACGGAAATATTGGCTCTGTTGCCATGAAGGAAACAGGCCCCGTGCGGATTTACCAGGTTTATAGTTCATTAATATAATTAAACTCATGCAATCCAAGAAAATACCGTGACTCCTTTCTTTTTCTATGCCCCTTAAACCCAGATTTCTCTGTTTCCTCCCTCTTCTGGGGTGGCTTATTATCAGGCCAAGCTCAATGGGATGCTGACGGGAGATGGTAAGGGCAGTGCTGGGCGCCTAGTGCATTCTCTGAGTTTGTTAGGAACTTGGCTACAGACCAGCCGGCAGCGGACGGAAAGGATACTCATGGTCTCGACGAGAGGTACCACATTGATTATAACACATGTGCAGCCTGGTCATCAGTAATAGAGTAAGCAGGATTATGACGGAAATAGGGATTTAATGAGTTTGTAATTTCTATAAATAGCATGACAAAAATGGAGAACACGATTTTCTGTGAAGAGGAATTTGCTGGAGGAAATCTTGCCCATTCTTCTGAAAACAAACAAACAAACAAAACAACAACAACAACAGATATTTGTTAATAGGCTGACCACAGACCGTAGATGTGATGCCAGCAGTGGCCAACCTGTGTTTCTCTCATGACTGTCCTTCTGAGTGTTCAGAGGAGCCCGTCAATGTCCAGGGGGCTATCTGCTTTGAATCATCTCTAACGAAACGCGTTGATCCTTTCCTTCCCTTTGATTTTTTTTTTATTCGAACAATTCCTTGTTTGGGATCTAGTTAGGCTCTAGATCCTACATGCCCACCGTTGGGCTTAATGGCTCTGGGGCAGAGAAGCCCTGGCGCGGATTCAGGAGAATGCACTGCCTGGGAGTAACGCTTCAGTGCTGCTCCTCGGTCCCAGGAGCCTCTGGTCATCTTGGGAAAGGCTCTATTGTGATTATTGATGCACCATTTCTCTAGGTTTTAGCTTTGTGAGATCGAGATAGGGGTTCCTGAATAGAACCTTTTCATTTCCAGGGTTTAAACACTTCAAGGAATCAAGGATCCTTGGACCGAGGTACAACGGGCTCAGTTTGTGTTAACTGAATTGCATCTCAAGAGATACTTGTCTGCAATCTTTAACAAATACTGAAACGAGAAATGGCATTCACTTCGTCCAGAAACACACAGCGGAAGGGCCCTGTAGGGCTTATTTCCTTCACCCTGTGGCTCCTGAACAAGCTCGGTCAAGCCCTCCGGACACATCCAGCTGTCTAGCCAGAGCTTTCTGAGGAGGAGCGGCCAAGTGTGGGGACGAGGCTGGGGCCAGGAGCGTGGCACCCCGCAGCCTTTCCTCCTTCATAGCATGGCCCCCAAGGTCACTCTCTGCCCCCTTAGTGTTCTACCCCTTCTCCTCTGTGTGGCTCAAGTGCAGAGGGGACCACGAAGCCTCATCACCCCGCAGAGCCAGGCCTGTGCAGAGCCCCCCCACGGGTACCAACGATGCACCAACCTCTCTTGTTCATTTTTGGCTCGCCTCTTCCTGTGGTGCTTTAGCTTGGCTCCAGGGAGAGCTGTGTGGGTTCAACCAGAGGAAACGCTGTCGCTGCCGGGGGGTTGGGGGGACAACGAGACCTGTGAAACAACCAGGACAAATGGGGAGGGAAGTGGGTCCCCAGCAGCGCGGGATGCATGACCAGACAGTGTGGTCATTGCTCTGTGGACCCCCCCTTAAAAAGCCCTAAATCCAGCGGAGGAAAAGGAAGCTCCAAGAAAGGGCCCACATCTGCCTGTGGGCGACCGCCCCCAAGGACCCCACGCTCCTGGACCCTGCGTCCCTTGGCGTCCTTTCCCTTTATGAATGTGCCCTAATTTTTGGCTTGTTCAGGCCTCTCCCTACCATGCTAGGGGGAGGGGGAGCTCCTCCTTTGACTTCCTCTGCTTCCGCAAATGGGCTTGGCTGCCAGGAAGCCATGCTGGGCCCCAGTGGAAGAGGGCCCAGTGGAGGGGCTTGGGCCAGGCCTGTCCTGGTCCAATGCCTGGATCCAGCTGCAAAATCAGAAGTGGTCAGTGCCTGTCAGCGTTGGTCTCCTGCAAAGCCATGAGATCCTGGAAACCACCATGGCGTTTTCTCTGCCACGATCATTATTCACTCTTAACAGCTATGGGCAGCCCAGGGCAGGGCAACAGGCTCTCAGAGTTGCTGGGTCCCTGGGGTTGGGTCTGGAGGGGCATGGTCGTGCTTGGTGGCAAGGCCGCACTGGATGACTGGTGGCACCCAGGCCAGGGGGGCCGCCCCTGACTTCCCTGGGAAACCCTCTGCCCAGCCTGCAGGGCGGTTGAGTGGGCACCGTGTCCTCATCTGGGGACTCCCACTTAGCGCTTCTGGCAGTTGTGCGGGCCACTCTAAAAACCAGCTCGAATCAGCCAGGACTCAACATTCTGTCCCTTAAAGCATATTGAGAGTAGCTTTGGGTTTCTATTTTAGAACTTGCTATAAGAACCACTTTTCTAGTTTAATGGGATAGGAAACTCGGTAAAGAGTAAAACTTGTTAATATTTTTAGCAAATACAAGCACTGATATACTTGACTTTATTTTGAGATTGAAGATGTCTGCTTAAACCATAAGATATTCATTATTTGAAAATGGAGAGGTCTAGTAGGCTTCTGTACCCACTCTCCCCAGGGGCTGCAGCAGGAGGCTGACCCCCTCCCCGCTGCCATGCCCAATCTGAGGTACCCCCGGAATTCCTGGCTGCCGTTGGGTAAGGCAAGGGCTGAACACTCACTAAAGTAATTCCTGAGGTGCTTGAACGGATGCTAAGTCACAGGAATGGGAAGGTTTTGTGTTTTGGGAAAACGGAATTCAATATGGCTCGTCTCAGTAGGGTGTTTCTTCCATGGGATGCTGGGGTAGACGAGTCATGACAAGCCCTGGACCGATGGGTCTGACTGCTATGTGACAAGGCAGGATAAGATGTCTTTGGACTTGGCAGGGATGTGGCATCACACCAAATGGTCTGTCAAGCAACTGTCTCTTGGTGGCATTGTTCATCTAGTGGGTCATGTGGTTGGGTCCCAGCTGAACATGATTCAGCCAAGGCGAGACAGGACACTACTGGCATTCAGCAATGTGTGTGTGCCTCAACAGAAAGGAAGGGAAGAGGGAGGGAGGGAGGGAAAGAGGGAGGAACTGAGAGAAGGAAGAAGGAGGAGGGAGGGAGGGAAGAGGGAAGGAGAGGATTTTCACTTTTCTTGTGTTGTTAAGAATTATGACCTTAAGAATATAAGAATTCTACGGTGTATGGTCATTATGACCAAGCAAATTTTGTACGTCTAAAGGCCCAGAACTGCATGCTTTGGGGACAAATTCCAAGATAGGATTCCCAATAGGCCTCACTCTCGCAGCAGAGAGGACGGCAAGTAGAGGTGATGGGTGCAGGCGCCTTCCTTCTTCCCCGGGCACTAGGAGGTTGCGGGAATGGGCCTTTAGAGTGCATGAATCTTCGCTCTCTGCTAGGTCTGAGTTGGCTGTACGTCCAGACGTTGGATTCAACAGGGGTATTCTTTGGAAGGTTATTGCCTCAAAACACCCCACCCAAGTTTGTTACCCTTGTGGCCCCAGACAAGGGCTCTGTCTGCCTGGTCCTTCCGTCCTCTCCCTGGTGGTTCCAAGCCCAGTGTTTGGAGGAGCTCAATGAATGTTTTGAACCCAAAGTGGAATGGTGGCTATGGTGGGATATTTAAACACTGTGCACACATCCAGAGATGCTTGAGGGCAGGCGTCCCCCGCCCCCACCCCTGAACCCTACTCTGAACGAACCCCCATGTCCCACTACCTGACATCAGTGTCGTAACATGCCTGTTCACATTTCCAGCCAGAATCTTCTCAATACACTTTTGAATGCTTTGAAAACTGGTTCATTATGAAAGTGTCAGATTGCCTGTTTGCCAAAAGATTAGGGGATGAGAAAGTGAAACTTCTCAGTGAAGCCCAGAAACCCCTCACCATGTGGCCACATCGGGTCTCGCTGAGAGTGACGTGCCAGCATGTGTCTCTAGCACGAGGTCCCTGCCGCGGCTCATCCCACAGGAAGACATTCAAAAACTCAACCTCCTAATTGTCTGCAAGGTGATTTGTCCAGATCTGGGAGCAGAAAACATCTGGGGACATGGAGGAACGTGGTCTATATCACCAACGGGAGCGCCCTGGCCAGGCCCATCGGATACATGCTCTGGTGACTTAGTTATGCCTCACCATGTTTCAAACAGAAACTTGAAGAAAGCCGATGCTGTCAAACATGGGCTTGGGAGGGGAAGAGAAGCAATTTAAAGGAAGACATTCTATGTTGTCCGTCATGGAAACGCAGCAGCCCTGACTCTTTACACCTTTACCAAGACTCACTTGAGTTTACGCAGGACAGTGGCTGCATTGGATTTTTCTTTCTTTCTACATTTGGTCCAGGAGGATGGCAGGCTGTGTGTGTGCACAGAGGTAGGGTCTGTGTGTACAAATCATACACCAGCCGGGGGTGAGAGCCCTTCTTTCTGACTGCTTGGACTTCCAGTAAAAAAACAAAACATTCTATAGTTGGAGACCATGAGGTTTTCCCCAATAATGGAGCTCTACCGGGAATGAAGGACAAGAGGTCTCCAGGACCATGAGGGTTAATCTGATCATTTTTTGGGGGGGAAAAAAAAGTTTCATTTTTATTTTTTTTATTTTTATTCTTATTTTCCTTATTTATATTTTTATTTTCTTCATTTCAGAGCTGTGTACCTTCTGTCTCACGAGCTATGCTTCCCTGCAGGGGGCTTAGTGAACCAACGAAGGGCAGGGTGTGGGCACCAGGGCGTGGGCTCGAGCGCTTCTTTATGACAGTATCCTGTTACTGATCCGAGCCTGCCTGGTGCAAAAGCACGGTTTCAAATTCTGCCCTTGAAACATGGACAAAGCAGTGTTGCTGATATGCATTCGTTCCTGTGCTGTCAAACATTTCACTGATTCTGGAGCTTACAACAGCTTAATAGCTAGGTCCTCGGTCAATGTTACTGCACCAGTGCCTCCCTGCCTTTGAGACGTTGAGATTTATGAGAGCAATAGGTAAAGAATGATACGTAGTTAAGACCAGCTCCTGGTTTTGTATAGATCATCAGGACTCACTGACGTTCCGAAAGACCTGATGACATGGACAGAGTGTGCTGTCCCAGGAGCCACCAGCCCCAGTGCCAGAAGTCATGGCTCCCCAGTTTCTTCACCACGGGATGGGGGGTGGCCGTGGTCCAGCTGCAGTAGAAACAGCATCACCCAGGCTCCAGCTCCGGGGATGGTGGCTGGAATGGATTTATTCTTCTTTCCTTCTTGTTTAAAAATGCAGACATAATGGCTCTTTGAACATATTACTTCTAGAATATTGTTGGCTTCTTGGTATATGTTTCTCCAAGATACCTTCTCTGTTTGACTCTCCAACTTTAGAGATCTGAGTATAATAGTGGATAAGAATGTTCTTTGCATCATGTTTATGACATGAGAAGATTGGAGCTATACTTCAGCGGACTGTTTCTGAGTAGCTTAATCCAACTAGTTAGAAACTGCGCTTTGATGGAATAATTTTAAGAGACTGCCATGTGCTTCTATTTCCATGAAGAAAGTGAGGGAACCTTAGCCGTGCAGATGATGCTGGCTCTTGTCTCCCGGGGGTCACATGCCAGTTCTTCCTTCCGTAATGCAGATGTTTGATAACTGCTAACAGATCGAATGAATGCAGGGCTGGGTGAAGAAATGCTGATTTGAGGAAAGTCAGTTCTCATAGCTTTGGATTTAGCCATTCTGAATACATGCATTTTTATTTCATATATTAAGGACATAAGGATAGACATATTTCACATGCCTAATATTTTTTACTTAAAAGGGCCTTTTCTTTAATCGTGGAAGACAAAGTCAGCTCTCACTCCAAGAGCCATGGCCCTGTTCCTTCCCAAGAGAATCGGCTTAGGTTTACTTATCCACGTAGAATCTAAAATTCTCGCTGAGCCCTAGCATATACATTTTAATTAATGTGGAGCAATCATGCTAAGCCCCCTCTCCCTCGTCCTGTGGAGTGGAAGGACACAGCCCTCCCCTGTGAGACACGGAGAACATCTGCAGGTGGGGCGTCTGGGACAGAGGTTTTAGCATTTACAAAGAAAACCACGCACACCGTAAAAAAGATGGAGAATGCCAAGTGCTCGTGAGGACGTAGGACGACCTTGGCTGGTGGCGTGATAGGGCGCGGCAACTCTGATGATGTGTGCAACTGTTTCACGTGAAATTCCACACACACTCATGATCCAGTGAGACCCCATTCCTGGGAATTTACGCAGGAGAAATTCCAACACTCGTCCACGCGAGGACCAGTGTACCTGCACACATACACTGCACAGCTGCTCTCACGATCGCCCAAAATGGGAACTGACCCAAACGTCCATCATCCGATGAGCAGATGCAGCGTTGCAGAGGAGACAAGCTGCGGAGCACTGCCAGGGAGCCAGCGATGGGGCAAACCTTGGTTCAAGCCCAGTGAGCGTGCCAGGCCAGGAGAGGGCACGCTGTCCCTCCATTCCTACGGATGCACAGATGGTGACAACCAGTGTACCGACGGCTCTGTGGGGCCGGCTGGGGAAGGGACTGACCCACAAGGGGAAACTTTTACGGTGACTGCCGTGGAGGAGATCACAAGAGTGTATCACGTTCGTCAAAAGTCAGCAAAATGAATGCAATGGATCTGAATTGCATGTAATTTGTCTCTCAGTAAAAAGAAAATCGCAGGAGCACAGAGGACAACACAGTGCCTTCTCCTGTCCAGGAGCAATGATGTGACCTGGAGGCCAGTATCCACGCTGAGCCACGACTGGGAGCAGGTGACCGGCTGGATGGCATCAGTCAGGTGGCAGGAAGTCGGCCTTAGGAAGTTGAGCTCTCGAATGTCCTAGTCTCGGGACTAGTGACTAGTCATTTTCTAGTAAGCATACCTTTCTTATTGTGCAATCCCATTTTCTTGGAGCTTTTCTTTCTTTCTTTTTTTTAAAATTCCTGATGGCCCAGATCCCACGGCCGATGACATCTGCATCACTAGGGTACTTCTCGGCACAGCCACGGAAGTTCACAGGCAGCCTTACTAATATGGCTTTAGAAGATGCGAGCATCTTCGGACCAGAGAGGTGGACTGACTTATCCCGTCATAGTGACAGGAAGTGGGGCCTGGCACCCATGTTTCTGACCTGACAAATCCCTCTTACTGCAGCTTCTCTCCGGCTTCTGCACAGAGCTACCAGTGACACGTTATCATTTTCTCTCCCCTTCATACTGCACTTGTGCTTTTATCAGTGCCCTGTCTGTCCCAGGAAGGCAGCTTTGGGAAGATGTTGACCACACTCCACCTCCTCTCCTGCCCCCAGAGGAACGCCTGACAGCAGTGAGCTCACGGCTGGAAGTTGAGTCCTGGTTCACCATGTGGGGGGCACACGTGTTCATGGGGTACACGGTTTCATAGAAACCCTGGCCTTCCACGCACACTGTGGCATCCCAGCCTGCCGGCCGCCTACAACACAAGCCTGTGCAGGACCTGGAACTTGCTGTGTGGCCCAAAGGTCGAATTCAAGCAGCTAAGTGGGTATTTAACTCACTTGAACATCTTAAAATTCTACCTACAAATCAACACTATTTTTAATCTTCCCCTACCTGTCCATTCAAGTCTGAATTCATTCTCATTCAAGGACATTTCCACTCATGTGCTATTTCCAAATGTCCCCAACTCAGCAGGTGGAATCAGAAGAGAAACTGAGAACATGAATATTTAAGCCTTCAGACGATCATGTAAGCTTCAGATAAGAATCAGTCTTTTGGGGACTTGTCTGAATTTAGCTTTTCTATTTTAAGTACTTTTACTTGGACATTTTTTTACACTGCATTCTTAGCTCATTTGTGCCTTCTAACAATACCTTTCTTAAATGGTGCTTAAAGAAGGAGTCTCTTACATATACTTCCCAGTTTGTGGACCACGGATGTTAACGCTCGTCCTCCTGAGGTCGCTGGGTTACAATGCAGCTGAGACGAGGACAGGATCTCTGAAGGGCAGTGAACATGGAGACTTGTCACCTGTGATGTTCCACGTACTTCTTTACCTTCCTGTCTTTCCACCAGAGGTAATTCATTGATTCTGTCAATCTGTCACCTCAAAGCCTGTATTGCGTGTCCATCATGAGCGAGGTTTGGAATGTGTCACCGCATCCCTGACTATATCCAAGTAGATGAGTTGACAATTTTCCTGTAACTCCTCATTGGACCTTTTCACAAAGATCTTTTGGAGTCACTAAAAAATTCAACCTGAGAAAAGGCCGAGTCCCGGCTTCCTTCTCCCTCCCGGCTGGCCCTGGTGCCCCCCGCCCCCTCGCTGCCCCGCCGTCTGGGCTGCTTCTACCGCCCATCGCCCAAGTTCAGAGCCGCAAATGTATCGTAGTACTCTCTTCTCTCTCCCAACAGGTAAATCACTTCAGGCCATACAAATTCTCTCACCAATGTCACTCACATTAAGTCCACTGTCACCACCCACAACCAGGCCCAAAGGTACAGCTTTCCTTCTAGCACGTTCTATGTTCTGCATCCAAATTAATCTTCACTTAAAGCTTTCATCGTATCACTCCCTTAGTAAGCATTTTCAAAGTCTCTCCCTCGCTTGTGAGATAATATTTAAAGCTTTTTGCTTAGAATTTGGGGTCACATATTGACTCATATTAATATAACAGAATTAACACTGAGTTCTGACAATTTTTAAGCCCTGATGTCTAATAGTAAGAAGAGCTGCCTCATTTAATGCTGTGGAGAGTGTCTCTTATTTCTACATCTTTGCAAAAATAATTCAGTGAATCTTGGTAAAAGTAATTTCATGAGTCTTTGATTCCCTAAAGCTTCTTCTTTTAAAATACAGTAGTTTGAAAACATTAAGGAACTGCACTCCTTGATGGTCATGTATTGTGTTATTTCACTGTAGACAGTTTGTTTCTGCTGTTTGTAACCCTAGAGGCCACTCCAGTTCTTCTGTAGTCAGAGGTGACTTGCAGAAGTGTCCCGAAGGTCCAGACGGGTGGACGGCATGGCCACGGAGCACAGTTCACAGGATGTGGAAACAGGGCTTCTGTGTTCCGAGCGGTGCCACAGAACCAGCAGGAAAGGCTGGGCTAAATCAGCGTTAGGCACCATGCCTGATTATTGTTATTTATGATAAAGAGAAATTAAATGCTGGAGGGAGCGGCATCTGGGGTGCATAGGTTTGATGACCTCGCTGATTTCTGCTCCCAGGCTCCCTTCCCTGTAGCCGGATAATCTAGGCACTTACTTTCGAACATAGCTAACCCATGTTAGATTTTCTGACCTGGACGACTTCTCTCTTCTACGTACCTTTCATAGCTGTCAGGGCTGATCCTCGTCCCACCTCCTCCCTGCTGCGGACCCTGATACTGTCACCGGCTGCCGGGACTGAATGGAGCCAGAGGTCAACTTACCGCAGTGGGTGGTCAGTCCTTGCTGGGGATGTGGAAGGAAGAGTGTGCACTTGGACCTTGTCATCAGGGGGAGGGCAGCTTTTCAGTGGAGAATATTCCTGTCTTATCCATTGCTGGTGGGAATGAAAAATAGAGCAGCCGTGGTGGGATCCCCCTGACAGCCCCTCCCTCAGCAAGTAAAACGTGGAGTTACCCCCTGACCCAGCGATTCCACCCACAGGCATACACACCAGAGAGTGGAAAATGGGGACTCAAACAGGTGAACAAACATCCGTGTCCAGGGGGGCAGTATTCCAGACATAGCACAAGAGCCCGAAAGTGGGAACAACGACCTAAGTATCCTTTAACAACAGATGACCTCCAGACAAAATGTGCCCTACTTATACCATGGAGTATTACTCAGCCCTAGAAAGGAATGAAGGGCCAACACCTGCTACAAGGGGTGAACCTTGAAACATTGTTTCAAGTAAAAGAAGCTAGAAACAAAAAGTTACATATAGTATAATCCCATTCATATGAAATATACAGAAGGAGTAAATCCACATAGATTAGTGGTAGTTTAATAGATTAGTGGCAGGGGACTGGGGGCGGGTAGGAGAGATTGGGAAGTAACTCCTTTGTCCAAATAAGGGCTCTTTTCCGCACTCACAGGTTCTGGGCGTAAGGACACAGCGTGTCTCATCAGAAGCCACGGTTCAGCCCCCTGCAGCTGGTAATTGCGTCTCAGAACATGTCTGTCCTTCCACCTGGGCCTCCTTGGGCTGCAGAGGCTGACAGCCGCCCTCAGAAGGAAGCGTTCCCCAGCCCCTTGCTGTGGGAAAACCCACCCTCGGAGGATGAATCAGGAAATTAGTCAGTTTCCAAACAAGTTCATCAGTGTCTTTTTTCTAAAACCACATTTGGGTTTTAGCTGCTCCCCGTGCTTTCCAGATGTAAACTGCTGCATTTACAACCTGGTAATAACTTTGTGGAGTCCAGGGGACTTACACAGGATATGAACGGAGTCCAGTGACAGCAGGCGCCTTGCGACCGTCGCTGGGGTTCCACTCTGATGCCACCTCTGCTGGGAGGGCTCTCTGACAGCCAGAGGGCAGGGGTCCCAGGGTTTTGAGGAGGAACAGCTGTTACCAGAGGAGACCATGTGCACGTGGAAGTCCTCCCCACCGGGAAGTCCTCCCACGGGGAATTCACACGCATGCGCACAGGTGCTCTCTTGTGGGATGTGACAGTCCTGTGCGTCGGGAGCCCAAGGTCCATATGGAGGCAATCTGAGAAGTGCATGAAGTATGACTTCAGTTTCCATTCGTCCCACCGTCCAGATTCTCCAGATTAGCCTCCTTTGCCACATCCGATTCTCCAGAACCATCCCAAGTCCTTGCCTGCTCAGCCCAGGACTTCGCGCCCCGCCCCGCGCAGTGCTGAACGCTTCCCTTTACCGGGTCTCGGGATCACGAGGCCTCCCCACCCCGGGCCTCCTTCACTGCTCCCAGAGTAGGGACAGGCGGGGCCTTCGACCTTACGTCCGCTCCACCTCTGTCCTTCCACTAATTGAAGGCGGAACTGGGTGCGGGAGAAAGTGACATTGGCCATTCGCAGCCTTCAGGAGCCTTGGATGCCGGCGCGCCCGGTGTCTCATTCACGCCCGCGCTGCCCGCGTTGCTCAGCCCGCTGCGGTCACTGCCTCCCGCGGCTGGAGGCCCCGGCGGCTCGCTCCGGTCGTCCGGACCCGGGAACCTATCCCACCCCGGTCGCGAGGGTTTCGCTCCCTCTCAGGCTGTGATTTAAGGCTGACGCCGCTAAGTCAGACGGGGCCATCCTGGAAATGAATGAGGGGTTCGGAGAGCAGCTCCAAGATTTCCCTGGGCGGCGCCGAGAGGAGCGGATTGGCTGGAAGCCGAGGGCCCCGCTCTGTGTCCTTCGGGGAAGAACATCTTCTGACACTCTCCACGAACCCCCTGAAAGTCTAGGTGTCTCAGAAGTACCGTGAAATATTTCAGTGATTGCGAGCTGCACCGTCGGAGAAGGGGGGGCCCGATCTCTGCCCATCCCGGTGATTAGGTAGCCTCGGTCACGCGGGCCTTCCAGGGCAGAAATTAAACATCCGCCAACAGCTGTTCAAGGAAAATTGGTTTCTAGTTGGATTTCTTTTTCTTTTAATGCGGATGCTCTGGGGCTGACCCGGCTTCTCCTGGGGATGGGGCTCTGCTAGGAGCGTGGGGCGGGAGGGACGGATGCGCCCCGCTAGCCCTCCCACCCGGCGGCAGCCGCAGCTGGGTGCCCCGCCCGGCCTCGGCTTGGCCGCGGCGGATATTTCATTTACATGCTTGTGTTTAAAAAGGTAGCGATTCTGAGTGATGGAAACATGTGCCGGCTGTTCCCTGAGCTCCCGGTCTAATATCCAGGAGATTGTGCTATCGGGAATGAATCAGGTGCCCGAGTGCTGACCAAATGCTTGAACACATGGTCCCATATTTACAGTACACTATCTCATTTTTAATAGAACTTGTCCAGGAAAGGATTCCAAACAAGCTTCAATCGCCTGGCCCCCGAGAAGCCCTGTGCGGATTCATATTCCAAACAGGTCTATAATTTCAGGTCTCAGTGCAATTTCACTAACTTCCCTGCTCTGCCCTTTCTCCCAGCTCCCCTCTCTGCCACATTCCATCAGGACTCTCCTGTCTCCTTCAGGCAGCTTTGCGGGTCCACACCGGGGCAATTCCTCCTGCTGTGGGAGCAGAGTCCCTGCGAAGGATCTCACAGTCTCTACAGCAGAGTCTCTTCTGGCTCTCAGTTCGCTTAAAAATTCCCCTAAGAAGTGGAGATGGGCACACTTCTCTTTCCTGACACCGCATAACAATTTAAGATATCTTTTATCTTTTTTCTCCCTTGAGAATGGCCTTTTTTTTTCTTTTCTGTCTTTCTTTTTTTTTTTTTTTTTAATTTGTCAGGAGTGGTGAGACTCTTAAGACGGTGAGAATTTCCAGCTTGCAGACCGTAAATCTTTTCCCGGGCTAACGTCATGATAATAATAATGAGAGCGCTGGTACTAATAATGACAGCCTTTTTATGTTGGAAAATGCATAAAAATAAAGATAAACAGGGAGTGGGGAATGAAAACATGGTGAAGATCAGGGACAGGGCTCTGAGAACTCCCTGATAAAATGGAGCAATTTACAAAACATTTATGGGGGCTTTTAAGAACTGTGAATTTGTCAAGTGTTATGAAGCAGCAAGAAGCGAGCGGCAGAGGGAATGTCTTTAGAAAAAAGTGCCGTGATGCTCGCCAAAAATCCGTGCAGGAGTTATTCCTAATGCTTTTCCCCCTCAGCAACATGAATGCAGATTTGGAACCTCTTTCTCTTTCGGAGTGAGCAGGGTAATTTAACGAGCTGTTTAGAATTATCAAATGTCTTTGAAATTTCCAAATATTCTATTCCTGAAAATAGCGCATGAAGTGGCTCAGGTATTATTCTCTCCTCCCCCAGGCACTGTCCCTACTGTGCTATTATCTGCCACGTGATTTACTTCGGCTATCCTCTCCGACAGACGAGTGTCTGAACGATGATGTGGGGATGCGGCCAGCACACTAAAGCCCCACACCTCCTTGAGACACAGGGCGGTCATCACTCCCCCGAGTTCCTCCGGAGGAAGACGATGTATGCAATTCGGACCCTGTGACTAACCAGGGGTCTCTCCACCCAGCAGTCAGAGGGAACCACATTTGCAGTTTTTCTGAGATTTGTCAGCATGGGAACAACTCAATCCAGGGAAGGTAACGGGCGTGCAAATGGAAAGCAGAGCCTGGGAATGGGAGGCTGCGCGGTCTCCTTTATTTCCGCGCCTGTGGGGCTCACTCTGTAATTCAAGCAGACGTTTGTGGGAAAGGGGCTGCTCTGACCAGTCTTTGGCCCAGGGCCACCATGTTGCACAATTCCAAGGCCTGCCTTTTGCATCACACTGCACTGGAATCACGCCCCCTGGGGAGGTCACCCCGCCCCGCGGGCATCCCAACCGCCTGGCCGCAAATCCACTCTGAATCAAAAAATCATTAGAGGCCTGGAAAAGTCTGCTCTGGTTTGATTTTCGGTCTGCACTTTGCACATGATTTGGTGTTGTATGTGCACACGTGATTTGGACTGCGGGTTGCGATGACCTACAGGGGACTCCTGTCGAGGGCCTGTCTAGGACTACACACAACACTGCTCTGCTTTCTCCTTTCTTTCCTCTCTGGTTTTCTTATGGAAACAGAGGCTTCATCGGAGAGAAGCAGTCTGAGGTCTGTGTCATTCTTCTAGGGACATTATTGTCACACCGTCACTGTTATCGTATAAGAAAATGTCAATTGGAGACGAGCTCTGTAGCTATTTCAGAAGTCCTTTCAAGAGGTCTCCCTTACATCGATTCTTAAACCCTCAAGATTTACAAGATTATCTCTCATTATTAAAAATGCTCCAGCCACATCCTGCCTTGACAGGGGAGGTCCCTGGGGTCTGAGTGGTCACTTGTCCTGTCCCCTTGTCCAGGGTGTCAACCATAATTGCTGCTAGGTCTCTAACTTAGCCCCACTGCTGATCCAGTGT
>NW_019154120.1:3244041-3546541 GCF_002288905.1 Enhydra lutris kenyoni
GAGTCATCTTCCCACCATTTGCAGGCCACATCAGAATTACCTTGTCACCTGGGCACATGAAGAACTTCTGGACCCTACCCCAGAGCCCAGAGCTTTGCATCTTTGTGTGATCTCTGGAAAATGCCCAAGTACCCAAAAGTTTGAGGACTGAACTATTCATGGCAGACTTTGAGCAGAAGAATCAGTCAGTGGAATTCTGGAGGGAGAGAGGACCCAGGGCCAGTGGGAGATTTTATAAAGACAAGAAAGAGGGGAATGGAAACAAGGGGGGCATCCTTGAATAAAGCAAATGGGGTGCACTGTGGAGAATTTGTGTTGCGATAAGAGAAGGGATGTTTTAACATATTAATAAATTGAAAGAAGAGTGGTAAGGAAGTGCCATGAAGTGAGCATCATTCGCCAAATAGTTTTCCAGTCCACAGAGCAGCAAAAATCTGAACACAGTGAGTATTTCCTTGGATCTGATGTGTCACAATCTCTCTTATCAAGATGCTGCTCACAGTGTCCCACTAGCAAGGACCTTTTCACCCATTTCAAACCAAGAGTGCTTCCCATGGCATGGAACATAGGCCCCAGCCATGAGCATCCTCTGACCTTTTGAGAGGTTCCTCAGCACCTACCAGGTTCCCAGAACCGACACGAAGATCCCCAACCAGCCAGGACACAGAGCCACGTGGCTGGACAGAAAACTTGGATGAGCCAGAGGGGGATTTTTGGATAGGACACTTGGCCACAGGAGGACTGGACAATGGCAGAATGAAAGCTGTCTTGTTATAAAAGTCAGCAGAATACTTCAGGGGGGAGAGCCTGGAGCCCAGAGCCCCCCTGTTCCAGGCTCCATTCTCTTTCAGGAGCCTCCCTCCCTTCTGATCCTCTTCTCTCCCCTGGCCCCGTCACAGCCCCAGAGGCAGGTCCCGCAGCGATGAGGCAAGCAGAAGCTGACTCTGTGGGAAGGTAACTTGGAAATATTTCTCCTCCTTTCCGAATCTTTCTGCTGGTTGAGGGACATTCAGTGATGATACCCAGCGTCCAACCATCAGCTGGCTCTAGTGTCTTCAGAAGTTCAGTGACAAATTGGAAGTCAAGTGTAACCCTCCTGAAGTCGGGCTCCTTTGTGATTTCTTCCTTGAAGAAAAAGCTTCCAGGCAGAATTCACAAATGGCAATGACTTTCTACCTCCTCCCTGCCTGCACAGGGGCGCTACCTCATCTGCAACACCCCAGCATTTTGCCAGGTTCTTGGAAGCTGCATGGGGTTCCTCGTGTGGTTGTTCTCCAGGGCAGGAGCAAGGGCATCCGGTATGGCCTCCGTCCCACCCTCTGTCTGATGTTCCCATCACCGCTGTGGGAAGCTTTCTGAAATACTGCATGTTTGGATTAGGTTCATCTCTTTGTAGCTGTAGGTATTTTAAGTGGGGATTTCTCCCCAAGGAAACAGTTTTGAGAAGCTTACTTTAAATTCTGTAATTGTAAAGCAGCTTATGATGAAGAATCTCCAACTGCCTGGGTTTCCATGGCTGGGAACATTAGTTCCCGTAAGTCAAACACAGCCGCTTGGCCACCAGCAGCAAGGGCACATCTCTGTGGGACTGAAGCTCTTTGTCCAGATCGTCCTTCATCCCATTGAAGCCCATCCTGAAAGCTACTCTCTCTGCTCCGCCAATTCCTAGTGAAACTTTTCAGAAGCCCAGAATCTTGTGTATGATCAGAACCTTAAGCCTTCAGATAATTTTTTCTTTCTGGTTAATATCCTGAGCAAAAATGAATTTCTTCACTGTCTCTGGTTGCCTGGTCATGAGAAAACAAAGTGGGGAATGTGACTACTCCCCTGCCCTACTTTCTCCTGGGACTGAATTTCCATGCACTTACTTTTTAGATAGTTGGCTGTTCCACATTTATTAGGGACAGTTGTTGCAGTCATTGGAATGGTCAGACTAATCTCTGAGTGGTTTATTAAATGTTTAGCAATCCTGTTTGCATAAATTAAAACGGAGGACGCTTTTTCAATGCCAGGCTCGTTCTCCATTCAAAACCTCAATACGTTCCTTGAAAATCCGAAATTCATTTAACTTTCCTTAAAAAAAAAAAAAGACCATCTTGAACATCACTTTTTAACAATATCTTAAAAGTCAATTTTAAAATGATGGAAACAAAACGAAATGAAATACATTTCTGTGAAATGGTGTTTGATGGTATACGCTTTAAAGAATCTACGAGACCTTAAATAGCATCGTCAAAAAACATACATTAACATTTTCTTAGTTTCTGACTTCAGATCATAATGTTCCAATTTCACATCACCATGTTGAAATTAAGGCTATAAACATTGTTAATTATGATTTCATGTCAAGTTCACACACATTAATTTGGTGGTTGATGTCATTCCTGGTATGCAGCACACATTTGTGTCTAGAAGAGTTTCCAGATTCATATTTATCTTTATCTTGGAATGTGAGATTAGACAACCCACCATGCTGTTGAATAGGACAGACATGTCGGTCATACTGGACTGTTTCTGTGTCTCATTGTTCCTATTAGAGCCCTATGTAATCTTCCTCTGCTGTACTGCTGAAGGAACATGATGCAAGGCTCAGTGCCATTAGGCAAGGACAGGAGACAGCTGGCGAATAGTTTCTGTGGGTTCCTGACCTGTTGCTAAATAATGACAACCATCCTGATAATATTAACTTCTGATACTTCTTAAGTAATTAAGAATGAGAGACAGGACGGGAAGTGTTTTACACGCATTACCTTGTTTAACTATTGTAACAACCAGATGAGGAAGGAAATAATACTTTTCCCTTTTGAGACCGAAGATCATGAACTAAAGTGCATCTGGGTGGCTCAGCTGGTTAAGCATCCAACTCTCGATTCCAGCTCGGGTCATGATCGCAGGGTCATGTGATCTAGCCCTGTGTTGGGGGCTGTGCTCGGAGTGGAGTCTTAGGAGTATCTCTCTTCCTCTGCCTTTGCCCTTCCCCCCACTCATGAGCATGTTCTCTTTCTCTCCCTCTCTCTCAAATAAACAAACAAATAAACAAATAGATAAAATCTTTAAAAATGAGAAGGTAGTGAATCAGAATGTAAGTCCAATAAAAGCAGGTATTTTGGTCTGTTTATTGACTACTGATCTCTAGGGCCAGGCACGTGGTAGGCAAGCAATAACAGAGTGCTGTCCGGTGATGACTGAGTGCATGCACACCAAGACACACTAGCAGGTGGATGTCAATTTCTGGTCATCCGATTGGAAATCCTGGAGCTAGGGTACTCCTGCTTTTATCTGGATGCGCTTTGTCCTGGTTAGAGCCAGAAGACTATCTGCTATTTTCCCCAATGGCACTCTGCCTCTTGAGAACCTTGGTCTGAGAGCATTAATGATTGACTTGTGCTTTTCTTCTCTGAGGTCGGTAAACCTTTTCCTCTCCTCTCACTCCACTAGACCAGGGTCATGTGAAGACTTCAGAAGACTGAGTGTAATTATTATCCTTGGTATTTATTGACCATCTATTACGAACCAGACCCACGCTGTGACTTCATTATGCACAGAAGATGATTTCATTTAATCTCCAACAATCTATTTGATCTTGCTGCTGTTCCGAGACCAGCATGAAAAGGTTAGGACACTGCTGGTGGAGAGAGGGAGTTCCCAGAGCTCGCATTCAACATTAAGCTTTTGTTCTTGGTCCCTCAATGCATTCTCTTCCAGTGCAGTGCATTACCTGTCCAAGTGGTCAATTTTGGCTCTACATCCCTATTTTGGTGTGTTCTGATGATATTGTTCTGTCTGAGCTTTATTTCCTAGTGTAGGAAACAGTGAGTGTAACTTCCATCTGGGTCCTCCTTTTCAAAGCCCATTCTACTCTCCAAAAAAAGGATGTGGAAACCACATCTGTGTACGTAACTGCTCCCAATGTTATTAAAACTAAAAATTAATAGAAAATACCAAACTAGAAAAATAACAATAATGATGACTAAAAATAGAGTGATTTCTTGTGGCTCGGTACTGTTCTAGCTGCTTTGCAAGTGACTAGATCCCAATGACCTTAAGAGAAAGGCCGTATTGTGTGTGTGGATAAGGGGGTTTCAGTGATTACCAGAAGGTCATGTGGCTGGTCAGTGGCAGAAGAGGGGTTTGAACCAGTATGCCTGGCTCCAGAGGTCCTGATGTTCAGTCTGCAAGGGTTTTCTGCCTTCTAACCACTTTCCAATAGAAGCTATAATGGTGGGAGTCATGCCAGTAGACAGCTAGCTCATGAACACAAGAAGGGTATCTCGGACTCCAGGAATTTCCAGGCCTCTTTACACATAGGTCAGAAGTCCATTTCCTCCTGTGATGATTAATTTTATGCATTAGGCTGCCTGGGTTACTGGCTGCCCAGATTTTGTTAAACCTAACTTTGGGGTGTGCCTGTGTTCCTGTGTTTTCGGAAGATTAGCATTTGAATCAGGGGACTCAAGAAGCGCATTGCCTTCCAGTGTGGGTGGGCCCCTTCCAATCACCTGAGGGCCCAAACAGGACAACAAGGGGAAGAAGGGGGTATCCATTCTGCCTGGCTGTGAGCTGGAGCCTCAGTCTTCTGCCTTTGGCCTGGAACTTACATCAACTGTTCTCAGAGCTTCAGACTCAGACTTGAATTTGTGCCATTGACTCTGCTAAGTTCCTAGCTTGCAGAGGGCAGGTCATGGGACTTCTCAGTCTCCACAATCATGACAGTCAATTCCCTGTAATAAATCCCTATAACAAATCTTGACATCTATCTATGTATTTCTATAACAAATCTCGATATCTATCGGTTTATCTATCTGTAATTATTGGATATGTACATTCTATTGCATTTCTCTGGAGAACATAATAATCCCCCTCCACCACACACACACTTTTCCTTCCGTTCTTCCTTCCTCACCTCCAGGTACTGTTATAGGCTTCAGCCGGACAGAAACAAGATGACTCAGATGGCCAGATGACAAGATGGTCCTGAAGACCATCAAGTCTAAAAAATAAGTCTGTACTAATAGATATGGCTGGGATAGTCATTGGTAGGTAATATTCTTAGAGCAAGTGATGGGGACTCCACTTGCATAATATGTCACACTAACTTTTATCCTGGAAATAGAGCCTCCACGTGGGGGTCACCTACCACTCCTCATTCATATATTCCCTTGGGGTCTGCTGGGAACCTACATTCCCTTCCCTGGCCCTTCCACCTGCGCTTGGTGGGCTCAGGGATGGGCACATGCTTTCTCCAGGATTTTAAAACCAGGGCCAAGGAAATTAGTCATTTCCATTCTTGTGTGGTAGCAGATGAAAGAGTTTTCAGAAATGACAGAGTTCACAGTTCCCAGCATTCATGTTTTCTGTCATGGGAGCCAGAGAGGCCAAAGCATTTGCAAAAAAAAAAAAAAAAAAAGAGCAACATAGATGGCAGAGATGAACAGACCTGCAAGGCATTTTGGTGGCATTTGAGCCGCTGGTTGAAAGTGTACCTGATACTCAACCAGATTTAACTCTTGGTTCCCATCTCCACCTCCCCATGCAAGCCTGACAGTGAACTCCCACTCCAGTTTATTTTAGCGTGGCTTCTGTGCCTTAACCCAAAGAGTTCTCCTTCTGTCAACATTAACCTTTCTATAACAGAAAATCCCTTGTTCTTACTTCAGATTATTTGGCTCCCAAGAATGAAATGATCAATAAGTCTCATATTTACTATGCTCTTTATAGCCGGTAACTAGAAACCGTATTCTAGCTCAGGCATACCTCCTTCCGAGCACCTTTGAGATCTACTTCTACAGTGACAAAATCCGATGGATCAGGAGGAAAGGCAAAATGATTGTCAGGGATGCAATTTCACAGGGATGTAATTTCTCTTCTGGGTGTAGAAAAAGGTTAGGAAGAGAATCTGGCAGCTCAAATTTAGGATTTCTAGCGACAGATGAATATGCATTGATATCTTCGCCACCATTTCTGAAAGAATATGGACCATTCCAATATTCCATTTACTAGAAGTGTTTAACATCTCCCACGCACTGATTTAAATATTTATACAAATTCTCTTCTACACACCATCACCAAATTACGATATTTATAGGTAAAAGATGGCTCGAATTGCTTTTTGAAGGAGTACATTAATTTAATCTTGAACGTGCAGTTACAATTCACCACTTTCTAGAGCAAAAATTGAAAGTATAATAAAAAGATACATTTTAATTATAACTCAAAAAAGCCTGGTGATGGCAATGCTTGATAATTATTCAAGTCTATGTTGGAGATATACAAGTACAAGCCATGCAAACATATTTAAACACATCTTTCCTACTATATATAAGATGTTAAGTAGTTTGCAGTATGTAAACACCATTAACCACAGTGTATTCAGTATAATTAGGCTACAGAAGCTAACATTTAGCAGAGTATCTTAATTTATGCTTGAGAAAGGAAAGATGAAAACAGAAATCAGATGAACACCAGATTTCTTCCCATTCTCTTTGCAATAGATGTCAATATTTGTCAATTCACAACCCAGATCACAGAAATCAGGAGGTGCTGCCCCAGGGCCCTGGGAATCGGGGAAGCTGCAGGCAGGGTGAGTGGGTGGGGGGAGGGAGGCCAGCCTCTCTCCAGGGCCTTCCACCCAGGGGCTGGGTGCAGGTATGGTGTAAGTTAAAGTTCAGCCCCTCCGAATAAGTTGTAAGCCTTTTCTCTCTCTTTCTGTCCCCGCCTTGGCCTCTTCCTTGCTTTCTTTTTCTTTTGAAGTTCTGTAGTGTTCGATTATAATTGTAAAATCAGGAAACTCCTGGCACATTTGGTTATTTTCCATGGATTCTATGTCAGTGGGGGCAGTTGTGTGCTTCTGTGACCATGATGGGTTCTGCAGAAAGGCCAGGCTGGAAGGCAGGTGCTGCTCCAGACGTAATAATGCAGTGCAAGCCCTGGGGATAGATCGGGTGGGGTCTGCCGCTCCAGCCGACGGGCCTTCTCGTCTCTGTCAGTGTCACTGGGTGTGACCGCGAAGACAAGTCTTTATTCGTCGTAATTAAGGAGGCTGCAGTGTTTCATTTAACAAATTATAGACACCGGGGCAGCAGTCTCTTTCCCTGACCCAGAACACCAATTAGCCTGGTTATGCGTCCTCCTGTTGATTACGAACCTAATTCCCCCTTGGTTCCTAGAGGTTACACGGGGCTTATGGACCATGCCATCTGAGACTTGTTCAGTGGATGGCCCAACAATTCCGCCACATCTGTGATTTAATGGGTGTTTGCAACTTAACTTCTGTAGGGTTTAACTAAAGCCACACTAAGTCTGTTTTATTCATTAGGTTAACTCCAGAACCTGTTTGTTAAATTCATTTTTGTGTGATCATGGCCAGACTTAAACTTGGGATTAATGTGAAATAAACATTTTTTTTGACAATAAGGATATTTTTCAGTCTATATTATCAAAATTTTTCCCTGTAGGGTAGAATTTCATGTGTCTCTTGAGTGTCCTACAAACTCCCACTCTTAATGGTGTGTTCATGGTGAAATTGATGTGTTACTGCATTGGTACTCCATGTGCTATTATAATGTTTTAGGGTTGTAAAACATTTTTGAGCTGGTGTGTGTGTGTGCCTGTGTGTGAGGGGGTGGGTAGGGGAGGAGCACTTAAGTCTAACTAGGGTAATATAGCACTACTAATTATATTGGTCTAATTAATCTAATTAAATTGCAGCTAGATATAATTTTGTACATGCCATTCGTCTACATTAACATTATATAAACCTATTCTGCCTGTCCATGCATTTTATATGCAGTATTTTCTTTAGCACCTCAAGGACTCTGGGTATTAGAGCAGGATAGAATTCATTTCAACAGCTTAGTAAAACAGAATATTGGGTGGCTGGAGGAATTGGAAGGCGAGCAACAAAAGAGAGTGCGTGCACTTCCTGTTGCAGCAGATTTCAGAGCTGTGAAAGTGCAGGTATTTTCAGGAGGAAAACTTCAGTTTCTCTCTCTCTCTCTCTTTTTTTTTTTTTTTTTTTTGCCCGTCTCCTTCAGGCTTGCTGTGTCTGTTGGGATAATCTTGAGTTTTATTGTTGATGGAAGGTATAGCACTTACAGGGCGGCTAGGACACAAAAGATTTGGCGTCTTTGAGCTGTCTGTGGGTATAACGGCACAGGCCGGGGAGTAACAGCTTCCTCATCTCACAGACAAGGACCACTCGCACCACTTGCCAAAGTCTGGGCTGCTGGGAAGTCAGACACCTGCACTTTGGATCCAGGCAGTCTGACTTCAAGACCAAAATTTGAACTTTAAAACATAAAGCTAAGTAGTCTCAAACAAAATAAAATCTGTTCTGGAAATCCTGAACACCAGAGCAATAAGACATTGTGCAAACTTTCTTTAAATAGATAGATTCCAGCAGAAAATAAGTCGATATGGTTTGTGCCTCTGAAAAGTGACCTAGCCTGAAAACTTAAAGACTGATTTATGGTGGGAGAGGAGAGTCCATGCTGCTTGGGTGAGGGAAGTTTTTGTTTTTAAATTCCTGCAACTTTACGAGCATCAAGTTGTCTCCATTCCTTATTTCGGAAGAAATGAACTGGTCATTGAACGAGTGTGGAGGAGTCGGGGGAGGTGGTTCTTAGCTGGGGAGGCCGTGAGTACAAAGCAAATACCGATGTTTGAAGATTTCTGCTACATGTGGGGCAGATGAAACAGAGAACAAAGGGTATCCAGCGTGGCCTTGAACACCAGTTCCTGAAGGAATGGAGTGGCTTCAGAAGGAGTTAATGGCAGTTAGGAACTCCACAAGCCACCTAGGGAGGAAAAGCAAAGGAAGAGGTCAGGCTGTAAAGAGACGGTATTTCATTTAAAGTCTCATTTTCTTTGCTGATTGATGACATTCCTAGGAATTTGAAGGGCTGAGCTCTCACAGAGCTATAATGAGCAGAGGGGTTGGCAATGGTGTGCAACATGTCTCCTGCTGTGTAACAAAGCACCCCAAACCTAGTCCTGATGGAAACGACCAGGTGCTCACCGGCTCTGAGTCTGTGCTGGGCTCAGCCTCCCTGGGCTGGGCTTGCTGGGGCACACGCGGTGAGTCGGTGAACCAGGTGGAGGCTGGAAGGGTCTGAGGGCTTCCCTCCCACGCGTGGTGGAGGGGATGGCTGGCCCCAGGCCTTTCCTCGCCCAGCAGGCTCGCCCGGCTTGCTGTGTGCTGACGGACTCTTGAGCTAGGCTTGACGATGACCCGTCTCTTCTGCTGCGTTCTAGCCCCGTCTCTTCTGCTGCGTTCTAGCCATCAAACACAGCATTGGGTGACGTATTGACTTCTGTGACCCTAACACAGAATGCATGTTCCTTCCCTTTGATATGGAGTAGTTACCCAAATTGTCAAGTTTTGAAATCACAAGAAAATCTCAGTAAATTTCAAAGGACTGGAAGAGATATACTGATAAAGGTAAACAAATATTCATTGTGTTAAATATTAATAATAATTAATAGAAGGTTCAAAGAGCACAAGAGTCCTCAATTCCCTTCTTCATGTGAGAACAGGTGTGACTTTAACCATTTGAAGAGAAACGCAAATTAAAACGATGTGGGGGAATCATTTCTCTCCCATCTCATTGGCAAAATAACCCCTAGTTCGAGAATATACTGTGAATGAGGCTGTGGAAACAGTTTCATGCATATGGACATATGCATATAGACAGAGATAAGTCTAATCGGAGGGTACACCACAAATATGAGTGAACTTAAATGCAGGAGTGTATAAAATATCAGAGGCATCAAAATAATGGTAAATACAAAATATCAGAAGCAGCCCTGATGTCCAGAGATAGGGCTGAAGCAGTAAATTACGAAGTTTTCCCCACAGTTAGGTAGCTTGAGGGGAATGAGGAAGGTCTGTGGATCCTCCCTGGACACAGACAGGCGGTAGCAAAGGTGAAGTGTGCAGCCATGAGGACGTCCTCCTGCGTTTCGTGTAAGGCAGCAGTGAAAACAAGACGGGGGTGCAGATGAGCCCTTTTAATCTAATTTTGTTTTATGAATTCTTTAATACTTAGAATATAAATTAAAAAGAAATGAAACAAAGTTAAATAGAAAAGAAATTGTTACGAATGAACATAGCTGCATATTCAATTAGGATTTCAAGTGGCTTTTTAACAAATAACTCCACTGTACAATCTTATTGAAAAATATTCTTTTTTTTTTTTTTTAGTTAACACACAGTACAATATTGGTTTCTGGGGTAGAATTCAGTGATTCATCACTTACATACAAATATTCTTAAAAATGAAATAACTGTCAACTATTCTCAATGTTGACTCAGCAATTTTATTGGTAGTAACAGTGTTGGGACAGTGAATTTTAAATTCATTTTACATATATTGAATAATAAAGCCAATTTATTCATATTATGAGTTATATATATTATATACCATGATTTACATATATATATGTATATATATATTATCTATCTATCCATCTATCCATCCCTATGCCCTCCCACTGATTAGACCCAAGAGAACTGATACCTCAGTGGCAATGAACACCTCTTGGACTCAGATTATGTTTATTGGCACCATTCTCTATGGAAAGGAACCAGGGTTCCTTAAGGAAATTGTCAGTTCTGGTCTTGGTCAGGAAAAGTAGAAAATGAGCCTGGTCATCTTCTGTGCCAGAAAGCAGAGAAAGTGCTCACAAACTAATGAGGAAGTCACATACACACACACACACACACACACACACACACACACACATATATATACATATCATATTTAATATATATATATCTCACTATATTGTAATAATTGATTCAGACAGGAATCGTAACTGGATGTTAATGTCACAGATGACCTCACCCCATAGATTATATTTCAACTGCAAAATGAAAAATGCACCTTGACAATGATTAAACTTTTGTCACTAACGGGAGGCAACCTGACATTATGTGTCTTCTCGTGTGTTACAATATGAGATATACTCAGCACTTACAAAGTATCTTGTCAAAAATTTGGAACTTGAATCTAAGCAAGTTTTTAGATCCTGCACACTTAACAGGAAATATAGGGAACAGAGAAACATGTTAAAAAATACCTTTAGATAAATGTGGAACATTCCACAAGACTTTTATCTTCAAAAAATATATCATGCAAGAAAATAAAGAGGAAGTTGGGGGAGATCTATATTAAAAGAGATAAGGAGGCATAGCTAATTATATGTGATACAAACATTGGTTGAAAAGTAATTCAATTTTTAAAAAGGCTTTTAAGACGTCATTGATTCACAAGAGAGAATTTGAACATAAACCAGGTATTACGTGATTGTAGGGATTTTTATTAACGTATTAGGTGTGAACTGTTCCTATATTGGAATATGTTCTCATGTTTGAGGAAATACATCCTAATGTACTTATTGATGAAGCAAGATGATGCCTATAAATTATTTAGAAAAACGCTTTATTAGAAAAAATGCAAAATGTTCATTTGTGAATTGTTGTTGAGTATATATATGCCTTTTACTATTCTTCCAACTCTTATGTTTTTCAAAATTTTATTATAAAAGTTGAAACAGAATGGAATGCCACATAAAACTTTGCTGATGGACAAGCATTCTCAGGGAACATGAATATTCTACCAGGAAAATAGAAATTCCTAAAGTTACCTCAGAGATAGGGAAAGAGCATAATCAGATAAATGACTGTGAAAGACCTTGATAAAATCTGTGAAGGACTCATCTCTTAAATTGTTTTTGTTTGTTTTACTCCAAGGAAGGGAAAAGTGCCATGAATTATGAACTGTCAAAAAACATCCACGTGATAGGTATGTTTCTGATGTCTTTTATAAAATAATTTGTAACCTAACACCAAACCTCTTCATTATAGCAAGACTAGGAAAAGAAAGAAAACATTTTTAAAAATTCTAATAATGTAAATACCAAAATCCTAAATGAAACATTAGAAAATTAAACACACAAAGCCTAGAGATAGGGCTTAATATTAGAAAATAAATGATATAACTAATCACATTCCTGTGAAAGTCTTCTCTGTTCTGGGCTCAGACATGACTTCTTCATATTCTGGCTTTTCTATTCATCAGAGATTGAATCTATTTAAACACATTTCCTCATTTACAAAAGGAATTTGAAAAAGTGTATCCAACCCATATGATTGTTCAGAAATTAAATGAGATACACGTAAAGCATTTAGCACTTAGTTCGCCAGTGATAAAAAATTCTGGGTACAGTTACTGTGTTAAAGGAAAAAAACCACACAATTGTTTTGAAAAATGCCCAAAAGACATTTAGTAAATTGTAGTAACTTTGCACATTAAAATAAAATCCTCCATGTAACCTAAGATTAGGGAGATACCAGGACAAAAGCACTATGTTCCAAACAATAGCTCTATGCACAATGTCCTTGATTCAAAAGCCAAGCATTAGAAGAATGATCTTGAAAATTAATAAGAGGATTTTTTAAATCACTGCTTAATATTTTCTAGAACCTGCTATCCACTACAATAAGAAAAGAAAAATAAACAAGAGCAGTGATCAGAAAGGGAAGGAAAAATGTCCTATTTTGAGATAATATGTTTGTTCATCTATAATACCCTAGAGAACCAAGTTTGCCTCGTATAATTATGTAAACCATGCTAAATTTCTGTTTTCACAAAATATAAAGTTGCATTCACCAACACATTTCCCCTGAAATATTGTTTTTCTGAAATAATAAGCAAATTTATGGGAGACTCTCTTTATTCTGTGACCTCTTAGAGTTTCTCAGTGCATGTTACTTTATGAAAGGTTCTTTGAAGCTTAATACATCAAGACAATTAGAAAGCTCTCAGAAATGTGTTTTTGATTATTTACTTACTTGAAAACATTTTATTTAGTGTCTACAATGTGCTACGTGCTCCAGTGACTGCCCTTGTGAAGTTGATGGTGTGGCTGGAGAGACAGAAATCAGTTCCATGAAGACAGAAGCAAAGCTGGAATCCCAGCCCTGACAAGGTCGAGGAGAAGCCTGGTGGGAGGTGAGAGAGCTTCTCTGGAGTGAGACAAGCTGGTGAGGACAGAGTGGGGAAGCATGTCACCTGGGACGAAGTGTGCTGCGTGGGAGCGTGCTGAGGGGGAGGGGAAAGACCACAGCAAGGGGGTGCAAGAGGAGGGACAGCTCTGAGACCGAGGGGGGGAGGGCTGCCAGTGATTTTAGGGGAATATTGCCTCAATTCTAGAAGCAGCGAGAAGCCATTAGCCAGACTGATACCTGAGGCTAGTGGAAAAATACCCATATTTTTAAAAGATTACTCTTCAGTTGAAAATGAATCCATAATAAGAACAAATAGAAACATGGGAGAGTAAGATAACAGTACTTAGACAAAAAAAAAAAAAAAAAAAAAAAAAAAAATTAGATAAGACAGTGACATGGAACTGTATGAAAAATGCCAGGAAATATTGAAGACATTTTAGATATATTCAGAAAAAAAGAGATTTGGGTACAAATAGGTCTGTAGCTTGAAGCCAGTGACATAGAAAAAGCAGAATGTCTCTGTATCTATTTTGCCCCTGTCTTCTGTGTCAAGGAGAATAATTCTCAAACTGAAAAGGGTAAAAATAAATGTTGCTTCAAGGTAGCAGAGACCATGCCTGGTGAAAGGATTGATACAGAGCACCTAGCAACTCTGAAGACTTTTGACTTCTGGTTTATATGTTGCCGGATATCCAGAGGACTTAAATAAAAATGCACTGTGTTTGGTCCTGCCCTTGAGCAGACCTGGAAGAGGAAGGGGGTTGGAAGCAAGAGGACAGGCAAATGTTCTGGTTTTCAAAAAGAGTAATGAGGAAGGCAGAATTTATTCAACAAAGATTGGCGAACTTGATTTCAATCCTGAGCAAATTCCATAATACGTTTTTAAACACAAAGAAGAAGATTTCATTGCAAGGAGCCACAGGAAGTTCATGAAAAACAAATGATGTCAGTTTGAATTCAATCCCTTTGTTAAAGGGATCATGAAGCTGAAAGGCCAGGAAGATTCAGGACAGCGTGGGCTACTGATGTCAGGAAACTATTTACGAAGACTTTGTGATCTCTGGAGTCCACAGGGGAGACTGGAGCTCTTTCCCAGAAAAACTAGTGCCATCGGGTGCTCACCATGCAACAAAGTCTGTGCCAGAGACAGGTGAGTGTCCACAGTCCCCTTCTCCTCCTTTTCTGTTAATCCATCACCCTGACACTCTGTCTTTTGTCCCACGGGGGAGAAGCACGTTCAAGCCTCTGTCCAGCATGCGGAGGCCATGTGACAAAGTGATGGTCAGCAGAACACCAATGGAAGTAATGTGAGTAAATCAGTGTCACGTCCTTGGTACGTGTTTACCTTAACTTCCTCTTTCTCTTTTCCTACTGGTGAGAATGCGTTCGTGGTCAGGTGAACAGGCAGGCAGAAGAATCAGGTCTCTGGACGATGTCATGGAGCAGAGCTGGCCCTGCCACTGGGCCTGCGGGCCTCACCCCTGATCTCTTCATCCAAAGACAGAAAGCCTTTCTGTTTGTTTGATCATGGGGTCACACTGTTAAAACACCTTAGCTTATGCTGAGTGAAATAAGTCAAGCAGAGAGAGTCAATTATCATATGGTTTCACTTATTTGTGGAACATAACGAATAGCATGGAGGACATGGGGAGTTAGGAGAAGGGAGTTGAGGGAAATTGGAAGGGGAGGTGAACAATGAGAGACTATGGACTCTGAAAAACAATCTGAAGGGTTTGAAGAGGTGGGGGGGTGGGAGGTTGGGGGAACCAGGTGGTGGGTATTAGAGAGGGCACGGATTGCATGGAGCACTGGGTATGGTACAAAAACAATGAATACTGTTATGCTGAAAATAAATAAAAAAATGATTAAAAAACCCAAACAAACAAACAAACAAAAAAACACCTTAGCTTATATGCCAGATAAATCATGAGCCTTGGGAACTGTCAGAACGTAGTTGTAAAGGTGCACACTAACACAGCCACGTTAAATAAATATGCATGTAACATATATTGATATTAACTTTCTGAAAGTTATCTGACTTAAGACCACAGGTCTCATGCTTACACATTTTTAAATGACTTGAGGTAGAAGTTGCATCATTAAAGCAATACATGACAGATAACAGAAGTAGAATAGAAACAGAGAGAGTTTAAACAATTTGGAACAATAAGCTTAATTAAATTTATAGATCTACTCACTTTAGCAGAAACGAAGTCCTGCTCATTGGTACTAATAAAGTGTCTCACAAGCAAAGAAGGAAGGAAGGTATCTGGCAGTAGACATTTCAATGACACAAATCCCTGATACAAATCCCCAGGGAGCGCAGCTATCAGGAGGAGGGAAAAGACCATGTAGTCTTAATTATTAGAAGAATCCTACCTAGAACTGTTGACAGATGTTGTTCAATTTGCATTGAACTTTGTATTCCAGAAGAGATATGAATGTCCCCAACAAAGGAATGGACCTTGGTATAGACTCCCAGTTCTGCAAGCATAGAATGGAATGCCTCAAAGGAAAAGGTTTCCCCCTCTCCAGATGAGGAACCAGTGGGATGCTCCCTGGTGCTGAGGATTGTGGTTGACGATTCCATCAGAGATCGGGACAGTTTGCAATGCAAGTTTACGTTGTTGATTGATTGTATCTATCTATCTATCTATCTATCTATCTATCTATCTATCTATCATCTATGTATGTATGTATGTATCTATCTATCTATTTATCTATCTATCTGAGAGAGAGAGAGAGAGAATGCACAACAGGGGGTCATGGTGGATAGGAGCAAAGAGGAAAGGTAGAGGAGGGGGAAAGAATCTCAAGCAGACTCCGCACATCGTGTGGAGCCTGATGTGGGGCTCAATCCCAAGACCCTGAGATAATGACCTGAGCCTAAACGAAGAGTCAGCCACTTAACCACCTGTGCCACTCAGGTGTCCTACAGAGCAAGTTTGAACTTACATTGCAGCCCTGGGCATTGAATCATCCAGAGCGGATCAGGAAGGAATGTAGGAGAAAGTAACAGTTCCAGTGACTACAATAATCAGATAAAAGGCAAGGAACGCTTCGACTGGTGTTTGCCCAATATGGTCATAAGCTGCATAGAGCTGTTCTAGATGTCTTTTGCTGCCTAAGAAATTGCTCCAAACCTAGTGGTTTAGAACAACTACTTTATTTCACCATGAGGGCACCCAGTGGCATTTAGTTGTTGGCTGGATTGGTCTAGCAGGTGCAAGATGACCTGGCTGTGGCTCCTGGCACCTTGTCAGAGACTGTTGGGGGATGGGCTTGTCTAGCTCCCTCTCCACATACTCTCTGGGCCTCTCCACTGGTCTCCCCAGTGGGGTTGTCCAATTTCTTCCCCAGCAGCTCAGGACTCTGGGCAGGAGCTGCAGTGCTCATAAGGTAGGTCCAGAACGGGCACAGTGTGGTTTCCATCTTTCTCTCCTTGCCCCACTGTATGCAAGTAGGTTGAATTCGGGGGGAGAAAGACTAACTACTTCCAAATGAGGGGAGTGTGTTTCATTCACCACAGAGGTCAAGGAGAACGAGCACCACGGAAACAGTACTTAGCCTGGAGGGTTAAGGAATCTAGGGCTGACTGAGAGACTAGTTTGAGGAGAGTGTGAATTCAAAGTCAGATGTCAAGAACCTCTTATTGAAATAGAGCTAGTGCATGTGGATTCTTCTTTTAAGGAGCACTGATCATTGCCAAATTTTGTGTTCTTAAAGAATTATTAGAAATCTGGGAAGTAAACATTTGTTCAACGAGAAGGGGGTTTGTGGATTCGAATATTCTTAAATTGAAGCCATTAAGTTAAATTCTTGTTTGTGTGATTTTATGAGAAAAGTGTTTATTGCCATAGTCCAAATGTTAGCACCAGTGTCTGTAGCACAGAGATTACCAAATATCCCCTGCTTTGATTCAGGAAGTGAGTAGATTATGCTTCTTATTTTTTATATAAATTTGGAACGCATGTACACAGACATAATAATATACAGGACGCAATTGGTTTGGTCCTTTGTGCTTTAGTGAAACACAGTGACTTATCTACAGACTTAGTTTATGGTAGGACTGACTGCTCAGACTGCAGATAGAAAAATACTGTTTATGCAAGTTTTCAGTTGGAAATGGGTGTTTGTTATTTGTCAGTCTTTTGAGGTATAATACTTTCATCTGTTCTCACTACACTGAAGAAAGCTCTCACTCTTCAAAAACTGTTTAGAAAAATTATCTCCCACTAATAGTGATTATTTCGCCACATATGCTTGTATCCAATCAAAGGAGACTTTATTTTAGGGGCAACATATTTTGTATTTATTAATTTTTGGAAAAAAAAAAGGATTTTCTTAGAGGAAAACTAATTGTAATTAACTTTTGTTGTGAACCCAGCATTTAGAAACAGGAAACCCCGGAATAAAGCCAGGAGGATTGAGATGGTTGGCCAAGAAACAGATTTAGTCTCTCCTTGACCGAAAGATGACCCACAACAGCAAGGTTTTATTGTATCTGGGAAAAAATATGATTGGCACAAAGATCTGTCTAGCATTTCTTCTTTAATAAGTCATTACTGAATCTGGCAGCTGTCCAAAGCAGAGGAAGGTAAATGTAATAGAACTCTGAGTTTCTTCATTATTTTAACAATTCAACCAAAGTTGATCTTGATGATTATTTTCACTCTCCCAGTGAAGACGGGCATCATAAAGAAGGTATCGAAGATGCTGTGAGGTAGCTTCTGGTATCACCTGAAGAACTTGCCCAAAGTCACTTATTTCAAAGTATTTCAGGGCGAGACTTTGAATCCGACGTGTCTGTCCTGTTGAAGTCAAGTCCCTCCTCTGCGCAAGGAGCACTTCTGGGGAGGAGACCTCTTGTTTCAGGCTGTAGATCATTTCCATAGTCGTTTCTGGGCAATTGAGTCTTTGTCTTCCCTCAGATATCTAAACACAAAATGTGTAAAGGAGAAGTGGTGCACTGGTTAGGTGCATGTAGTCCAGACTTGAGAAATCCATTCAAATGAGAATTTATAATACAAAGAGAGGTTGAGTTGTTGTTGTTGTTTTTTACTTTCCTACTTTTAAAAATAGGAACTCAGTAATATAAAGACTGAAAGTCTTCTGTTTTCTGTTTTCTTACTCAGTGTTCTTCCTTGCCTGCAGAGTCAGTAATGTCATGGCAAATATAGTCTGCACAGATCATATGAGAAAGTCCAAGGGCAGGCAGGGCAAGAGGAGGAACAGGAGCCCACAGTGGAGAAAAGAATCTGGTGGTGGCAGGTAGACTCACCTGTGTCTTGAGAAAGAATACAAAGAAATTCTTCATATACTTGGCCCATTGCCCCCAGTGGGGGAACATTGTGCAAAACCATGGCATAATATCATAACCAGGATATGGATACAGAGTAGCCTGAGGATCTCATTTGGATTTTCCCACTTTTTGTCTACGCACCATCACAGTGAAGACATGGCCCAGTCCTGACATCATAAGCATCCCCTCGTCTGGCCCCTTAGCCACATCCACCCATTTTCCAAGCCCTGGAAAAGGACAGGACAACCTGTCCTGACAAAATTTCTAAAATTTTGTTATTTTGAAAATGTTATGTAAATAGAATCATAAAGTATCTAATCTTCAGGGGTCCATTTTTCTCACTCAGCGTGAATCCCTGGGGAATGATGCTAGTGACGGGCTTGTCATACTCGACCTTTATTATGTTGAGGTGTATTCTTTCCATGCCCAATTTCTTGAGGTTTTTATCATGAAAGAAACATGTATTTTGTCAAATGCTTTTTCTGCATCTGTTGAGACAATCATATGGTTTTTATTTTTCGTTTTGTTCATGTGGTCTATCCCATTTATTGATGTGCATATGTTGAACCACCCTTGTATCCCAGGGATAAATCCCACCTGATCATGATGCATGATCCTTTCAATGCGTTGCTGAATTCAGTTTGCTAACATTTTTTGAGAACTTTGGTATCTATGTTCATCAGGGACACTGGCCTGTATAGTTCTCTTTTCTTGTGTATCCTTATCGGGCTTTTGTATCAGGTAATGCTCGCCTGGTAAAATGAGTTTGGGAGTGTTCCCTCCTCTTCTGTGTTTTAGAAGACATTGGAAAGGATTGGTACTAAGTTTTCTTTAAAATGTTTGGTATAATTCACCAGTGAAGCCAAGTGGTCTTGGATTTTCTTTGTTGGGATATTTTTGATTACTAATTTGATCACCTTATGTGTTATTAGTCTGTTCAGATTTTCTATTTCTTCCTGATTTAGTGGATGTGTTGTATGTTTCTATACATTTACCTATTTCTTCTGGGTTTCAATTCGTTGGTGTGTAATTGTTCATACTGGTCTCATATAACCTGTATTTCGATGGTATCTGTTGTAATGTCTCCTCTTTTATTTCTTATTTTATTGATGTGAGTCTTCTCTCTTTTCCTTAGTCTAGTTCAAGGTTTATAAATTTTGTTTCTCTTTTTAAAAAGAGCTTTTAGTTTCATCAATCTTTTCTATTGTTTTTCTGGTCTGTTTTATTTATTTCTGCCCTGACCTTTGTTATTTCTTTCCTTTTGCTGACTTTGGGTTTGGTTCATTTTTCCTTCTCTAGTTCCTTGAGGTGCAAAGTTAGGTTTGTTACTTGAGATCTTTCTTTTCATCTTGATGTGGGTTAATATGTGTCTGATCTCTTCATGTGGAAATTATCTAAGCCTAAAAGCAATGGGATAAATAAGAAAACTGATAAAATTGGCTAGATAGAAATAAAAAAAAACACACATGTATACTGAAAGAATCCATCTGACTCATGGTTTCAGCTAAGATCGTGATTTCATGGTCATGAAACTGAGCCCTGAGTTGTGAGATTCTCTCCCTCTCCCTCTGCTCCTTCTGCTCCTGCTCTCTTTCTTTCTCTCTTGAAAATAAATAAATATATCTTTAAAAAATAGAACAACTTAAACTATTATATTTATTATTTGTTCTACATAAAAAAGCATCTAATCAATTAGAAAAAGCATTAAAAACCAGTAGGTAAATGGATAAAGAACATGAACAAAAATTTCCCACAAATTTCTAACAAACATATGGCAAAAGTTCAATTATAATAATAACCTAACATGAAATTTCACAATGATATCTCAATGCTGGTGAACATCTGTTAAACCATTGTCAAACATTGTTGGACAGAGTAAAAGATGTTTTCATTTAGCTGGACAACAATCTGACAGCATCAGTCAATGCCTTCTGACCTAGTGTCCTTTGGCCTAATAATTTTACTTTAAAAGTAAATCCCAAGACAATAACCCCAAAGTATGGAAAGAGTTTTATGTATAATCTCAAAATAGCAGAACATGGAAAACTACTTAACTGGCCAAAAGTATCAGAGAATGGGAAACAAACCACAGCACATGTTAGAATAGTATGCTGTCACTACTCATGGTGTCTTAAATAACATGAGAAAACTAGTAATCTGGAGCCCAAGTATTGCCTAGGGGGATGATGGGTGCTCTTCCTTCTCTTTTTCTTTTTGTCCCATCTATTTCCCATAATTTCTACAATGATCATGTGTGACCTGTAGAATAAGAGGTATGTGTTTAAATTGTGCAGAAAAGGAAGCAATGCCCAGGATGTGTGTTTGTGTGGGCGAGGGTGTTCTTGAGATGGGTTGGGTCTGGAGATGGGAGGGACACGCCTGCTCCAGCGGCCGTGTGCATCTCCACTTCTTGGATGGAGCCAGTGGGTGGACTATAACCAGTACTGATGACTGGGGAGTTTATCAGAACTAAATGCTTAGGGTTATTTCATCAAATGACACCTATCAAGTATCATTTGAGACCTATACTAAAAATACCACATCGGGTTCTCGCTCATCACCATGGGCGCACCGGGTTTTCCTATGATGTGTGTGTAGCTACATGGGATGCCTGTGTCTGTGCCTGTTGAGGCCGAGATGGTCGTCATTCTTTCTAATAAACCTTTGATCTGTTGAATGGTGACTACAAAGCCTAGAGCCAAGGTACCGACGCAGGGAGAGTTTCACAATATGTGTGCGAGAAAGCATGGGTCCCAGGGGCTGCCTTGCTGAGCCTGTACCAGCTAATTGTGCCTGTTAGGGTCAGCAATTAGCTTGGCGCTATTCAGAACTTCTGACAAGGCCACCTTCGTCTGTAAACCGGCTCTTCCTTGAACAATAACACCGCAGCCCGTCAAGAGACGCTCCGTGCAGCACAAAGCAGGACAGCGCTTTCCTCGGGCTGTGGGATGATTAGATCACTCCCCTCCGTGAAGCTGGGCACCGCCTGGGCTCCATGAAGACCGCATGAGGCAATTTCTTAATGACAGAAACAACATTTTCTTTGGTCTCAATTATTATATTTTTAAACTAAGAATTACATATTGGAAGAGTCCAAGGGTTATGTTTTCTTTTGCAGCAGTGAAAAGAATATAAAATATTTTGCTTCAAAAATGATCTGCTAGTGTGGTTATGAAGGTTAATAAGAGTGAAGTTTGGGAAATAAAGCTTTAGAAAAGTCATCTCCGCAGACTCCAGAATTTTTACTCCTGCCTTTTGGTTGTTGCGAAGGGAACTTAGGTGTTTTTGCATCATACCATTAGCCTCTTTTTAGTTCCTATTGTTTGCTTTTATTTACTGTCAGAGGAAGGAAACTGTGTTGTCCTTTGCAGAATTATCCTTTTATTCTTATGATAAAATAGCCCAATGTACAACATTTCCTCCCTAGGCTCTGTGGTCCTATTGCAAGGTTATTATTATTATTTTTTAATTTTTTGGTCACAGGGTGGTGGTTCAGCTGGTCTCCTAGGGTATAGTATAGGGCCACTGGCAAGCCAAGCACAGCCTTCTACCTGGGGCTCTCTCCCCAACAGCGGCAGGCCATGGAGGAGGGCACCCACAGGGTCTCCTGGCCCCTTCTGCACAGCGTCCCCCTGACCCCATCAGCATGGTGGGTCCTTTCCTGCAAGGCACAGAAGCACACAGTGCAGGGAGAGGCACCGTGGCAGGTCTGCGGGTGACAGCTCTGTAATTTCAGCATTATTTAAATACCATGTGAGTGCCTTCTAGATTTATGTGGCTTCCTTTTGCATCTGCCTCTTAGAGTAGATTGGCACTTGTCTCTTCTGGATTTTAGTCGTTTGCTTCCCCTTCTTCTTCTGCATTTTTTCTCTCCGGCCCCTCCCAGATCTCCAGCCTCGGGGGAAGACTAAAAGCCTCCCCACGATGCTTTCTGTCTCTGCAGCCCCGGCGTGGCGGGGGATGTGTTGATGTGCACAGGACGGTCAGAATGATAGGGTCTGCCGGCCCTGCTAGTGAAGTTGTTCGGTGTGGTGACAGTTGCGGGGGTTGGCGCTGGGCCGGGCTGTGCTGGGAGTCGGCAGGTGCGAGACTCCGGCGTAGCCCCGCGATCTCCTTCGGGAGCGCCCGCGGAGCTGGTCGCTGACGCCCCTGGTCACTACCCCAGCACAGCTCCCGGCAGAGGCGCGGCATGCGTCAGTTGCAAGGGCTTGTGGAGGGAGCGGGAGTACATTCAACGGGTGAGTTTATTGCAAAAAAATAAATAAACAAATAAATTCTCCTACGTGTCTTGGCTGCCATTTTTTCACCAGGGAACTAACATTTCATATCTGCTAAGAGTTTGCAGCTCTCTCTCTCTCTCTCTCTTTTTTCCTTTTCTTTTCGGCGAGCACGTTTCTGCGCCCCTGAGCTGACAGCTGGAATCCATTCCACGCCTGCGTCCGACGTCAGCTGTGGGCCCGCCTGGCAGTCCACGGAAGGGCGAGGGAAGGGCCAGGGGAAAATGAAGCATTTTACGATTGTGACCAGTCCGGCTGGAACTGTGTGTCATGTGTCAAAACCCCACGGCCCCGCAGATCTCGGTGGCTGTCGCTGCGCCTCTCCTGACGTGACTAGAAGACGCGCGCCTGGCTCCGGGGACCCCAGGCGCACCTGGACGCGGGCAGCCGACACGCGAGCCAGTGGCCGATCTGCAAGGAGACGGGACCCGGCGTCTTCTGGGAGCTGAGACTCCAGGGACACCGGGAAATGGGGCAGCGCGGTGCACAGGCAGGCCCCCTAAGAGTTAAACCTGAACTCGGGATTAGATTATGATGTGAAGTCAGGTACCACCTGACAACTCGAGGGGCTCTGCCGTCTCATGCCGCTCCCTTGTTTGCGTACCTTTCAGACACGGCGGAGACCCTCCAAAGGCCCCTGTGTGGGAGCTCGGGCGAGCGGGGCTGCCAGTCGCCTCCCGTGTCATTTCTAAAGGGCACGGAAGGTGGAAGAAAGGAGCAGGGAGGAAAAGAGAAGGCGTGCAGGGAAGGCTGCTGCCGGATCACACCTGGAGCTCAGCCGGGTGGTCTGCACCGCGTAGTTACCAGGCTCAATAAATTGTTTGCTTTGGTCTCACAATTTTAAAATAAAAATAGAAGACACTCATAGCTATAGGAGAAGGGATGACTGTTTTTCTATTTCCTTTATTTCCTATTTTTTAGTGAAAACTTGCAATAAATATGGGATGCTTAAAGGAACTGAGAAATTGGCCTATGTTTATGGAATGGAAAAGTTTAAAGACACAGCGTTTTTTATTAATAAAATAGATCAAAATAACAGGAGGAGAGGAAGTTTCCACACTTGATAGAGATTATGTGTAAGTATTTAGTGCGCACAGAGAAGGTGGGAGCCCAGGGCCCTGGCACAGAGCTGCTGGGGCCTCTGGGGGCCCTTTCCGTGGGAAGAGATAATGAGGACATGCGATCTCTTTGGTCACCAGACCCCAAACAGCAGGTGGGGTGGGCTGGAATGGGGCAGACTTGTCCCTGGTGTCCTGTGCAGAAACACATGTGTCCCTTTCCAGCAGTTCCTTGTGACGTTAAGACCAATGCCTGGCCATGTGACCCGTGGTTCCGTGAGCTCACTCTCTCCACGTCCTGATGCCAGTGTGTCTCCAGGGCAGCTGCCCTGGAAAGACAGTCTCCTACATCCTGACCATCAGTAGGAACGGCCCCTCTGGCCCTCAGCCATCACCCAAGGATGGCAACATTCTGGACACATTCATGATGCTTTCTCTTGGAAGCATACCACTGTTGGATTTTTCTTCATCAATACAGTCATTCTTACCTTTGTCAAGTAGTGAAATTCAGTTGTCCCTTGTTATATTTAACATGAAAATTTTGTGGTGCTGCATGGCTCAGTCAGCTGATCAGCCGACTCCTGATTTGGGCTCACGTCACGTTCTCACGCGAATGAGATCCAGGCCCACCTTGGGCTCCGTGCTTAGCAGGGCGTCTGCGTGAGGGTTCTTTCTCTCCCTCTGCCTCTGCCTGCTCCCCATTCACACATCCTCGCTCTTCCTTTCTCAAATAAATAAATTTTAAAAAAACCAAAAACTTTGTATAATATGTGTGTATATATGTGTGTCCATGAACATTTAATTAACTTTGAATTAAAATAAATCATATTTTGAGAATTTGCAACACTTGATTTGTTTTAGAAATGCCATTTTGAAAGAAGACTCAATTTAGCAATCATTATTTTTTCAATGTTTATGTTTTTAATTTCCCAAGGTCCTTGATTGATAAGATTTTGTGTATATAAGAGAGATAATTTGTCAAAGGTTTTGCAACATTTTTGTGTTTGTCACTTACATTAAAACATTTTTTTTTAAATTGAGACGTTTTTTAGAGAGTTTTTAGGTTCACGGAGAGATTGAGGGGCAGTGCAGAGATTTCTTAAGCACTTTTTGCCATCACGCATTGTATAGACTGCCCAGCTATCAGCTTTCCCACCACGGTAGCACATTTGCTCTAACTGATAAACCTAAATGGACACATCATTGGCATCCAGAGTCCATAGATTGCATTAGCGTTCACTCTTGGTGTTGTCAACTCTATGGCTTTTGACAAATATATCGTGACATGTGTCCACCATTGTAGTGTCATACAGAGTATTTGCACAGCCCCGAAAATCCTTGGTGCCTCTCCCTATTCGTCCTTCCCTTCCCTCACCTCTGAAAACCACTGGTCTTTATTGTCTCCATTGTTTTGCCTTTTCCAGAATGTCCTATTTCTGGAGTCATAGAGTGTGAAGCATTTTCAGATTGGCTTCTTTTGCTTCATGATATGCATTCAAGGTTCCACCATGTCTTTTCATGGCTGGGTAGCTCATTTCTTCTTAAGGACTAAATAAACCATAGTCGGGATGGACCACAGTTTATTTATTCATGTACCTGCTGAAGGACATCTTAGTTGTTTCCAAATGTTGGTGGTTATGAATAGAACTTCTATAAATATCCCTGTGTAGGTTTCTGTGTGGGCATAATTTGTTCAACTTTTTTTGGGGTCATTACTAAGAAGCATGATTGCTGGATAGTATGGTAAGGTTATTTTTAGTTTTATAAGAAAGCACCAAACTGCCTTCCAAAATGGCTGCACCATTTTGCATTTCCACCAGTAATGAATGAGAGATCCTATTGCCCCACATCCTCACCAACATTTGGTATTTTCAGTATTCCAGATTTGGAGCATTCTAGTAAATGTATAGTGTCCTCACTGTTGATTTAATTTGCATTCCCCTGATGATGTATGATGTGGAGCATTTTTCATGTGCTTAGTTGCCATCTGTATATCTTCTTTGCTGAGATTTTTGTTATATTTGGCCCATTTTTTAGTCAGATTGTTTGTTTTCTTTTTTATTGTTGAGTTTTAAGAATTCTTTGTATATTTGCATAACAGTCCTTTATCGGATGTGTCCTTTGCAAATATTTCCTTTGTCTGTGCTTCATTTCTTTCTTACTTTTCTTTTCTTTTCTTTTCTTTTTTTTTTAAGATAAAGTCCAGTTCATTGGTTATTTCTTTGATGGATCATTCCTTTGGTGTTTTATCTAAAAGTTATTGCCATACCAAAGGAATCAGGGTTTTCTCCTGTCTTAGCTCTAGGAGTTTTATTGATCTGCGTCTTACATGTAGGCCTCTGATCCATTTTGGGATATTTTTTCTGAAGGTGTAACATCTGTGTCTAGATGCATGGTTTTGCGTGAGAATATCCAGTTGTCTCAGCACCATTTGTTGAAGAGAATTACGAGCTCTATTGTGTTACCTTTGCTCCTCCACAGGTCTATTTCTGGACTCTTATCCTTTGTCTATTCTTCTGCTAATACCTCACTGTCTTGGTCACTGTAGCTTTACAGTAAATCCTGAAGTTGCATAGTGTTGGTCTTTCAAACTTGTTCTTCTACTTCAATATTATGTCAGCTCTTCTGGTCCTTTTACCTCTCCACATAAATTTTAGGATCAGTTTGCCAATAACCAAAAATAACTTGCTGGGATTTTGATTGGGATTGAATTTGTATGTATAGATTAGGTGGGGGGAGGCACTGACATCTTCACAAAAATCAAAGCTTCCTATCCATGAACATGGGATATCTCCATTTATTTATTTCTTCTTTATCTTCTATTATATCTTCTGCTAGGGCTTTTTAGCCCTAGTTTTCCTCATATAGGTCTTGTATTTATTTTGTTTCATTTTTGGGGTACTGATATAAATGATACTGTGTTTTATTTTATTTTTTAAAATATTTTATTTATTTATTTGACAGAGACACAGTGAGAGAGGGAACACAAGCAGGGAGAGTGGGAGAGGGAGAAGCAGGCTTCCTGCTGAGCAGGGAGCCTGATGCGGGGCTGAATCCCAGACTCTGGAATCATGACCTGAGCCAAAGGCAGGCACTTAAGGACTGAACCACCTAGGCATTCTGGTACTGTGTTTTAAATGTCACATTCCACTTGTTCATTGTTGGCGTATTAGGAAGGCAACTGACTTTTCTATATTAACCTTGTATCTTGAATCCTTGTTATATTCTCTTATTCATTCCAAGATAGTTTCTTTGGCTGTTCTTGATCTATTAAGATTTTTTACATAGACAATAATGTCATCTGCAAACAAAGACATTTTTATTTCTTCTTTTAATTGTATACCTTTTGTTTCTTTTAATTATCTTATAGCACTAGCTACAACTTCCAGTACAATGTTGAAAAGGAATGTTGAGGGGTAACACCCCTGCCTTGTACCTGATCTTAGTGGGAAAACTGCAAGTTTCTCATCATTAAATACAATGTTAGCTGTAGGTTTTCTGTAAATAGACTTTATCAAGTTGAGAAAATTCCCTTTTATTCCTACTTTACTGAAAGTTTTTTTCAAATCAAAATCATAAATGGGTATTGGATTTTGTCAAATGCTTTTTCTACATCTATTGATCTGATCATGTGATTTTTCTTTTTTAGTCTGTGACTGATGGACTACATTAATTTTTTTAATTGAGGAATAATTGACATATAACATTATATTTGTTTCAGATATATAGTATAATGATTTAATATTCGTGCCTTTTGCAAAATGATCATCACAATGTCTAGTTAACATTTATCACCATATATGGTTATAATTTTTTTCTTGTGATAACTTTTAAGATCTATTGTCTTTATACTTTCAAATATATAATTCAATATTAACTATAACCATTATGTACCTTATATTCCTATGATTTACTTATTTTATAACTAGATGTTTATAACTTTTGACCCCAAAAGTGGCTGAAGGGGGTCAAAAGGTACATTAATTTATTTTTGAATTTCATTAAACATTTTTTTTCTTTTGTTTTTGGTGAAAAAAAATTTTTTTTTTTTGGAGGGGCATAAACCTAGCAACCAAATGTTTTTGCATTCCTTTATTATTTCTTCTCTGATATCTTGCTAAAAAGCTCTTATCAGCTGAAATATTCTAGCTGTTCTAAGCTGTTAAATTTTTTTCTCTGTATACAATGAACTATGTAGACCTTTTGTTTATTATGATATATGATTTGGGGGAGATACCAAACTACTTTTATTCCCTTAAAAATTAACTATCTCTTCAATGGTGAATAATGCATGCCTTAGTTAATGATAACATATATAAGGAATTGATCTGTTGTCACTTTCCCTTCTATTCCATTAGTATGCATTACCACCCTTAACTCTTTAATTAATATTTGGCAAAGTTAGTTGTGTGACTCCCCATACTCTTGTTTCTCAAAATATTCTTTGTATTTCACCTGCTAAGTATTCCTTAGGTAATTTAGAATTTTTATTATAATTGTATTAACCTGTGGGGAAGTGACAGATTTTAAAATATTCAGTAATTCCAATGAGAAAGAATCAGTATGTTCTCATTCATTCAAGATTTTCTATATTTCAGGGTTTTTTCATATATTATTTTTCTTATTTCATGTTTTATTCTTTAATATGATATGCTTTGGTTGAAATTGTGAAAGAGAACTTTTTTCCACTATATTTTCTTCTAAGATTTATTTTATTTTTATGCATTTATAATTTGTCATCTTACTGAACCTATTCATTAACTATCAACTCTCTTTTCTTTTTCATTTTTGGTGGATATCTGGGATTTTACTTATTGAGTAAGTATTATTATGAAATTATCTCAACAGCTATTTATGTCAACTCTTAATAACAGTTTTATTTTATAAGACCCTCTAGTTTTTTTCTCATTTTTTAACACAACAAAATTTCTGTAACATGATGAATAACCAGATATTCTTATCCAGGATTTAATCTTAAAAATGAATTGTCTCTAGTTTTTCCTTACTAAGTATGTAGAGTGCATGTTTAATGTAATTGTATTCCTAATATTAAGGAAATATCCTTTTAGTCTTGATTTAAAAAGAGACCTTGGAAGAAAAGATGCTTTTAATCATGCCATTATTTTACCTCTGACCGATGTATATCTTTGCTAATAAGTTCATTGTCCACCCCCACCGCCATCCAGAATATAACCCCTGAGGACAGGGGATGTAGTTGGTGAATCCAAATCCCCTGTAACTAGAGGGCTAAGAAATTAGAAATTCCATTCACTTCGATGGCTGTGCAACATTTCAAAAGGCATGACGATTTCCTGTTCTTGAAACTGGGAAAAAAAATTGAAGTTGGAGACAGTTTTGAATTTATTTCTTTAGGAGTCACTTCAGTTTTACTGCTTGAAAATTTTCTTTTTATTTGTAAGTCAACTCCAGTAATTTTCTTCTGGAGACCAATTCATTTTATTAAAATGTTACCTTTGTTAACGTAAATTTTTAAAGATCGTTCTCAGTAATTTAAAATATTTACCTATCTATGGTAAGGATGCCCTTCTTAGTACTAATTTTCTATAGTTGTGAGGTTTCATCTCTTAGTATCTTGAGTATATCTGTTAAACATTTGTCTATGAATTTAAATTAGCTTGGAAAAGTTAACTCTGAATATATCTAAAAAAAACATCATTTTTTCCCTAGTTCCTGAGTAGTTGATCTTTGCCTTTATCTTTATTTCTTTCCTCTTGGCTTTCTTTTTTTCCCTTCAAAACCTACTGAGCTTAACGTTTAAGTGATATATTTTTACTTTTTCTCTTGAAAAAATTAATGGACTCTACTTATAAATTTCCTTTGACTATATCTTTGACAACCTAGGACAAACTTTTTATTATTATTAATATTCAATACCTTGTAATTACTTGACTTTTTCTTAACTTCAGTTATTTAATTATTTAATAACTAGATTTTTTTTTGTTTTGTTTAAAGCTTTGTCACCTATTTCTAAAATGACTGTTTCATAACCAGAGAATGTTGCTACATAACTTGGAATATTTTTAAGTCTCTGAAACATATTTCAGAATTGACCTGTTGGACTTCTGCTTCCAAAAAGATGTAGAAGTACTATTCCCTAGCCCTCTCATTAAATATGATCAGAAACCCTGGACATTATTCATAAAAAAGGCAGAGTACAGAAGGCAGAGCAGCTAGGGACCTTGGTCTGTAAGGTTTGAAACAGTGGTGTGTTATCTGGGTTTTCTTTTGTCCTCTTATATCCTAGATTTGGAGCTAAAGAAATCAGCAATCCAGAAATACCATGAGGTGTATACAAAGTCCTAATAAGTCTACTCTCCCCAAAGTATCAGGGGAGGTGCGGCTCAGGAATCCAGAAAACTTTTAGATGCTAACCGCACTCAACTCTAGTCAAATATCACAGAAAAAAAATGCACCGCCCACCGCCCACCTCCTGGCAAAGGCTGAGTGGGCAGCTAGACTTCTGCCCTTGCCAGGCTGCAGTAAGGAACCCAAGTTCCTCTCCAGGGCGGTTCCAGAGAAGGCTGAGCAGTAAGTGCGACTCTGGTTCCAGCCATATGAGAAGTCCTGTCCAGCTCTCATGGTGTCAGTGGAGACCACCAGGTAAGCCCAGACTTTGCTATGAGGCATTGCTAGAGCAGGCTTGGGGGGGAGGAGGTCAGGACGTCCACACACTCTCAGCTGTGGTGAGGGCACTACAACATAGTCAGCAGAGTCCATGTGGGAGGGGCTGAGAAGATGCTCCAGTTCCTCCTGTCCAGGAGGCAACAGCCCCTGCCGGAGCAAGGACAGGAAAATGATCTAAAACAGGAAGAGTGAATCAGAGCCACAGTCTCATTCTATGATACCCTAAATGCCCAAATTCCAACACGGAAAAAAAAAATCACTCATCATGCTAAGAACTAGGAAAATAACAATTTGAGTGAAAAAAAAAATCAACAGATGGCCACACAGAGATTACAGAAGTATTAGAATTATCTGACAATTTAAAGCAGCCATCATAAAAATTCTTCTAAGAGGGACTTCAAATAGGTCTATAATAGGCAAAATAATAGAAAATTTCAGCAAATGAGCACGTCTCAACAAAAACAGAAAGTATAAAGAAGAATCACCAAGACTTTAGAATTGGAAAATGCATTAACCCAAATAAAAACTCAATGAATGGCTCAAAAGTAGAGTGCATGGGACAGAGGAAAGAATCCATGTCACTGAAGAATTCTATATAAAAAAAAAAATTAACACCAATTCTATGGAACCTCTTCAAAGAAATAGAAGATAGGGGAATAATTTCCTATTTCTTTTATGAAGCCAGAATGGTCTGACACCGAAAGTAAATGAAGACAGAAAAGAAAGGAAGGAAACTATAAAGTTCATATACAGATCTTCTCAGGAATATAGGTAAAGAAAACCATCATTAAAATATTAGGAAATGAAAAAAAAATTAGGAAATGGAATTCAACAATATATAATGGGTGTTATACACCATGCCCGATGGGACTTACTGCAGAGGTGCTAGACTGGTTCAATATTCAAAACTCAAAGAGTGTGATCTACCAAATTAACACGTTAAGAAAAAAAATCACGTGATTATACCTTTTGAGGCAGGAAAAGCGTATGACAAAATTCAATACTCATTCCTGATAGAAAGAAATTCCCAGCAAGTTAGAGATAGAGGGGGCGATTTCGATAGACACCATCTACAGAACACCATAGCTAACATCCTACCCGTTGGTTTCTCCCATACTTGAGAAGTAAGGATGTTCACTCTCACTGCAATTATTCCACAGAGTACTGCAAATTCCAGCCATCACAATAAGGCAAGAAAAGGAAATAATAAGGCACGCACATGCAGATCAGAAAGTAAAAAATAAATCTGTCCTTGTTTGCAGATAACATGATGGTCTAAAGGAAAATCTCAAGGAATTTGCAAACAAAGGAACAACCTCTTAAATACCTTCCTAGAACTAGTAAGTTAAATCAGCAGATTCACAGAATACAAAATCAGTGGGCAAAATCCTATGACAGTGAAGGAGTGGAAGCCAAAACTGCAAAGACGGTATGACTCCAAAATATATAAAAACAATCAGACACTAATGCATAATTCTCACAAAATGTGCATGGGCCTTGTGCACTAAAACCCACAAAATGCTGTTCAAAGAAATCAAAGATCTAAACATATGGAGAGAGGACTTTGTTCATTAACTGGGAGACCCAACCTCGTAAAGGTATGTTTAATCCAAACACACCCCTGCCAACTGTATACACCAGAGTTTGCCAGTCTCATTTTCTGTAAATAGGAAACCAAAAACCTCCGTGCACTTGTTGAGTTCCATGCTTTGACTTCAGAGATGGAGGAATCAAGGCCAAAAGACGTGAGTGACAGCTTCCCAGGGCTTTGGGGACCAACACTAGGTGACACTTCCCTTGATTTCCCATCTGACGCCATGAAAGTCCCCCCTTTCTGATTTCCTAGTCCAGCAGTTACAACTACTCCCACCCCTGTGTGTACTTCTGCTTGACCCCTGATAGATGCCAATATTTAATAATTTATTGAGTAGACACATGCTTCCTGGTCCCTTTTCCTCTGTGTGTGTATGTTCCTAAGTTCCTCTTTCTCTCTCTGTGTATGGGTTTTTTTTTTTCTCCATGTGTGGCTGGGGGACACAATGCTGGAGAAACAGGCATTACTGGCCACAGGGCTGGTGAGTAGATCGCTCTTCCTCCGTGTTTGCCCACCTGCAGCATGTGCCGTCAAACACGGCCAGCCCTCCCTTAGTCACCTACCTAAAACACTAATTTTTTCTTCCTGTTTACAAAGTATTTACACTGACCTTTTAATCTGATACAACAAGAGCCGTTTCTTCTCGCCTTTTAATCTGATACAACAAGAGCCGTTTCTTCTCGCTTTTAAACAGAAAGGACTCATTTTAGAGGCAGCATCTTGTCCTGTTGTCCTCTTGCCCGCAGAATCCGTTCGTTGTCATTTCTACTCACTACAAAATGCTGCTTATCAGAGTGTCTAAAACTAAGAAACATAAAGCCATATTCCCCCACACCCCAAATGAAACCTTCCAGAAGGACATTAATATGCCCCAGTCCTCTCTATCTGTTGAATTTTTCGGCAACTCAATCCCAAAACCATTTTTGTATTTGGTCACATGTGAGCTGAGCGAGGGTAATTGACACTATGGGCTGTCAGCTCCTATGTTTTGGTCTATTGTTTCACTTTGACTGTATTTTCCCCTTTCCTTTCTGTTTTCTCCCACCGTACGTGCAGCTCGCCCAAGATGTGTCTTGGTTTCACGGTGGTCCACAGCTCAGGAGCTCATCATACCCCGGAGCAGTGACACCGGATGTCCTGCGGTGCTTGGAATCCACATTCCTTTTTTCCACACACTTCTGTTTGGGAGCATTTCACTGTGGATACCGCAGGCTGGCGAACACACGCTCATGCGGACACACACATTCACAACAGATATCTCCGCGTTCATATGTGTGATGCCCAACGTCATCGTAGGGTTCTCCACGCAAAGAAATGACCTGCCCGTCATGCCGGGCTTGCATTATCTTATGCAGAGAATGCTAACCAGCATATGTCACGCCTACAGTGGAATAGAGGAGCTTCAACAGCAGAGGCTCGTAGCAATAAATTGACGTGGAGGGGCTTTGAGGGAGGAGAAATAGGACAAAAGAGCTTCAAAATTAGAGATAAATGTTATTGTGCATTTTGATCTGGCCGTCCTTGAATTCAGTGTGAGTACTGTGTTAAGTTTTTGTAACATGGTTGTCCTTTTCTGAGACAATAAAGTTGACCTGTAGAAAAATATTCAACGACAATTATTTCAGTTAAATCAAATGGAAATCGAGTTTGAAAAGGAAATAAATTCATATTTCTATTTCTCTGTTTTATACTTCAGACCTCCAGTATTTCATATCTGACTAGTTAGGGATCTGTACAAAGAAAAACACGCAACTTTTGGATTCACCCCTTTCCTTCATTTAACCAAGATAGAGAGGTTCTCATATGGGAATTAAACACAACGTATCATGTGCCAACACAAGGAATGGAAAACTTAGAATTCATTTCATGGCCAGTAGATGATGAGTGGCCTAAGGAAAATAAATGATTCGAAAGGAAGGAATCACATTTCATCCCAAAATTTACCCCGAGGAGGTCCCTGAAGACCACAGATTTCAAGGTGCAACTCCCCCTGCCCCCCGGTCTCCATCAACTTTGTGGAAAAGTGTCTACTCGAGGCTGAGCTGGAAACTGCAATTAATCTAATTGAAATTGCAAACTCTCTCAACAGAGTGCATGTTCACCACCACATTAACAGAATTTCAACCAAAGGTCATACTTGGCTTGAAATAGAGTACGGATAATGGTTGACATGAATCTTTTATGGAGAATAGGTATATACTTACGTAGGAATGGAGAATTCCCACGCACTAGTTACTGTGGGTATGTTAATTAATCCAGCCGAGCAACAAACACAGAGTGCTCACGGGGTACTAGGTATGATGCGGAGCACCGGGACCCCGAGGTGAGTAGTCTTTTGTCCCCAAGGAGCTCACAATTCAATTTAACAGTATAATGCTTTTGGGAAAAAATATATTTATAGTAGAGCATACTTAAAAGGCTAAGAAGACAGACTAAAAGTATGAAAATATTCCTCATAAAATAAACAGACATGGATATTTAAAAAATAGATTAGTGGGACAGACTTCTGAAGAAAGGGAGAAAAACAACATGTCAATATCAGAAAAAATGCTGATGGTTTATTGGAACAATAAAGTGTCGACCTTTGTATGAGAGAGTATGAAAAGTCCCTTGCCCTCTCTGAATTCCGTCTCTTGGGCATATAGAGGCAGAAAGGGGGTCCTGGGGGACTCTGAGGTTGGTGCTTCCGAACCAAGCATGGCAAGAGACTAGCAGGGCTGGTTGCTCAGAATGGGGTCGGAAGGGCTGAGCCCAGGGGGCCAGATTCTTTAAGTGCGGCTTGTAATTGCCAAGGTTCCAGGTCTCGGCAAGGGACACGGTGAGCCAGTGAAGGTGGGTAAGGACCTAGAATGAGTGCTGAGTGCTTTTTGTAGAAGATGTAGGATGGGCAGGAGTCAGCAAGGGAAAAACCTGGTTCAAACCCGCACTGGAAAAGTCTCAGAATCGGTGAAAGATGCATTCAAAGAGATGATTAGCTAAACAATTCTTGAGAGTTTATGTCTCCTTTGCACCAATCATCGATAACTGTATCTAATGTATACAAGATGCCGTCTGCAAGACAATGCACTTGGTAGTAAGGGACGGGGGTACAGAGAGAGAACACTGGGCTCCTTTTATTTATTCATTAATTTTTAATTTTTTAAAGTTTCTATTGAAATTCCTCCTCACATACAGCATAACATTAGTTTCCGGTGTACGATACAGTGATCCGACACTTCTGTATAAAACCTGGTGCGCGTCCTTCACCCTTGATCCACGTCACCGACTTCGACCATCCCAGCCACCTGCCCTCCGGTGACCATCAGGTTGTTTTCTGTAGCTAAGAGTCTGTGTCTTGGTTTGTCTCTCTCTCTTTTTTCCTTTTGCTCGTTTGTTTTGTTTCTTAAATTCCACCATGAATGAAATCATATGGTATTTGTCTCGGACTGACTTGTTTCACTTAGCGTAACACTCTAGTTCTATCCACGTCATTGCAAATGGTAAGATTTCATTCTTTGTTATGGCTGAGTAATATTCCGTCACATACACACACACACGCACACACACATCTTCTTTACCCATTCGTCACTCAGTGGACACTTGGGCTATTTCCATAACTTGGCTGTGGTAAATCATGCTGCTGTAAACATCGGGGTGCATGGATCCCTTTGAATAAGTATTTTTTGTATTCTTTGGGTATGTCCTACAACATTGTTTTTTTTTTTCAAATTTAAAGTCAATTAGCCAACATATAGCGCATACTTAGTTTCAGACGTGGTGTTCAGTAATTTATCAGTTGCATATAATACCCACCACTCTTCGTGTCACGGCTCATGCTTTTAATTAGCTTTTGATCTCTTTAAGCAATTCAGAGCCAATCTACATCAACTCTTTACAATACTCTGCTCTGATGATGAGGGGAATTTGTAGGGAATATTTCAGGAATAAAAACATACAGGAAGGAAAATACATTACCAGAGTCAGGTGTGGGTGGAAGGGAGATTGGAGGAAGGTAGTCAAAGGTGTCAACTCTTAGTTATAAGATAAGTGAGTACTCGGGATGTGAGGTAGAACACAGGGACCCTCGTTAACGCTGCTGTATATAGGATGGTTGCTAAGACACTAGATCCTAACAGTTCTCAACCCCCCAAATTTTTTTTTCTTTTTTTCCTTTTCTTCTTTCTTTTTATGATTGTGGTAACCATGTCACAAGAGTTGTAAGCCGGACCATCATGCTGTATGACTTTAACTTATACAGGAGTGTGTATCAATTATTTCTCAATAAAACTGGAAAGTATCTAGGAAGGAGGCATCATGCCCTAATAAAAAGAACATTATATTTTTAATCAAAGGTCTTGAGTGTCGGGTTCTGACACGTACTAGTTGTGTTACTTTATGCAATTCACCATACACTCTGAAACTCCATGTTCTCCTTTGTGAAGTTGGAGAGCTCACATCCACCAACATCGATTAGGGTTCTCTGGCTGCAAGCTACAGAAGTTTATTATAACCAACATAAACATAAGGCAGTATTGAAAGAATATCATATAGCTCATGGAAATAAAAGGAAGACTGGAGAAAATTGCTCATAAAGAACAGGAATCAGAACATCTCCTGGGGGTCTGGGTAGCAAGAACTAACCAAAGGTCATGTCAAGGAAATACAACTGAAATTAATGAGATCCATCTTTTTTTTTTTTTTTTTTTTTTAATATCCTTGCACCTTCTGTTCAAGATTCCACACTGGGAAAGAGTATCCAATTGTCCTGACTTGAATCCCGTGCATGCTCACCCTTGGGTGAGGGTGGGTGGAGGACCCTAATAGCGAGACCCACTGGAATTGTGCATGTTGCAAGGAGGTTATATCCTAAAACGAGGTTAGCAAAGGAAAGGAGAAAGAAGCAAAAACCTACAACTCTTCACCACAGTTGGGTATGCACTCTTACCTGGGGACCCTTGTGAGAGCTTCTCAATTTCTCTTGTGGCACATACCCTCGGTACCTTCAATCTCATGCAGGGAGTTTCCTACTGCATTTCTCACCTGAGGGCAACCTTAATTAAGGTAGTCATGTTAAAAGGCATTTATTATACGAGACTAGACTCCACTGGCAGACTGTGCTCTCTGGAGGACACGGTCTCATTAGCACAATGGGGACTGCTCCGGTGAAGGGTAGTGGTGGTGGAAAGCCCAGATATGGGTGATTAGACTTCAGGTTCTCACAGGCTGGACATCTTGAGTTAGAGGTAAAGTGAAGGTAAGCACAGTGACGAACAGGGCAGCAAGACCTCATGTCATTGAGGAACTTGCCCCTGCGAATGTGGGACCCTGGCCATTGTGTTCCTACCGGTGAAAAAGATGGAGAATGCACTCATTGCTTAACTTTATTGCCAAAGATGATTCTTAAAAATTGTCCAGCAGAAGTCTTTTGTCAGCTGGGGTCAAATCATGATCCCCTGCCCAGTTTCCAGTGGAAAGTGCATCCACTGAATGGAAGTCAGGTCTCTCTGAGAAAGGACTTCCTGGTGTTGTGTAATCAACTGCAGTGGTAGGTTCCAAGGTCTTTCTCCAAAGGGAGCTGTGACCACTCACTAGAGACGCTGGGCACCATGGGAAAGAGACAGTCCTTCCTTCCTTGGACACAGAGCTCCAAAACTGATACCAGAGAACTCAAAGACTAATGTGTACCTTCCCCCACTGAAATAGGGGTACAGGGCAGCCTGGTGAACTGTAGAACCCCGAACCTAGTGCACTTCAAAGGGATTTCTGGATGGAATGGTAGATTCGGGGTAAGTAATGAATGGGTATCTGACAGCGGCCAAGAGCTCAGCTGGAAGGAGCAACATCGCAGGGTCAAGTTTGAGGAGGTATGGGCGAGGGGTGCATGTGCAGGCAGGCAGACAAAGGGGAATGAATGCAAATCGCATACTTTTGCATCTTCTGTACTGTCCACCAGAAAGCCCCCTGCACGAGGAAGCAGTGAATGAGCTGTGGACGAGAGGATTGCCTCAGTGAAGGAAATCTCCTCTCCTTCCTCATCCATGGGGGTCGTGCACTGGGCTCACATGTGCACAGCTGCGTGGTAGGCTTTGTGAGTGCAGATGCATCACCCAGCCCAGCGACAGCCACCTTCCCCTCCAGGGCTCTGCAGGTGCCTCCTTCCTGCGCCTGCCCATACCTGCGGAGTGAACTCATCCGGCCACTCTAGATTGCGGTGTTTTGACTTACTGTTTTCTGTCTTTTTCTTTATTATTGTTTTTTCTCTCTCTTTTTTTGAATTAGGAAATTTTGAAATTATTTCGAAATACATGAAGTGGACACTTCTTTTGTTTCTTTTCCAAGCAGCCTGCTGATGAGGGGATAAATTTACTTATGGGTTCACCTTCTGTTACATAGGTCTCAGTCCAAAATATTCATGTTTTATTTTATTTTTTTTCTGTTACTGCACTTTTGATTTTCTCTCACACTGTATAGTGATTTGCAAGAGTATTTTTAAGTATATAAAAAGGTTTTTTTATGTTATTTTTACTAGTTTCCTTTTTTATTATGTTTCCAAATGAGTTTTAGTTCTAAATGAAAAAGGTTGCTTCTTATTCAATAAGTACATGAGAATATCTGTTTTCTTTCCTAATTATTTTTTAAAAATTATTTTCTTGATTATTTGTTTCCTGATTTTTGCAATATAGACTTCATTTTCTTCACTTTATTCTTTTTTTTTTTTTCTCTTGTGATTTGGAAGTAGATGAATGTTTTAGATTTTACCAGCAGTTACCTAAAACTTTTAAAATAAATATTTCATTAGCCTAATTAAGATTTTAAATGGTAGAAATGTTTTCCCTGTATGCAGTGTAAGGAATTTGTCATTATCTTTTAACTTCCCACTGAATTTCCAATTCCATTCATCTTTTCCCATCCTGTATTTTAAAATACTCTTACTGTTGCAATTTTTTCATTCTTAATATTTGCAGAAAGTATCTGGATATCTATTTATGTTTAATCATTTTAGTGTTTGTTATAAGCCTTCTTCTATCACAAACTCACTATTTGTCTCTTTTGATTTTCTTAATGATCCAGAACAAGGATCCTCAAACCCACAGCCTGTGGGACAAATCTAGCTGCCACCTGATTGTGCCTGGCCCCTAGGCTCAGGATGGTTTTATGCTTTTATGCAATCTTTTTAAAAATCAGAAGCCAATTCTTTTTCATGACATATCAAAGTCATGAAAATTCCAATTTCTGTTTCCACAAGTCAGGTTTTGCTGGTACAGAGCAATGCCCACTCGTTCGTGCCCTGAGGCCATTTCCCACTCCAGCAGCAGAGCTCCTGATTGTAGGGGAGACCTGGGAACCCCCAGAGCCTCTCCTATGGGCTCTATGGCCCTTCACAGGACACGTCCGCCTACCCCACATCTAGAGCAATGATCTGAGCCTTCTTCTAGGAACATACATGACGGAGGATATTTACAGTGCTGTGTGGGGACACAGTTCCTTCCTCCGGGCCCTGAGTTTGCCCGAGAGTGAAGAGTACAACCTTCGCAAGGACCAGAGCTGTTGACGGTGTGTCCATAACCGTGGTTATCATGGGCCACGCATAGAGCCCCGAGGTCCAGCTCTGTGACCCTCCCCTCTCTGTCATTCCCCGCTGAGCACACCAGCGGCAAGGGGAGGAGGAGAGCTCTCTCACTCCGGGGCAACCTTTAATTTTTCCTGACTCATCATGCTTTTGGAGAGTCAGTTACCAACCCTGGCTTTATCCTGATAAAACACGTCTCGTGACCTCTCTCACCTGGAACATCATACACAATCATTGCCGAAACCTGCTTTGCAGGTGCTGGCTTCAGGGAGAGCCCCTGGGTGGCCTGTTTCCTGCCACGTGACATACTTGAACATGTGACTCTGGTATTCGCCTCTTTCCTGGTACCTACAAGATATTCTCTGTCCGTTGTGTTCACTGTAACTCAATCATGATGACGGATGTTTACACAGCCACACACTCCCACGAAGACTTGGCCCCCGCGGAGTGTCTCCATCCTTCTTGGACCGTACCGGGGAAACATAACGAATTAGGAAGGACCGGTGGCCGTACTCGTGGAGGTTTCGGGGTAAGACAGCCATTATACAGAACGATGAACAGGTGATGTGGGCAATGAGGGGGAGGTGAGAGCTGTCAGAGCCCAAAGGAGGAGAACCAGAGTTAACAGGGACATGGTTTGGGAGGGGCAGCACATGGAGGCAAAGCATAACTTGGAGGATGGGAGAAATGTTCCTGGTAGAAGAAATAGGGTTTTCTTTATTTAATGGTCAAGGAGTGCAGTGTGGGCAGAGAATCTAGAAGAGCTCAGCCTTGGGGCTCAGAGACTGGGACATGGAGACAGCCAGGGCTTTGTGGCCCACGTCTGGCTCTTCATGAGACTGTGAAGCCCGTGAGTGGAAGACCAGATCGGGGCTGTGGAGGACAGCCAGGTGAGCTGGTGGTGGGTCAGCCTGCTGTACCAGTGGGGAGGCTGGTAAGGTCACCCAGGGGAGCTCTGACAAGGGGTAAAGACAAGAAGGCAGAGGGAAGATGCGGTCAGGAGGTGCGTGAGAGGTGGGGCCTGCGGTGGCCTCTGGGGTAAGGGGAGGACCAGTTAGCCATGCTCCCAGGATCCCATTCCTGGCTCCATGACTGACATGTGGTGAGAAACAGGGGGTCTAGAGCTGCAGATGGCAGGGAGGTGGCCAGGATGAGTCATCTAGACCCTAGCAGTGATCCCTACCCTTCCGCGGGTGCACGAGCAGCCTCTGGTCTGGGAGTCACTCACCACACCCCAATTGTTTCCTTGGGGCACCCAGGACAATCTGTGAGCACTTAATGGTCCTATTTCTTTACTTTCTGTCTGTATCATTTTCCTACGGCCGCTGTAACAAATGACCTTGAACTTTGAACTCCAGAAATTTACTCTTGCACAGTTTGGAGGATGGAAGTCCTCTATGAGGATTTGTCCCAGGAATCAAGGGGCGGATGGGGGTACATTCTTACTTGCTCCAGCTTCTGGTGACCAAACGTGGTCCTTGGCTTTGGGCAGCATCGCTCCTCTTGCCTCTGTGGTCCCGTGGCTCCTCCTCGTCTATAGTTAAGTTCCCCTTGGCCTCTTTTATAAGGACAGTCCTGATGCATGTGGGACCCTCCTGAATGATCCTAGACAAGCTCCCCAGCCCAGGAGCCTGGACTTAATCACATCTGCCAAGTCCTTTATGAGGAAGTGTTCGGAGGTTTCAGGAGTCAGGATGTGGGTATCTATTGTGGGGAGCAGAGAAAGTGGGCATTCTTCACCCCAACATACCACCTTCCTCTCCAGGATTTCATCTCCAGGAGGGCGGGTTCTCTACCTGTCACATTCTCCATCACATTCCATGCACTAGCACCGTGCTGGACACAGGGAGAATTACCTCGTCCTCAGACTCAACAGTGTGTTAAGAATGTTATTACTATTCTGTTCTACTGCTTTTACTGTTTTCCCCTCAATAGCTCCAATGAAGGGAACTAGGAACTTTCCACAAGCTGAAGTCTAGTCAATGTTTCCAACCTTGACCTGCGGCTACCTTGGTTGACTTTCATTAGTGCTCGCTGGTTTTTCTCTTCCTTCTTTCCTTCCTGCCTTCCTTCTTTCCTCCTTCCCTTTCTCCGTCTCTATCTCTCTTTCTTTTTTGGGAGATAAAGCTTTTTATTTTTATTGTTTTAATTTAAATAAAATTTACATTCATTTAATTAACCTATAGTGTACTACTAGTTCCAGAGGTGGGGGTCAGTGATCCGACAGTCTTCTAGAACACCTGGTGCTCATTCCATCATGTGCCCTCCTTAAGGGCCATCACCCAGGCGCACCAGTTTTCTTTAAGCTCCTGAGTTCTTTGGCTTCTCTGCAAGGGCCCAGGTATGCTTTTTTGCTGAGTGATTGGTAAGACAGGGTTTTGGGATTTTGGCTCCACGCAGAGCTGCATTCTTTGAGAGTGAGTGGGGGCCAAGGTGCCCACGTGACCCTTCTCTCCTCATGGTGTGCCAGAAGGTAAGCCCACCCAGGTCACCTGTCTTCGCCCCCAACCCTGTGAGGAGTCAGGGGGCTGTGACAGCCAGGAAGCTGCTCTCCCTGCAGTCCTCGTGTTTGCTTGCTGGTTTGCGGTGACCGGAAGTGAGAACCACGTTAACCTGCATACAAGGCAGCACTTTCACCCAACTCCAAGCGAGGCCAGATTACGGATGGTGGTGCTGACTGCGTTTCAAACCGAGTGTGAGTTTGGGCTGACTTACTGCTAATCTTTGGTCCTATGCTCATGTAATATTTGCAGCAGGAACAAAAATAGCTCATTAATTATGCACAGGCTTTTATTCTATGTCCTGGTATGCCCAGGGACAGCGAAGGGACCTGTGGCTTATTGATTCTGCATGTTTGTGCTTTTATGTACTTTTGCTAAAAATATTGCAATTGATAATGGCTAGGAGAAACATTGATGTGTCACCTAAGAATGCTTTCCTGCAGCCGCCCAACCCAATTTTTAAACATAAATTAAAGATGGTTTGAGAAAATGTTAAGTTCTTCTTCATTATCTTTTGAATGATCTTATTTTAGATCTTGGAAAGAAATTTAGGATCTCATGTCTTCCTTGTGAATTGAGAACCAAGCCTAAACATGGATTTTTCTCTTGCAAGTGTGGCCTACCTCTAAATATTCAAGCTAAAATATCCACCAGGCGACAGCTCACCAGCAAGGAGTTCAAGCTTATAATTGCAGAATGTCAAGGACGTGGAAATAAATATTTCTAGTCTTGGGCTTCCTCTAGGATGCATCCATTTCAATACCACGCAAACCTGAGAAACCTCTCTTGAGAGAGTCAAGTGGTCTTGCCAACTTCTCTAAGAGCAATGCTTCCATAATTTAAAAGAAGGAAAGATGTTTGCTGTTCTGCACCTAGAAAGTCTGCTTTGCAACATCATCACAATCACCAGCATCATATCAATGATCAGCATCAACAGCATAAGCAGAACATCAATATTATAGCAGGTGCCATTTGTGGGCCGCTCATCTGTGCCAAGCACTCTGCTCAGCACTTTGCACGCATTATCTTATGAAGTTATAATAATAATCCAGTGACACCCCATTTCTAAGGAAGTAGAAACTCAGAAAGATCAACTACTTTATCCAGAGTAGCACAGCTGAGAAATGAGGAGGCTGCGGTTTGACTCAAATGTTGGGCTGCAAAGTCTGGAAACCCATGGAGCAGGGCTGTGTGTTCTCATCGTGGGAAGATGCACCTTTCATGACCTACCTCAGAACAAACTCACACCACTTACTTGAAATACACAGAATCCATAAACAGAAATCCATGATTCCTTACAGTTGTTTTAATTTGACAGTAAATGAGTGAGTATAATCGCGCCTTCCACCAGCACGTTCCCCCAGAAGCGCGAAGTTTCGGCTCACCCTGCCAGCTTCTTGAATTTAAAATACCCACACGTTACCACATTGTTTACTCATGACTCTCTCATTTTCATTATCTCAAAAATGAGCTAGATTACGTCTGGTTAATAAACTTCAGTTACCACTACGTCACTAGCTCATGTGGACCGAGGGCTCTGTAAGCTGTGCATCCTTTGGTCATTCACAGAATGTGACTCCATGTTTACCAAAGAGGAAATAGTTCTTCCGACAGGTAGTGACTTACCTGGAGTCCCTAAGCTCATGAGACACACAGTCAGGGTTTGAACCCAGGCAGTGCTTGGTTGAGAGTCTATGCTCTTCTCACCAGGATGAAAAAATATTATTTTCAATTTGTAGGAATTAAAAAAAAATTGATTTTGCTTGACATAAGTTACTTACCTCTACTGTTTGAAAGCCTTTGGCCTAACCACTTTCTTCTGAAGTTTGAATTTGTCATAGTTCTGCTTATGGTTAAATTTGAAATTTGAGACAAATAATACATAGAAAAATAAAATTACAAGTAATAAAGCCTTTTTTTTTTTTTTTCTGGACGATTCCCTGGAATCATAAAGTTTTTCAAACTGGGTCAATATCTTTATTTTATTTTATTTTTCAGTGTTCCAAAATTCATTGTTTATGCACCACACCCAGTGCTCCATGCAATATGCGCCCTCCTTATATCTTCTTCATTAGAAATCACAGATAAACTACATTAAATGCTAACAAATCCTATGGCTCCTCAAAATTAGAAACTGTGTTATTTTATTTTATTTTTTTTAAAATTCTCAGCATTTTACATGGTTCCTGGCTTATCATATGTGTTCAACTATTTGGTGAATTTGATAAAAAAATTTTAATTTTAGGATACCTGGGATGAGATACCTGATTATGATGGAAAATTAACAATATGAAATGGTATTCTAGCATTCTAATACCCAGGAGAAATTTAAGAAACCATTATCATTATATTAACAATTCTATCTGGCTTAGCGATTCTTGGATGTAGTAAAAATGTGGACAGAAACATTGAAGGCATTTTGTTTTGTAAATGATGAGAGGAATAAAAACAGCAGCGAGAGGTTATTTAGTTTGAGAATTGTATTGATCCCTATCTCCTCTTATAATATATTAGTCTGGGCACTAAACTAACTTTCTCTTTGTCCAATTACAGAGAGAAAGAAAGAGAACGAGAACATTCAGGCTTCGAGTATTGAAGTCCTAGTATAAGCCTCAAACCTACCACTTTACATTTACTATAGAAATTGCATTCCCATGGACAATTTGAAAGCATTTTACAAAAATTAATTACTTAAAAATGCATTGCATTAAAAAATCTATTGCCTGCTCTGACTACTTTAAAGTTCCTTTAAGGCATTTTCATTTATCTTTACAACTCTCATTTAAAACAACAACAAAAAAAATGTTTTATATGGTTTTGAACCAGAAAACTCACAAAAGAAATGACTGTTTATTCAACACTAACTATATACATCTTTTAATTTTTATCACGAAGATACATTTTATACCTTCAACTTGCTTCATCCAAATACTGAAGAAAATCCTCATTTATTACTGTAACAGTAGCAAAAAGAATATTAAAAAGAGAAATCATTCTTTATTCCATTTCTCTTTTGGATTTGCAAAAAAATCACTTCATGTCCCATGCCTCCATGGTGAGACTTTTACTACTTTGGTTTCTCTAGTGTTTTTTTCTTCTTTTTTTCATTCATATGTACTCAATGGTAGAGGACGACTATCAACCCGCAAATCCCACGAGGGCTTGATGCTGGCCCACAAAGGTTTTGAACACCATGGTAGGTTCTTTGGGCATCAACAGGGGCCAACCCAAGCATGGCCGCATCCCTTAAGGTAGGTGTCATCTTCCTGGGGAGGCAGGACATACAGATACACACAAGAAAATCCAAGCAGAGAGCCGCATGGCCACAAGAGACATGAGTCTGGGATGCTGTGAGTTATCCCATGCTCAGTGGCCAGAAGAGAAGTGGGTGTGAAAACAATCTTACATCCTTGGAAGGATGGCGATCACTATGGGCTGGAGAAAGGTTTACTCAGTTTGGCCTTCTTACTGTCTGAAGAAAAAATAAAGGAACAAAGCAAATGAACAAAGAAAAAAAAGAGACAAACAAAAAATCAACCTTAAATACAGAGAACAAAATGGTGGCTGCCAGAAGGGAGGTGGGTGGGACCGTGGGTGAGACAGGTGAAGGGGACTGAGAGGGCACTCGTCATGATGAGCACTGAGAAGTGCATAGAACTGTTGGATCACACAGCACAACTGAAACTAATATACCACTGTATGTCCAGTATCCAAAATTGAATAAAATTCATGTGTTCTCTTTAGGCTTGATCTCAAAAGGAGCAGTGACAAGATTCTCTGTTATGTTGCGAGCATTATTGTATAAATGAACTCAAGAAGAAATGGTGAAAAAGGCGATATGTATGAAAATGTTTGTCATGCTCTCCATCTGATTGGCAGTTGAGACCAGCCTTCCATCGAAGGTTGCACGTTTGGTTGATTTGTGTTGTGGCTGTTTTCTTTGGCTGCTCCTTGAAGTTCCTTTGGGATCAATAATGCATCAATAATGCATCAATAATGGCTTCAAGTCTCCAAAATCTTGAAATCATTTTTCCAGCTTTATTAAGAATCCCTATTTCTTTTCCTATAGAATGAAAAAAGAACATGTGCCCCTGTTTAAAAAAAGAAAAAAAAAGAACTTTTTGCCAGCAATTTTTTTTAATAAGGTAATTTTAGCAGATCAGATGTCTGAAAGAGGTGAATAGTATTACCCAGGGACCTTTTGCTGAAGTGGAGCCCTCGTGGGCTTCTTTTCTCCCAGTGATTAAGCTGAAAAGTATGAGCTAAGCCAAATGTGTAGATCTGGAATTCACTAAATTGCTTCCTCTGACTTCCTTATTTTTCAGTCAGTAATAATTTGATTATAAATTGAACTCAGTGGGGCAACATACAAATACATATTCTGAACAGATTCTTAACTACCAAAATATGTTTTCACCTGAAAAGCAGAATGCGTGTGTCTAATTATGCCCGTGTATTTATTCTAACTTGCTTGATTAACAAAACAAAATGAAGAAGTCAAATAAACTTTCTTGGTTCTAGTGGGAAACACATTTCAAACTCCAGAGAGGGAGAAGGAAAGAACCCAATTGTGATTAATAATGCTCATTACTGAGCTTCTCCTCTGACCAACCCACACCTCAGAAGGTCTTATGATTATTCCCCTTCTCTACAAAATGAGAGCAAAATAAGAGAGTGAAACATGGAAAAGGCAAATCTTTTGGTACATTTCTAAAGTTAGCTAAAACTTTATTGTTTATGTTAACCGGTGCTCTCCTCTGGGCTTACAGTACGTACTAGGAGCAGACATACAGTAACTGAATTGTTTCAACTTATCCAAATAGCATTGAAATGGACCTAATTGTTGCACTAGAGGAAAACCCCATGTGTCTCCAGAGACTATTAGTGTCATTTAAAGGGCTAAATGTATCATAAAACCTGTCTTTAAAGGAATAAAATTGTACAGACCAACACAATTTTAGCTAATGTTTTCCACATTTCTTGAAATAAAGAAAAAAGGGAGGAAAGAGAAAGAAAAAGAGAGAGAGAAAGAAAGAGAGAGAAAGGAAGAAAGAGGTAGGAAAGAAAGGAAAGAAAAATGTTGGCTCTAAAAACCCAGTCTATTGGGTCACTAAATTATCAGGAATAGTTTAATTGTATAGACCATCAAATATCTTTTCAAAAATAGAAAGGAATTTGTAGCAAGGTACTTGCAAGGTAGATTTGCATAAAATATTCCAATTCTATAAGGTAAATGTTATGTTTCTTTCCATTACACTTCTTTCATAATGTGGATTTGAACAAAAATGAAACCTAACTTACACAAGGAACAGATTCAAACTCCTTCCATTTTATGCCTTCACAATGGAAGTGAACTTTGTAGCTGGTTTCACTGACGCTTTATTTTCATTTTATTTTTTTGTTCTGGGGAAATACTTCCCCATGGTATTTTCTTATTGTTACATATGTTGTACCTGCTGAATGTGTGCTCCTCTCCCCTTTGAGTAAAGTAAATAATGGTAGAGCTTTTCCCAAACAGAAAAAGGTAGAGAGAAAGGTTTAAGCATTGCTTTTATTCCATCAAAGAGACAAAAGGATATTTCTCTCCTCCAAAGAAGTTCAGAGTATAATGGGGAAAAATCAAGAACAGAGACAAATAGTGAATCAAACCTCAATTGAAAGAACAAATCTTTCTATTTATCTGTCTCATCTTTTCACCGGGGTTGTATATCAACTATCAAGAAAGCTATTTCAAATAAGTTCTGCTAACATAATTGTTATTTTATAAGTTTAGTTGCTATGGTAATGCATGATGTAATCGTCTATTACCATCACAATCCGTTCGTTTTTCATACCTCGCCAGCATATTATTTCCCCCTTTTCTCCCTTAGTTCTCTAGGATGCGGGAAGAAAAACAAAACAAAATAAAGTGATGTATATATTGTTTTATTCTTCTGCAAAGCCTCTGAATCAGGATATAATTATCCATGTGTAGGAGCTTCTCCTGGAACTGCAAAGTTTTAGATTTCCTTGCCATCGCTGCCATTATCACGCTATCCTCATTAAACGATGCGTGAGTGGAAACAATTGTAATTTCTTCCCTGCTAAAATGAACGTGCTACATGCATATTTCCAGAAGATGGGGACCACACGGCAAATCGTTGACTGAGGGATGCCCGCACTGAGGGAGACAGGTTGGTTGGGGGCAGAGTTTTGCCATCCGCCAGAAGAGGAGCCTGGCCAAAATAAAAATAAGAAAGACTTTGGCAACCCATTGTTCTCAGTGAAGGGCTGCACAGGGGCCGTAGATCTAGAAATGTCAGGAAATCGTGTCACACTGGGAGTGTTAAAAGATAAGGAAAACAGGAGGGAATGCGTGTCTTGTAAGGAGGGGTCCAGTGATGTATTTCACAATAGGATTTTGCTGCATCCCCAAGGTCCCTTTGACCTTCTGGGGATGACCTCAGAGTGCCGCACACCATGACCAGGGCTGCATACTCCAGGCATCCAGGGAGAAGGGCTCCGGATGCAGGACACGTACACTTGGCCACTGGTGGCCGGAGAGGGCCAGCTGCAGCTGGTAGAATCGGCCTCGCTTCCTTCCGTACCTACATGTGCCCTCCTGAACCCTGGTTAGGGGTTCCATGTCCCCATCCGTGTCTTCATGCCAGGACCCCGTGCTGCAACAGATGTTGTGGGGGGGCTGTCACTGCCCATCTCTGTTATGCCCTTCCTGAAAGCCATGGTTCTCCTGCTTTTCTGCCCCATCCTTTAAAAATCCTGATTTATTCCCCCACCTTCGTCCCAGAAGCCAGTGAGAGATTTTCATCCTTTCCCAGGATTGTGTTTCTGTGCTCTGAGCCCTGATTTGCTTCTGCTTCTTTGTATTTCTTGTCATTCTGTCATTTCCCACCGTGAGAAGATAACTTCTCTTTCTCTCTCTCCCCTGCCGACTATAAGCCTCTTGAAGTCGGAGACCTTCTCTTACTCACACTTGTACCTCCCCAAAGGGTGCAGCACACAGTGCTTGGGGCCGGTAGGCAGCTCTTCATTGAAGAAAAAAGGAATCCAATGCAAATCCCCATCCTATAGGGAGCATGCGCTTTGAAAACGAGTTCTCTGCTACAACTGACAGATTGTACGTGATGCTGTGTTCTACCCATAGCGACTCCCGTGTCTCGTACACCAAGCCCTGGACCCAGCCATCATGTTTGATTTTGTTTGCTGTTATCTAGGGAACAGATGTTTTTCAAATGGTAGAATTTAAGTACATGCTGGCCCTAAATGAGGTCACTCTCCTCCAGTTTAGGAAAAGCCCCAAATTCCACTATTCCCTCTACTGCTGTATATTTTCCTTGATATATATCATAGACAGGATTTCTGAAAGCTTCTGAAAAACACATAATAAATTTGGTGCTTCTCCTTTCTTATGGTTTTGTGTTATATTTAGAAATATGATAGTTCTGCTCTATTTTTATATCCCCACAAGCGTGGTGTGTAAGTCGTATTTACTGAATGCAGGGACAAGGAGAGGAAGAGATAAAGGGAGGAAGAAGGCAAGTAGGAAAAAGGAAGGAAAGGGGAAGGGGGAGGAAGGGAAGCGGAGAGAGAGGGATGAGGGGAAGACGGAAGGCGGTGGAGGGAGGAGGCAGGGAAGAGAAACACAGGATCATTTTTGGCTTTCTTTACATAGTACCTCTTCTCAGCTTCAAGACCCAGTGGACAGTCCCATATTCTGAGCTTCTGTACAACTATAAGGGTTGTGATGAAGTTACAAGATAAGTTCCTAAAAAGAAAACTCACTACTGGAGCGGGGCGCCTGGGTGGCTCAGTGGGTTAAAGCCTCTGCCTTCGGCTCAGGTCATGATTCCAGGGTTCTGGGATCGAGCCCCGCATCAGGCTCTCTGCTCAGCAGGGAGCCTGCTCCCCACTCTCTCTGCCTGCCTCCTCTGCCTACTTGTGATCTCTGTCTGTCGAATAAATAAATAAAATATTTAAAAAAAAAAAGAAAACTCAAAGGAGTCATAATTTAAAATGAAACCATTACAATTATGGCCACACACTACTGTGGGCAGCTCGAATAACTTTCCTTTCCAACTCATTGATTTTCAGGCATTTTTAGGGCTAGTTATGCACAGAAGAGCATTTGCAATTCACAGATGCCCAACCTGTGCTCCTTCCGTCATTCTCATTGTGATAGTTCTTCACAAATGGTGTTTGGTGGCGCCCTTCGTTCTAATTGCTTTAAATTAAAAAGCAATTAGATGCTTGCTAATTTCAGATGAGATTCTCTGGGTCAGGCCTGAGATGGCCACAGAATCATTAGAAAGTGTGCATTACAGATCTCCCTCCAATGCCAACTGGACCTCCAGAGAGCAGAAGGTCAGGGGCTGGTCCTGCAGGTGGCAGCTGTCTTTACGATGGGCAAGATGATGCAAAACTTGTTTGTGTTGGACAGGCCCAGATGATGCCGTCAGTCTTCTTACTGCTGTTCTGAAATGAATCAAGGCATCGCTGGGACTCTGAAGCCATCACTGCATCCCCAGTGCACGGCGCCGGGCAGGCAGCAAAGCTCCATGGTTCATACTTGGCCTAACAACACTTTCTTTGTAAAACATTTCACAGTATACAAGGAGCTTTCCTCAGTTTACGAAAAAAGTTTTGTTTTTCTTGTTCTTTCTGAGTTTGAGCTTGAAAAGGCCCCACATTGTGAAGTGTTGGTTTCTCAGCCCACTTCACAGATGAGGAAAGGAGAGTGCTTTGGTGACTTGCCCACAGTCTTTTGGCCCGGCACAGGGCTGGGACCATAAGTGAGGTGCTCAGACTCCATGACTCTATTTGCATTGACTCATAATTCGATGCAAATAGAATTATTTGTCTTCACAGATTAAGTGATGAATTCGCAAGAGTCCCACCTCCCCAGTAATATCTGTGAGTCTACAGTAATTTTGTCCCTAATTCCAGAACCACGACCTGGAGAAAATGGTATTTGTTGCTATTTTAGTTGATTCAGACAAGGACTGGGGTTTTCCTTTTGCCTCACCTCCTGAGACTTTAAAGAACATAGGAACAATTTCAGCTGTGGCTGAATTTTGTGTGCACGTGGGTGGCACTCACTTCAATCACAGGCAGCCTCCTTGAAGGATGGGATTTGCTGGAATGGTTCATCTCTCCAGATCTGGACTGAGAAGTGTTACTTTTATTTCCTTTCAACCAGTTTTTATGCAGGAGTGTCATTTAGTGAGTTGATGTCATGAGCCGCTCTTTCATTCAAGTGGCGTCTGGAGGAATTGCCTACAACAAACCAGCACGCCTGGGTAGATGAGTCACCCGAAACAATTTCCTTATTCTAAGAAAATTTTGCAAGCTTGTCAAGGCAAATTTTCCCTCTCGTTGCAGAATGTGCGATGAAACAACATGCGTTGGTTTCTTTTTAGCTAGATCACTATGAATTGGCACGTTAACATCATACCGATTAAGGAATGAGACAGAAAATAAAGTTAAAGTATTCCTTTTGCAAAAATTAAAAAGTAATGGTCAAAAAAATGGTACTGATACTTGGGAGTGTATTGGAATCTTAAGATTTAATGTTAAAAGTTTTTAATAATTCTCTTTCAACCTCAACCAATATTTATTTTGATTTAAAAAAATTAAAACACATTTTCTTACCTATAAAATTGCACTTTGAGGAAAAACTGGAAATACACAAAAATATAAATATATCAATAAAGATTCTATAAAATGAGCTTGCTAAAATATTCCTACATTTCTTTGAGTCTTTTCTCCATTTCATATTTTTAACATGAGTTTTTCTTATCCCAATAAACATATCATAAGTATATTCCGTTGGATCAATAGTCAAAGCTTATGTAACTCATTCTTGCTTATGGACATTTAGGTTATTTTTGTATTTTTATCATGATCAGTATAACCACAAAAAATACACATCATTTGTATGTTATACATTTATATATAAATATTTATATATATTTTATATTTATAAAATATAAGTATGTATATCAATATATAAAATATAAGCATTTATATAAATACATGAATATATGTTTATAAATATATATAATGTATTTATAAAATAATTTCCCCCCTGTTATTTGCCTAAGAGGCAAAATTGAATTTTATTTATGACATTTATGAAATATAAAAAAGTTTTATATTACTTTTTGTAATCAAATTTAGTAAGAGTTTGTGATTTCTTTCCTAAATTTTATGCATGGAAATTTATTTTCTAATCAGAGATCAAATAACAAGTAGTTATTTTTGTATGTATTTTCTTCTCTATTTTGGGTTTTTTTTCTCACTTAATAATTTGGTCTACTCAGAATTTATTCTGGTGTCTGTGAGAGGGAGCTATTTCTGCACTTTTCCCTCAACTTGCTAATCGTTTGCCAAATAATACCTGTTTTTTGTCATTGTTTTGCTTTGATGTTTTTGTCAAATATAAAGTTCTCATACATACTGGGTTCTGTTTTGGGGCTCTCTTTTATTTTCATTGATGTGGTTTATTTTGTTTTTCAATTTCATTCTGATCAATGATTTTTAAGGAGCGAGACTCTTTGCTAGAATTAAAGACTATATTTTCAAAAAGCTTACAGCTGGAGAGACAAAACTCATGTGAAGGCGCGTGAGCAGATGCCCCTGGGGGAGGGAGTGGCCCCCTTGGTGGGTGGTCATAAGATGAGACACAGCTGAATGCATGGCTCATTCCGGCAGAGACTAGAAGATCGGCAGGAGTGGATGGTGCAGGTGGACCATGGGAGAGCCCTTTGGCTTGAGTTCATGGAGGCAAGAAGGAGAAACTGGGGGTTCCTCCTGGATTTCAGTGCTTGGGTTCGGGCAGCTGGAGGCAGCATCTGCGGCGCTTGGCCGCCATGCCAGGGAATGCACCCTGAGCTGTATCCACAGAGAACTGCAAATGTTTACTCACGCAATGTCATCTTAAGTTTCAGATCCTTCGAGAATAGACTGGCACATAAGAGGTAACATGCATTTATGTAAAGTCATCGTTTTCAGTGTTTTCCCTTCTTGGCCTTTACAAAACATCCTCTATCCTATTGTCTGCGAGTGAGGGGTTTCTGCAGAAGTGATGTCTCAACCCTTCTTGTTCCTTTTTCTGATACTTTCTACTCCGTAGGAATGTTCTCACTCACCAAAATGTCTCTGGGAGTATCTTACCATGTGGAAGATTTGAAAAATACTAAACTTCAGTATTTTTTTTTTCCATGTGCATTTCTAGCTCCCAAGTTCACATGGCTAGACATTCTTTGACCTTTGGAGGACAGTTCTAGCTTCCAAACTGACATGCTTTGCCACATTGGTGGGAGCGTCCCTGACTTCATCAAAATTATTTAAAAAGTTGCTAAGTAGACCTACTGCCTGCTACGATTGAATTGTCCCACTGGTCCCCATGACATGGGAACAATAGCTGTTGGATGCCTCACCTGTGGTGGCTTCTGTCCCCTGACTGCCAGGCTGCTGGTGCTTGGCCTGGGTGGCTTATGCGCGGATGATCTGAGTCCACGGTAGGGTCTCCCATGTCCAGCAATGTTCCTCACAGCTACTATGGTCATCCAGGTCCTGGAGCGGAGGCAACTCAGAGCCAGGTCCATGCTTATCCCCAGCTATCACGGAATGAGAGCGAGAAGCAAACCTCACCCTCAAGTCTTAAGATAACGGTGTCCTCTGATGGGTAAGTGGTCACTTTTCTCTGCAATTTTTAAAGTTTCTTATTTCATATTTATGAAGACCATTTATTTATACTTAAAATTATTTAAATTTTATTTTACTTAAGTTGTTTATACTAATTCAAATGGAATAAGCCCTATGTTTTTTTGGACCAGGGGGAATAAATAAGGTACAAGCTTGTCCAAAGCCTAAACTTTGCAATGAATTGAAGAATTCCTTAAAACCTCTGTGCTGAAGTTTAAGCCATCACAGGGAAAGAAGCCACCATTTGCAGAGGGGAGGGGTGATCTCACCCACAGCACAAACTATTTCATAGTGTTTTGAAGCACTTTCTAAGCGAATTTACTAAGATAGATCTACATACGGAATCGCATCGTCTCTTGAAATATGCTCCATCCTTTTGCGACTGATCTCGCATCTCTATCTCCTGCTGTTTGTATTTCTGAGGAGTAAATCTGAAACTTAAGAGTAACACAAATGATGTTTTATAACAACTTGGTTCTCCTTGCAGCTTCGTTACTTGATTACGAACGCCTACTACCTATGTTTCTTACTTAGTTTCTCTCTTAGCCAATCTCTCACTAAACACATTTTGGCTACCTGCCCGTCATTTCCAGCCATGTCTATCAACACGCTTTCACGGACCCACTGCCTTTTACAACGAAAACACTCGCCTTACTAATCCGATCCACCAAAAAGAATATGCCATCTTATGAGCAACAAAAATTAAGAAGTTTATTCCATGATTTCTTTCCCTGTTGGCTTTGGCAAAAAATTACTTTATTTAATGTCTGAAGTGCTGTTGGCCCCTGATGTTTTAGCACTTTGCTTCCGCCTCAATAATACAAAATATCACTGTAGACTTTTTCTTCCCATTTTATTATTTTACTTGTGTTGACATTTTATCTCTCGTTTTGCTGGCTTATCCTCAATTTCCTTTCTTTTTCTCCTAGCATTTCATGTTTCATCTGTGTAATGCCTTTTCCGTCCTTAACCCACCCCCCTGCTCATCCACGTAAATCACGTTTTATATCTGTCCCGGAAGGCCTTATGGTAATTAAATAATGGTGTTTCTTCTAATATTTCTAGGAACACTTTATTATTTTATACTAGACATATTGGATGCTGTGAATTGAAATGGACTTCAGGCAATCGCTTACTTTCAATATTGGTCTGTCATTAGGTTATGTCTAAAGGACAAAATCAAGCATATTCTGTTTTCTGATGTAGTAAATGTAATTGATGTGAAGACTATTTGCTCTTCTATGAAGGCAATGATACAAGCCATAAAAAGATATCTGAATTTTTTCCTGTGAGCAAAAAGGAGGAGGTTCTAATCGTGTAAGAAGTGGAACTGAGAGTTTTGTTTGAAAAGGATAAAGCCATAGATCGAGATCTACACTTGAGACAATATTGATCTTGGGATCTAATGAATGTGGTTTTATTTCAAACAAAAGGGAAAAAAGAAGTCTAGTGTGTGTGTGACCTCATGGAGCAAGCCAGCTTGTGGAGAATGGGTCACGTGGACACGGGGTAGCTGACCCTTCCCAAACCCTGGTTTCCTCACTAGTGAAGCATCATTGAAGAGATTAAGTGAGAAAATGTCTGTAAGCACCGGTGACTTGTCAGAAACATTTAGTTCCTTTCTTTTGTATCTCACAGTGCCCGTTAAGGACAGGTGAAAGCCGCACTCTTGTTTTCCTGTGGTTTTAAATTGTTTGTAATAGCTGCGATTTACTTCCATGTTCAGAGCCTGAATTTTAATATTCCTAATTGTAAAGCTGCATACCTCATTGATTGGAACGCAAATGGAAACACACTTGCATGTACTACACATAACACACGCACACAAGCACATGCCATGTCCATAACTCTTGGGATTAGCATTCAACGTGATGAGAACAGTTTGAGGTATGCTCTTAAGTTTGCCTGGACCACATGAGCTTATGTTCTCGAAGGCTTGTCAACACTGAATTGGGATTTTGAGATGGCAGCTCTGCATACGTAGGGAAATGAAGTCGCAAAAGTCCACACAAAGAAAATTCCTGTTATTTTACAAAATACTAATAATGATGAAAACTAGATGTACCTAGAAGTCATTGATGGAAAATCCAAGTAATGTATTCTTTCAGGAAAAAGTCCAAGAAAATCTGTAAGCTCCCTTCCATTAGGTAAGACTATATAAACTAATTATTTCTTTTACCTGGTTGCTAAGAGGCTCTCAGATGAATACAATGTATGATTAAATGAGATTTTTTGAAAAGTACTTTGTAAATATAAATTGACATACAAATGGTACTGCAAGTATACATCCCTGAAAGAAGAAACAGAGCTTTTCTTCTCTACATGCTTCCCTTCTCACCAATGTTTATGTACTTTTAATTTTGAATATAATTTTATGTTTTTAATAATATAAATATTATTTTATATGTATATTATTTATGTTTAGTTTTTAAATTTTATTTTATTTATTTTTGTCTGCTTTATATGTATATTATTTTATTTATGCTTAACATACTTTTTATATATAAGTATGTATTTATGAAGTACAGTGTGATTTGTAAGTAAATAATATAGAAAACAACTTCAGAATATTCAAGAGTCAGTAAAAGCAATGTTTATTATATTGGAAGTCTCTTGACTCTTATTAGCTTTTTCCAGCCCTCCTGAGATGTAATTGACATATGACATTGTGTAGGTTTAAAGTGTACAATGTGATGATTTGCTACACACCCATATTGCAACATGTTTACCAAAATAAACTTAATCAACACATCTTTCACATCGCATAATTACCCTTTAGTTCTTGTCATTGCTATGTGAGAATGCTTAAGACCTACTCTCAGAACAACTTTCAAGTAGACAACACAGTATTGCTAATTACGGTCCATGCTGTGGGCTAGATCCTTGGAGCAAACCCATCTTATAGCTGAAAGTCTGAACATTTGGACCAACATCTCCCTATCTCCCTGAGCTCCTGGCAATCTCCATTCTACTCTCCATTACTGAGAATTCAGCTATTTTTAATTCTGCAGATAAGGGAGAACAAACAGTATTTGTTTTTGGAGAAATACTTTCAATATTCTTGTCCGACTTTTTTCAGCTTAGAATAATGCCCTCACGTTTCACCCATGTTGTTGCAAATAGTAGGACTTCTCTTCTCAAAAATGAATATATATTCGTTTTATGTATATATATTCATATTTTGTTTATCTATTCATCCATCAGTGGGCACTTAGGTTGCTTTCATGTGTTGGTTATGATAAATAATGTTTCAATGAATATGAGAATACAGGTATCTCTTCCAGATACTGATTTCTTTTCTTTTGGTAAATGCACAGAGTTGGAGTTGCTGGGTCCCGTGCTAGCTCTGTTTTTATGAAGAACTTCCATACTGTTTTCACAGTGGCTGCATCAATTTCTATCCCCACCAAAAGTGCACAGGGTTCATTTCCCCCCACTTTCCCACAACACTAGTGATCTCTTGTCTTTTGTATAATAGCTGTTCTAACATGTAAAAGGTGATATCTTACTGTGTTTTTTTATTTTGCATTTCTTTGATGATTAGTGATGCTGAACATCTCTTCATGTACCTTGGATATTTTTATGTCTTTGGAAATCAGGTGCTTTGCTCATTTTAAAATTAAAGATTTATTTACTTATTTGCTATTGAGCTGTATGGGTTCCTTGTGTATTTTAGATCTTAACCCCTTATAAGATACAGGATTTGCAAATATCTTCTTCCATTCTATAAGCTGTCCTTTCATTTTGTTGATGGTTTCCTTTGCTGTACAGAAGCTTTTACCTTGATGTGATCCTATGCATTGATTTCTGTCGGTGTTGCTTGTGTTTTTGGTATCAAGCCCAAAAAATTGTTATCAAGGCCAAAGTCAAGGTGTTTTTTCCCTATGTTTTCTTCTAGAAGTTTTATAGTTTCAAATTTTCATGTTTAAGGAAGGTTTTTTTTTTTTAAAGATTTTATTTATTCATTTGACAGAGATCACAAGTAGGCAGAGAAGCAGACAGAGAGAGAGGAGGAAGCAGGCTCCTCGCTGAGCAGAGAGCCCAATGCGGAGCTCGATCCCAGGACCCTGAGATCATGACCCGAGTCGAAGGCAGAGGGTTAACCCACTGAGCCACCCAGGAGCCCCTAAGGGAGTTTTTAAATAAAACATTATTATTATCTTTTTCTTTTTTGCCCAGAATTTGACCAATCCAAATGAAATTACATGGACAGAACTAACTGTCCCCAAGGCTTTCTAGACTTGAGTAACACCCTAAAATATATTCTTTTTCTTCTTTTCTATGTGTTTATATTAGCTAGTCCTCCCTTTAATAAGAAAGCAAGAAATTTATTTTATAATAGCATGAAAATATTCAGTTACATACGTTGTGATTTAAATGATATTGAAATGAAGGATTGATTGTGGAATATTCGTCACATTCTTACATTAAAAATTATGATCCCTGCAAGCTCTAGCTTCAACTGAAACATTAACAATAACACTACTTAGCTTTTGCCTAGCACCTTATACTCTCAAAGAACTCAGCTATTATTAATTGGTTAGTCTTCTCACAAGCCCTGTGAGGAGGGCAGCATTACCCTTTCTTTTTACAGACCGAGGAGTTAAGGGGCTTTTGCCCACGGACCCAGACATCCACTTGAACTCGGAGCTTGATCTCTAACGTTTCCTGCCGACCACAGAACTCAGCTGTTCAATATTAATAGATTAAAATACAGTAGACAAGAATACATCAAAATAGGTTTTTAGCTGCTCAGTGACAAAACAGTAAATAGTTAAAGTGGACTTTTTGCTTTTATCTGTCTTGGAGCTTTTCTAAGGAAACCACGGCTCATTTTGTAAAATTATAGTAATTTTAAAACAGAAAATGAAACCGGGTTCTTGGTAGAAAGGTCATTGTGAGGAAGGGAATGACCCCCTTCCTCTTTAATAATTGAGTTAACTGAAAATTGAACTAGTTTGCCAGGAGCACTCTAGTCTTGTTCACAGGGCCTCTGACAGTCTCCTCCCATCAAGAAGCAAGCTTACTCAGAGCAGAGGAGGGGGTGGTACTCATTCATTAGCCACCGGCCCTCCCCACCTTGCCCGTGTGGTCTGTGTGACAGCAAACCTCTGCATGGTGACCTCACCCCGTGAGTCTGCTGGAGGCTCTACCTTCCTTACTTGCAAGGCCGTCCGGGCCTCTGCGTTCTCTTTTCCTCGGGTCAGTAAAACCCAAGACTCCAGTGTCAATGTTTCAACTTTTAGAAAAACATGTTTTGGTTTGTTTTGCTTTGTTTTGGGGGACGGGGGAACTCAATGGATCCCTTTCTAAAACTAAATGACTTTCTGCTTATCAGGTGGGAACCATCGGTTTTTGAACGTGAACATTGTGGTTTTTCTCTTCTCTCCCGCAAAGCCAGGTCCTCAGTTTTCCTACACGGGAGAGTCTGGCTACCCAGGAGATGAGACAAGATTCACCCTGGCCCCGTGCGAGTGTTTGCTAAATGCTCTTGCAACGTTTTCTACTACTGCTGCTGCTCAGGCAAAGATTCCTTTTAAAGAAATAGAACAGAAATCCCCGAGACTCCAATGCTAGAGCCCATGACAAAAAGGAAGGCTTTTGGGGTATGAATCTCTCAGCCAGGCCAGGGGAGGGTCAGCCGTGGAAGAGCCGGTCATATATAGAAATTGTAAATCTCACTGATAAACAAAACACAGTAATTTCCAATACTTGGCATGTCATCCTTTCTGGTAAAAATTTTTTGAGGATTCACTCAATATATAAATCAATTATAAATTATGCACTATCATAAAACATTTACAAAAAAATTCAAATATAAGATACATTTTATTTTTTTAAAGATTTTATTTACGTATTGGAGAGAGAGAGAGAGAGAGAGTGCACAAGTAGGGGGAGCATCAGGCAGAGGGAGAGGGAGAGGGAGAAGCGGGCTTCCGGCTGAGCAGGGAGTCCCACCCGGGGCTCAATTCCAGGACCCTGAGATCATGACTTGCGATCATGATCTGAAGGCAGGCGCTTAACCAACTGAGCCACCCATGTGGCCCTATAAGATACATTTTAAAAGACTATTTTAAGTAATTAAATATATGCCCAAAGTATACAATTATTATTATAATGTATTATGGTAAAAGCAATAAGTGCTTTTTTATTTTTAAAAATTTTGTTTTATGTCAGGGCGCCTGGGTGGCTCAGTGGGTTAAAGCCTCTGCCTTTGGCTCAGGTCATGATCCCAGGGTCCTGAGATCGAGCCCCATATCGGGCTCTCTGCTCAGCAGAGAGTCTGCTTCCCCCTCTCTCTCTGCCTGCCTCTCTGCCTACTTATGATCTCTGTCTGTCAAGTAAATAAATAAAATCTTTAAAAAATTGTTTCATGTTTTATAACACAACAATTCAAATGTCCACTTATAAAAGTTCGATTTATTTTCTCTACTTGGTTTCAATGGCTATTGTGATTACAATATAAAAAATTCTTCACAAAGATTCGTCATTCAGAGTGAGAAAAATTCATCATGAACTTAAGTTATAATATTTGTTTTTCAAACTTATGATATTTGCTTTTCAAACTTCTATGCAGCAATTTTGTTGAATTCTGGCTTTTAAACTTCCTATATTTCTTTATCAATCAATTGTACCACCAAACAAATAGGAACATGTGTCTTTTATCGTCATTCTTGGCCAATTTTGGGGGAAAAAACTTAAGCAGATCAGAGAATTTTAAATTGCTAGTTTGTAGATGTGAGGATTTTTTTTTCAAGATTTTATTTATTTATTTGATAGATGGAGATCACAAATAGGCAGAGAGACAGGAAGAGACAGAGAGAGGGGGGAAACAGACTCCCCGCTGAGCAGAGAGCCCAATGCGGGGCTCGATCCCAGGATACTGAGATCATGACTGGAGCGGAAGGCAGAGGGTTAACCCACTGAGCTACCCAGGTGCCCCAACAATTTTTTTAAAATGGATAATGCATTTACATTATTTTTACAACAAATTATGGATTAAGGAAACTTAGTCATCTGCTTCTTTCCAATTATTTACAAGTATCTGTTTCTTTCAAAATTTGCCACTTTCTATCATTTTGTTAATATAAAACTCTGTCAGTTAGTATGTATTTAGTTGCAAATGACAGACAACTTGACTCACAGTGGCTAGTCATAAAGGTATTAAATAACTTGTGTAATAGGAGGCTCCCACAAGATGGAATGGTAACACTGTGGCATCATCAAGGACCTACACTCTTCTTTCTTTCCTTTCTGCCACCTTAGCGTGCTTGTTTTTCTCCTCATGCTAGGACCTCATGCTTGCAAAATGACTGCTGTTGCTCCAGCCATCCTGTACTCATTCATATGAGTATCCGGAACAGATAGGAATAAGGTAAGGGGTATGGAGCAGTGTTGTTTCTCTTCTTTATTATCTGCTCATTATTGTGGAAATTAAATCATATCCTTTGAATCTAGCTGAGAAAAGCTCATAGTAGAAGTAGGAGAAAGGCCACCACTGCTATTTCTTTATGCTTAATTTGCCTGGGTATTCATATCATCTCAAAGCAGTTCTTTCACTTGAAACTTTCAAGCCACTTGTCAATTTTGTGAGGGTTGGTTGGCATATACCAGATAATGTCAGGTCGATTACATTGACAAGATTTGGAGCCTCTGCATGCAGAAGTCCAGTCTGCCCTCAGGACAGCTGTGTGCTCCACGTGTCATGGGACCAACAGATAGGAGCAGCCGGCATCACCATGTGGTGAATGCTAGGGACATTTATCTTCTTTCTTACTAATGGAAATAGGTATCTATTGCTCTTCCAAGGCTTACTTTTTGCAACCCCTGGAAATAGGCCCTCTGTTTTGGGACCCCCTAGGCTGGACAGTTAATTTCACAGTGCACAATGAAAAACTTCAAGTGTCCTCTTTCTACTGACCACAAGTGGGCTGACTGTGGAGTTCCACAGAACCTACTCACGACGCACAGCCTTAATGCCTACTGTTTATCAATGTCATCACCTGAACACGTCCCTAAAACAACAGAAACAGAAATGGACTCATTTCTGGCCTCCGGAGCTTTATGGGAGAACGCTGCTTGAGCAATAAGTCTTGCACAATGTAAGACAATCTGTAACCTTTAGACACTTGTAAAGGGAAGACGTGCAAGATGGACCTCTCGAATTCTGGCTACAGTAACAAACACAGTTAAGGGAAAAGACCTGAGGATTTTAACCTAACTTTTCCTTTTGCTCAAAGTCAGTTACGTTTAAATGATAGCTAACCCTCTTCCTTCCTGGGTCTTGGGCTGGGACCAAAGTAAAGCTTCAAGAGTAAAGACACCAAACTGGGTGGGAAGGATAAGGTGAAGTGGTCATGGGGTGTTTTTCAACCTCAAAGGGCCTCAATTGTGACCTTCTGGGTATCTAGAAATAACATATCTTAAGCCTCAAGGTGAAAGTTGGATTGAAATTTCCCAAAGGTAAATGATAATTGGTTTGCTTTTTCTTTAAGTCATTGAGGATCCCATATTCCTTCTCTCTGAGAATCCTGGGCATTCTACCCCACTCCCAATCCCACCTTTTTTAAAAGCATTAGACTTAACACAACTTAAATCTTAGAAAATATGTCAATGCATTTCAGCACCTGGGCACACAATTAATCTTCATCTATCTCTGGTAATATAAACACACCTGTGGGACGTTTTTCATTGAATACATGAAAAGAAAACTCATAATAAATCTCAGACTGATCGCTTTATCACAACTGACAGTGGTGCTGGAGGCTCCCTCTTGAGGAGTGTAATTTGGGAGTATATAAAAGCAGGAGATTGATTTCTACAGAGCCCTCCCCTCTCCTTAGTATTTATCCCAAGCTGCGTGACTTTCCTCCTTTTTAACAAAACAAAAAACCCCACAATATACGATTCTTATGGTTAATTTATGTGACTTAAAGTACACACATGCAGACGTTCCCACACGCATTATTGCTGGTAGTGCCTGGAAGACACAAACGGCATCTGAGAACATGCGTGGGATTGACGCTTGCCTTGTTCACACAGTGGTGTCCCTCTAGAATGTGTTTCTTCAGGGAGGTGAGAGAGAACGATCCAATCCCTTACCCAGTTGCAGTGCTCCAGGGGAGTCTGCTAAGTGGAAACCTCAACGTCCTTATCAGGGTTCAGGTGAGCTCATCATTAGCAGAGTGTGAATCAAATCTCTCCTGTTGAGCGGTAGAATTTTTCAGGCTGCTCCAGAATGTTCTGGAGTCATGCCACAGCAGTCTTGTGTGTGGATGGGAGATGCCCTGTGGGGAAGCCCCATCCCAGAAGCTCAAGCAGCCCCCATCTCTGATGAGAACACCTTCACTTTGATCTGGTTTACACCTTTGGACTCTGCCTATGATTTTGAACAGTGTGCTGTTCAGCTTGATCTGGAGACCACTGATCTATGCGAGATAAAGAGTAAAGAAAACTTCCAGAATCACCCCTCTGCCGCAGAGATCACAGTTTATTTTCTGAGTTGATTAACTCTGCTCTCCTGAATTCAATGGTAATGTGGCTTTGTAACCATAAGGTTACAAATATTACAGTGTGCAGCTTTTGTTCCGCGTTTTGAGTTTGGTGAAACCTCCCCAGTACCAGAAGGAAAAAATTGCTTCTCTTGGGAGGACTGGGGAACAATGAAGTTTGAATTACAAAGATCAACTTAGAAACTTTTTAGTTTGATATAATCGTAGATTTAGGCCTACAGAGAAGCTTCAAAAAAAAAAAAAAAAGCCCAACTCCCTACACCTCTTGTCCATTCCCCTAATGTTAACAGCTCGTGAGCCCTAGAACAATGATTGAAATGGGGAGAATTGACATTAATGTCATGTTCTGAACCCATCTATATGCTCTGCTTAAATTTTGCCAGTTTTCTCATTCATATCCCTTTTCTAGTCCAAGTTCCAAACCAGCATCCTGCATTTCACCTAGTTGTCCTGGGTCCTCTGTCTGCTTCAATCCTTGACATTTCTTCAGTCTGTTTTCCACGAAGACTATCTGTGGTTCTGTCCACCAGTATTGACTGGTCAACACTGACTCTCACCAACTTGTCTGAAAATGAGATTTAATATTCGTTAGGCACTATTCAGCAGCAAGCTCAGATGTAACAAAGTGATACACAATGAACATTTATTATCTACCTACATGGACCAGTTGTCAAAGTCCTAGGTTTTGACAACTTAGAGACTGTGTAAATTGGTAAAATTTCTGGCCAGACTCTACTATTCCATGTGCTGAACATACATCTACGTAACGATGTGGCTATAATGCCATGAATTTACTGGGTCTGGTTGAGTTCCATGGATTTACCAAGAAAGCAATAGATCGACCCTTTTTATTCTGTTTCAGGATGTGTGCTTTTAGTTTCTAAAAACAAGGAATCAGGAGGGGGTGGTTCTCTGTCTATATGTAAATAATTTTTAATTATATTGTTTTAGGGTCAAATAATATGTTCGTGTGACCTTTAAGTAAAAAATTCTCTTCAGCAGAATATGAGCTCATTTTTTTTCTTAAATTTAGTTTCAGGGGCACATGTAAAGATTTGTATCTTCTAAGTGTTGGGAGCAGGGCTCTCTCTATTTTTCTTAGATTAAATAAAATAATAAAAATAAAAAAAATAAAAATAAAAAAAGAGATATTCAAGGAGCTCCTTGCTGGCTCAGCTGGTTAAGCCTCTGGTTCTTGATTTCGACTCAGGTCATGACCTCAGGGTTGTGAGATTGAGCCCCATGTTGGGCTCTGCCCTGGACATGGAACCTGATTGGGATTCTCTTTTCTCTCCCTCCACCCCTCCTTCCTGCTTACATGCTCTCGCTCTCTCCTTCTCCCTAAAACAATTGAAAAAAATATTAATTTAAAAAATGGTATTTGAAATACACCAAATTTCTACCAACATTTGATATATCAGCTTCTAAAAAGAGTGTGCTACCATCTCTTGCAAAGTTTGTGGGTTTTTCACTTTAATTTCTCCTGTAGTTCTCCCAAGTTTTTCTTCATAGACTTACAGTTCCTTTCTTAAGAGAACACAACTTCAGCACTCTTTATCTTTCTGGTGTATTGCTTCTTTTATTATTGTGATGGTTAACTTTATGTTTCAAGTTGACCAGGCCATGGTGTCTAGATATTTGGTCAACATTACTCTGGTTGTTTCCATGAAGGTGCTTTCTTGGATAAGATTAATATTTAAGTGAGTAAAACAGATTACCCTCTATAACATGGATAGGTGGACCTTATCTAATCAGTTGAAGGCCTTAATAGAACAAAGACTGACCTTCCTTGAGCAGGAGGGAATTCTGATAGCAGATTGCCTTTGGACTCTGTGATTAATAACTTTGTGTTACAACTTGACAGGACCATGAGGTAGCCAGAAATTTGGTTAAATGTTATGCTAGGTGTTTCTTTAAAGATTTTTTTTGGATGAAGGAACACCTAAATAAGCATACTAAGTAAAGGAGATTTCCCTCCATAACACAGGTGGGCCATATTCAGTGAATTGAAGACCTAAATAGAACAAAATGCTGGCTCTTCCCCAGTAAGAGAGTTTTGTCTGATTGCCTTTAAACTGGGACATCAGCTCTTCCTGGATCCACAGCTGGCTGCCAGGCTTTGGACTTGAATTGGGACATAAGCTCAGAAGATTTTAGACTTGCTAGTTTCCATAATGTTGTGGGTCAATTTCTTAAATAAATGTATTTCTTTCCATATATGCATATCCTATTTCTCTGTATTAGTCAGAACACTGGCTAATACAATTTTATGTATTATCCTCTTTATCCCTAGTAATAATTTTTGCCCTAAAGTCAGTTTTGTCTAATATGGATGGTGCCATACCAGCTTGAATTTGGCCCTTTTCCTATCCTTTTTACTCAATCTTTTTGTGTCATAAGAAATGGTTTTTCTTATAGCTGGTTATTCTTATAGCTGGATTTTGTCTCTTATCCAGTCTGAAAATCTCAGTCTTTTAATGTATAAATATAACCCACTTATATTTATTGTTCAATTGATGCATATTTGAACAGACTTCTGTCATCATATTTTATATTTTCCATTTAGCAGACTCTTTCTTGGCTTCTTTTCCCATGTCCTATTGGATCCATCATATTTTGTTTCTATTTCCTTTTTCCCAAACTTGTTTGGAGCTTGCAATAACAACAGCTAAGGTTTGTTAAGAGCTTATTGTGTACCTACATTGTTAAGTGAAGCCTTCACCACAACATTATGAACCTTCTCTGATTAAGATTTTTATTTAGAGATGAGAAAACTGGTATGGAAAGATTAAGTGACTCAGCTTATCATGAGGCCATATTCTCAAGAAACCTCATTATACCTCATTATACCAATTCTCTAGTTATATATTGCATTTCTAGTTCTTTAGTGTTGGCACCATATTTTCACAAGTGTTCTTGACTTAATGAAGTCCCAACAACCAATGTCAATGTGTTCTTTTTAAACAATACAAGGATCCTAAAAAGTTTTTTTTCCTGATCCCTTCTTCCTGTTTCTATTGTTTTTTACTAATTTGTTAGTACCATATGTAACTACCACTTTCCGAATTCATTATTATTAATCATATTAAAAGCTTACTTAGACGTCCTAATTTCCTCCTCTCATTACCATTTGCACCTGCTCTTTTTTCTGTTCAGATGCTTTTTTCCTGAGATGTGCTTCTATTGCTGGAAGTTCTAACAAGTGTCTGTAAATGGCAATGTCTATTGGTGGTTGTTTTTCTGCCAATAAACTTATTTTGCTCAGATGCATGAGATTATTTGGAAGGATATAGGTTTTTTACATTTTTATTTTCCTTCAGTACTTCAGATGTATCATTCAACTGTTCTGGCCGCTGTTGTGTTATGTGATTTTCTCTCAGCAATTTTATTTGTTTTATTGGTAATCTTTTCAGAAGGTCTACTTGATGGCTGTCAGAGTTGCCTATTACTTTTTTAAATCAATTTTGTTTTGGAATAGATTCAGATTGATGGAAGAGTTACGAAGATAGTGCAGAGTCCTTTTTGCCTGTTGTGACATCTTCCATTAGCATAGTACATCTGTCACAACTAGAAACCAGTGTTGGTGCATCGTTAGACATACAACTAAACTCCACAATTTATTTGGATTCTAGCAGTTTTTCCTGATGTCCCTTTTCAGTTCCAGCATCTCATTCAGGGGATGCATCGTGTCTCTTTAGGTGCTTCATGGCTGTGAGGGTTCTCAGACTTCCCTTGTTTTTGATGACCTTGGCCATTTTGAGGAAGACTGGCCAAGTATTTTGTAGGATGTCCCTCATGTCAAGGCTACATCTTATTGACATAACTTGCTATTGATAATGCTAACCTTAATGAGTTGCGCAGAGGTGCTGCACAGATATTCTCCACTGTAAGCTAATGTCATCACACCTATTATGACTCTTGGTAAAGAAGTCAGTAAGAGGAGACCACACTCAATGTTGAATTAAGGGAGAGGGAATTTAGCTTCTGTCTATTTTTTATTATGGGTTTCTATTTTTTTAAACTCTAAAACCATCTTAAACTTCAGTGTTATTTCATATTTGTTCATATGGCTGCATTATTTCTGATTCTTGAAGGATTCTGATTCTTCTCCTGAATCAGTCTGTTGACTCTCCCTCATCAGGCTTCATCTCTCATGAGTTTGAAATTTTTTTTTTTAATTGTGAGTTGCTCTTCTGAGGGGGTTGCCTGTTTTGTGACGGACCTGTTTACTTTCAGGTTGTGTTGTGTTTTGCTTTTCTGCTCTGCTGAGCTCCAACAGGTTTCAGTGGGTAGAGCCCAACATCTATGATCATGGCTTGGTTCAGAGTTCCCTCCCTATGTGCCCAAAGCTAAACACCACTCTGAGAGTTTTGATTTCTCTCAGATGACCCTCCTCTTCCACTCAGGATCCTGCGAGGTGGCAAGCCTCCTTGCTGCTTCTCAGTGCCAGCTACAGTGTGGTACTACCGGATCACTCTTACCCCTCAGAGAGTCTCGGCTGCAGGAGCAGAACACACAGCTCTTTGCCAGAGGGCCTCGAGGCCTGAGGTAACAGCAGCCTTGGGGGTCTACTTTCCACCCCATCCTTGATTGATTTCTTCATTTCTGGAACTTCAAGATTGCCTTTTCTTCCAAAGGTGATATGATTTCTTAAAAATTTCATGTGTCACCCAGCATTTTTATGTGTTTGGAGCCTACCCCTTTATGCATCTCAGTCTGCCATTTACTGGAAGCCTGTTCTGGTTCTATTGGTAATATAGTATTTCTTATGTTGATATGTCATTCTGTGGAATGAAGGAAGGGGAAATTTTGACCTAGAATGTTAGTCTTCCTGGGGTTGCTAGAGATCTTCTAGTAGTTATGTTTAAGATTCAAAGTCTTTTAGGGTAAATGCATCCTTCACTTCTGAAATTAGTGATTAAATATTCATTGAGAACCTGTTATGTGTAAAGTAGTTTATGATAAACCAATGAGGAAGACATAGCTTTTGTTTTACAGAGATAAACCAGGAAGGAGAAAGTGAAAAGTTATAAGTGACTTAAAATAGTTTACAGAAACATTTGCAGGAGGCTACAGAAGGATGAGATAAATTTCCAGGTAAGAAGATCTGGAAAGGTGTGATGGAGGAAAGCATGAACTGAGCTTGAAGAATGGATACGATTTTGAGATGCAATTGCTGATCAGGGTCAGCTCATACTGCGATGAAAACGTCAAGCAAGGAGGCCACTACCCTACCTGAAATTTTGGTGCACATGTCAGGTACAAAGGCAGCCCTCGCTGGGTTCACGATGTAGGAGACAGTCCATCATTGATTCAGAGTAGTAGAAAGTGCTACAAATAATTTATTTACATTGGAATAAGACGGTCTTAGGGACAAGTCCGTTGTTAAGGATGGGGCAGATTTAATCAAAGGAAACTTCCTAACAATTAAAACAATAACTCAGAAACAAATATCTAAAGCAAGTTGTCAGCAGCCTCATATCAGCCAGTAATCTTGGCAAACTTGTCCCAAGTGCAGGACAAGGGCGCCCCATGGAGACATTGTTCTGGGTTTGAGGCCCGAGCCCCATGCCAAGGGTCACGTGCCCAGGACGGTGGGAGAGAATGGCTGTCAGGGGAGCAAGAATCTGAGTGACTGTCGGGGTTTTCTTGCCGCTGGCTTTTCCTTCCAAGTCGCTAAGGAGAATGTGCTGCATTGCATTTAACCAAACACTTAAAAACCATATTAACTTATTAATAACATCACCACATATTAGTAAGCATTATATAGTTCTCATGTTCAAAGCACTTTGTGAACTTTAGCTGATCAATTAAAAATGGCGTCTTCCTGACACTAACTTAGCTCTGAACCCAGAGACCGCTGTGTGCCGGGAGCTGGTCACGGACTTTGCTCTGTGGAGTGAGTGGCCCCTGATGAGCCCCGGAGTCTCAGCCTGGACCTCGGCCCATGTGAACCTGTCCAACTGCCTTAGCTCGCCTTCCTTCAGTGATCTCAGAAAAACTGTTTAGGTGATCTCCCCTCTCTCTCTTTTAATGTTTCTTTATGAATTTTGAGTAGAGAAAACCAGACCTGTTTCCCCCTCTGAGGTTCTATTTGTTCTGTTATTGTGTCTGATATAAGTAAATAACCCGACAACAAGCACTGGCGTATTTCTCCCTTACTCCTTTTATTTATGGCTGCAGGAGAGGTTTAATTAGATTGCACTCTTCTTCTAGGACTCCATGTCCATGGGGCATGGGCCAGACACTCTGTAGACAGCTGTTCCTGGGGGAGGGACTGGCTTCCGTAGAGAGATGATGAGTTTACAGAAACTAGCAAAAGGCTTCTGGGTATGTCTGTTGGAGGATACAGAGTTTAAACTGACCCCGTGGCCATAGGCTCCATGAGCAGAGGAGGGCTGGGTGCCCCATGAGGGCACCCTTTGTGGTGTTAAGAAAGGCCATGAACTTCTCCCACTGGAGCACTTTCCGGTCCCCTCCATATCTCCAGGCTTTTGTGGTCCTTGGAGCAATGAGGTTCTCAGGAATATTTAATTTATTTTGCAATGACCTCGAAATAGAGTGTTGACATGAAGACCCAGTAAAACCTCACCAAACTGCTCTCTGTTCCTTCAGGCTCTGGAAGGTGGCCTCTGCCTGTCCCCTGAAGCCGGCGGGGCGGCATCGCTGGCCACGCGTGCTGAGGGAAGGCTGAGCACGAGGGCTCCGCGGTGCACCACTTATCCAGAGATGCTGCTTAAGGCTGGTCACATCCAGCTGGGCGTCCCAGTGACAGAGCTGCTCCACACTTGCCCCCATCGATCTCCTGTCACTCATTAGTAAGTGACTGTGCTAGACATGGCCCTGGGGCATTTTTCCAATGCAAAGCCACTTAGCATTAAAATTGCAGCATCTCTTTTGGCTTTTCTACAAGTCTCTACCAAGTCCATTTAAAAACCAGCCTCGAATCATGGGCCCCCTCTCCGGATGGCCGCCACGTTGCCGTTTGACCTCTACAAGACGACGGGAACAACCGTGCCCTTTAACATTAAATTTTTCCTATCGTAGGTACATCTAGGGAAATGTGCTACACACGGAGAAGATGTTCTGATGACTTGAGAGCAGAGTGGGCTGTGTTATCGCCGTGTCCTCGACACTTCCACAGCCCAGCGTAAACAGTCCTGTCTTCTGCTCGCAGCTGAAATTGCAGTGGAGAAGGTGCTCGGAGAGTTCGATTTACACGCGCCTCAATGTTTAGAAATGAACATTTGAGAATCGGGGAATGGGTGAATTGATGGTTTCCCCCCCTACCTCCCAGTTTTCCCCCAGGGGAGGCAAGGAGGACGTTCAGGAGAGGCTGCCTGCCGGGGAGGAGCCCACCGGAGCCCACCTCCTAGACATTTTGTAGTTTTTAAAGAACAATCTGTTTTTAAAATTCTTGTCTCAGAAGAACCTCAGTTACGGAGACACTGATCACCTGTTTGGAAGAAAACATACATCTTACGATGAACAGACTAGGCTAGGCCCGAAGGTCAACGTCACTGTGGCTGAGCGCTCAGAGTAAGTGCTGGTCCCTCAGAGGGACAAGGCGGCCATCAGGAAGCACCAGGAGCCTTGCTGGTGGTCCCCTGTTGCCGACGTGGGCTTGCACCTGAGCCTGCGACCTCATGACGCATGCTCATGGCTCGTGTGCAGGGAGCCAGCCTGTGCCATGAGCGTCGGCCTGCACCCGGTGCCATGGTACACTGCAATCTGGATACGGCCCACATGATGGCATGCGGGAGACCTGCATCTCTCATACCTGGCCCACGTGGAGGCCTGAAGGGGTGACACTCTCTGCAAACACGTCGTTCTGTTCTTACTTGGATCAGCCTGAGGAGAGAATGAGGAGAGGCTTAAAACCCACGCGATTCTTACGTGGTGTTTCAAGAAGGAAAATTGTACTTTCCAAGATCACAGAATAAATCTCCATTTGGTGTTTTATTATTTTTGCTTAGTAAAATAATGTAAAAATTTTCTAGAGCATAGTGAAGAATATAGATTAGATTAAATACAAAAACTTTCAAGAACTAACACAAAGAAGATTCGAACCCTCTAAATGAATATTCTTATTACTTTGTACTTCCTTTTCGTCTTTCCACATTCAGCCAAACATCTATTCAGAAGTAGTCTTCAGTTTAACTACACAGAATACAAACTACACAGAATACAAGCTGAAAATACCATTTTCTAGTTTTCTTCCAGTCATGTCATCTAACCTCATCACTACGGTTAACTAGTAATTCCTTCACACACGTACGTACACACAGCCACACCGAGACACACATGCAAACACACAGACACACACACAATAAGCTTTATGTCGTATATATTCATCTCCATACACATAGATGTGTATCTAAATCCATGCTATTATAGTCAAACATGCATGTGTTCTTGTAATTATTCCTTGTCAATTTCAACTTTTGTATAACTTCATGTGTTTGTCTTAACTATTAATTTTAGGTATTTTGAATATAGAGAAAGATACTTCAAATATTTTCTAAATTCTTATGGTGCCTAGAATAGTGACCTACTAATTTGTCACAGGTACTAATGCTCCATAATTCTAAAATGGGAGTTGGTCAAAAAGTTTAGGACACCCTAGGAGATTAATAAGGCTTTTGAAAATATATGTGTGAAAATGGGTAAGATGGTATCAAAAAGATGGTATTAGATGTGCTAATCTGATTTGATTTGAAAGTGATGTGGAGTCGTGGAGGGTTGGGAGAGAAGTGGACACCCATAGGGATCCTTGAGTCATGTCCTGCAGACAAATAGGCCACTTTCGGACCATCATGTCACCCACATTATACATTAGCTATGCAGCAAAGAGGAAATCAGATACTTTCTATCTCCCCAAGACCAGTTAAATGGACAGAGGAGTCCTATTCCCAGGAGCAGGTTTGGGAGATGTATAGAAAAACAAAACAAAACAAAACAAAACAAAAAATAAAACAACCCAACAACAACCCAGATTTCAATTAAAGCCAATGGGACCCCAAAGTTTTCTACTTTTTGCAAACCATGTGCTGAAGAAAATGCACAATTTAAATTTGGAAAGTAGATGTGTTTTCCCAGGTGACGTTGGGTACAACGACTGGGTTGGTCCATAGTAGACATGTTCAGTTCTTAATATGGATGGGACTTCTGTGTTCATTTTGACATTAAGAAATGATATTAGTTTAGTTCAAAGAGTTTTTAAAATTATGTTTGCTTGGCAATCACTTCCATGAAATAGCTACTAAGGTGAACAGTAAAAATAATTAAAACAAAATTGCTGGAATGAGATCCTAGAGAACACGAGCTGGGAGTGGATGTAATGGCCATTGAATGGGAGCCTTGAGGCAGAGAGTTCAGAGGTGTGCAGTTATCCGTGATGAGGATTGTAGTGCGTGTGCAGGAGGCTCATAGTAGAGGCAGGGGAAGGAGAATGTAGAACTGAGAGGCTCATGCACGTGGGGGCTGCCATCCCTCAGAGACAAGAGCAGGAGTGGAGACAACAGTCCAGACATCAGTGCTGGCAGAGCTAAAGTCTCTCTCACAGAGAGACTAAAGCCACAGTCTCTTTGTGGCCAAGAGATTGAGAGGTGCTTCTGACAGTAAACAATGAACATCCTCAATTCAAGAATAAATATATATAGCCAGGAAGTGCCAATAAACATCAATGGCCTAGAGATAAAATATCAACGGCCTTTTAGTAATCAGTAACATACAAGTGGTGAAAAATTAATAATAAATAATGTTGGTGATGGCGTGAGAAAACCAGCAGTCCCAAACCCTTCTTGGGGGATTGTCAATTGCTACAGTCTTGAAGAAGAAACACTTTGGAAAAGTATTAAAAATGTGAATTTTAGGCACACCTGGGTGGCTCAGTGGGTTAAGCCTCTGCTTTCGGCTCAGGTCATGGTCTCAGGGTCCTGGGATCGAGCCCCGCATCGGGCTCTCTGCTCAGCGGGGAGCCTGCTTTGCCCTCTCGCTCTGCCTGCCTCCCTGCCTACTTGTGATCTCTCTCTCTCTCTCTTTCTCTCTCTCTGTCAAATAAATAAGTGAAATCTTTTAAAAATGTGAATTTTGGTTATGGTTTGACACAGCTATTCCAGCTGTATGAGTGGGGCAAGTGAAAAATTCCTGTAGATTTTATAACTAAATGGGTAGATAGTCAAAGTATACTCTTCAACTGAAGGCGGTGGGAACAGGTTATTAAAGAGCATACTTACATTTTGTAAAGAGAAACAGCGATGTAAGTGTTCATGAAGAAGAAAGGAAGACATTTGTCATCAGGTGACTGCACATGCCTCTGGTCACAGGCTTCTGAGTGGCTTTTTTTCTTTCTCCGACCTGTATTTACTCAGATAACCATTTGAGCTAGCACTTATTTGCATTTCACAGATGAGAAAACAGGGAGAGACCAAGCAACCTTTCAAGGAAGAACAGCTCATGGCTTATGAAGGCGTGGCTTTCCCTCCTGAATTCTGCTTCCCCAAAAGAAAAATAAGGTTCCCATGGATATTTCTCATCTTGCATCAATTGACAAGAATCACAATCATAAATGCCTCTCAGGTAAAGAAAGAGAAAGGAAAAAAGATAGAGCAGTTGAGGGCTGAGACCATTTATAATTGGAATATTGATTTTACAAAAGGAGGTCTACGTGCAGCTTTCAAAGGAACCCCGTATGTAGAAACGGGGTTTCTTAGTTAATGTGGGGAATCGTGGAAGAACGGGCAGATGGGAGGATTCCCATACGAAGTCAGCAAATGGAGCCTTGGGGGTTCAACACAACTGATGAATCATTGAACTCTACCTCTGAAACTAATGACGTACTATATGTTGGCTAATTGAATTTAAACAAAAAACGAACAAACAAAAAACCAAAACCAGTTAGCAAATCGAGTAGGACATTTGTGAGCTGGATGGTATTTAGAATTGTTTCCTGTGTATCCTGACCATAGTCGTTGGCAACATGTGGATAGAAGTGCGCAGATCTTGATACTGTCGCTGGATACTTTGATCCCAGCTGCAGGTTCACCCTCTGCAGGTGTGTGTTTTCTTGTGGTGCCTCACACACGGCGGCACTGTTTGTGGATGACACACCAGTCTCTCCCCCTCTTGCTTGACTGTGAACTCCTGTAGGGCAGGAACTCGGTCAGCATCTTCCATCTCCAACAGGATTTATTACGTATTAGTCCACAACCACACGGAACATTTTGAATAAACACAATTCTAATTTGAAGGATGCCATATTGATGAGAAGCTATTTGAGGACTGACGAGACGCCAGGACTGACTGTACGTGGGGGCTGTTTCCTCTTCCTGCTCCAAAGACAAGCCTGCTCTGAGGGTCTCCGACGACTTTTCTTCAGTGGTGGTGCTCAGTATGTCTTATGGAAGTTTCTTCCCCACTCACGTGTGTGTGTTACGATATCAATTTTACAACTTTTACTTTGAGATTTCTCTCTCATTTTCTAAGTTTCCAAACAAAAGAATCAGCAGTATTTGTCATTTTTCAGAACTGGTTAGGGCTTACCTAAACAAATTATTTCTGCTTTATGTGGTGTATGTGCTTAGTAGCACTGTATTAACATTCTCAAATACAGACTTTTCATTGTGCTAATCCTAGGAAAGCAAAATCAACATCCAAGTGGCAAGTGTTTAGAAAGAAAATTGATCAATTTGTCCTAAGTTCTATGAAGATGAACTGAGGTCAATCCACTTTACCTATTAAGATTTCGAAGATATCTGGTTGGATTACTTTTCACAGCAAAAGGTTGTTTTCCACTGGGGTTTAGTAAAGATTAAAAAAGAAGAAGAAGAGGAAGAAGACAAAGCTCTAACATTAAACCTTAGGGAAAAAAAAACCCAGCTCTGAATACAGGTACACCTTGCCAGGTCTCTGCAAAGTGCCCATGAAAATGCAGTGCACGCTGGTGGCTTTTAGTGGAAGACATTGCTTTAGCCCAACCTACAGGTGATGACTCCACGTCAACACCCCAACCTTTCCAGAGGTGATCACACCTGCCAAGATTTGGAGGGTACCACATGGAATGTTCCAGGAGGATCAAAGTAGTTCACTGCGGATGAGTCGTAGTGCCTTAAGGAACCCTGCAAACAAACGAACAAAAGGAACCCCTGCAGAGATGTTCCCGTAGAGCAATCACTAAGTCTACCTGTTCGTTATTAAGGAACAAGAGTCTTATAAATGCAACAACCCAAGAAGGAAGGAAGAGAAGATTTTAATCTTGGTTTCCTCAAATAACTCCTGTCCCAACGCCTCCGTATGTGGGGGCACCAGGTGATGCTCTGGCTGAACCATGGTTTTGGGGAAAGGACATGGTCATCTAAGGAAGTGCAGCCATTGGCTGACTCTGCATGGAGCCTGGATATTCTCTGGATTCCAGAATTCAGCAGGACGTTTGGTGGCAGAAGATTCTAGTACTTGACATTTCTCCCATAATGTTTTCTTTTCTTTTTCTTTTTTTAAGATTTTATTTATTTATTTGATAGAGTGCGAGAGCACAACTGGTGGGGGAAGAGAGAGGGAAAAGTAGGCTTCTTGCTGAGCAGGGAGCCCAAAATGCTGGGCTCAGTCCCAGGACCCTGAGATCATGACCTGAGACTTAACAGACAGAGCCCCTCAAGAGCCCCTCTCCCATAATGTTTTCAAAGAGTATTTGCCCACATAGCAATTACAGGTCAAAAGCGAGGGAAGAGAGATTGCCATTTGATTTTTAGCTTTGCCTCTGTCGCGGCTTCGAAGCTGGGAGCTGTGAACTGAATCCCATGTGGATAAACTGGGAGTCATTTTTCCAGCAATAGAAGATCAGACTTAGGGCCCCGAATCGCTGACTCTCAGAGATGACCTTGCTGCTCTCGTCTGAGTCGAGTGCTACCCTCTGTGCTCTATAACAGGGAGAATGTTGTCATAAAGTGAGAAACAGTGCTTGAAAGTGAGAAAACATAATGCGTTGAAGTTAGTTAACAGGAATTGGCAACACTAGGGAAGAAATTTAAATGATTTCCTGAGAGCGGAGGTGTTCCAAATTGTGGGGAAGATGCTTACGGGAGAGAAGTTAGTAACCGTCTCAACATGGTGAACAGGGGCTGCTCAAAGGAAATCTTGGTCACCCTGGTATTGTTGGAGATGGGACAGGGTGGGGGTGGGGCTCCAGGTGATTCCATTCCCATGAGTCAGTTAGGGTTTTCTCCAGCCACAAGTTCCAGACGTGTTGACCATGGTGACTGAAACCTGTGTAGTAGGGGCAAGAAGTCTGGGACAGATGCAGCAGGAGCCGTGTAGCAGCTTTAGGCCGTCAGGGAACAAGGCACATACTCTGACTTTTCATCTCGTTACCTCACGCGTTGGCTTCAGTCTTCATGCTCACCTCATCCAGGTCACAGAATGGCTGCATCACTCTACATGTAACCCCTCCATCAAGAGGGGAGAGGACAGACAAAGCAGGGAGCACCTTTATGAAGAAAGCCAAAGCTTTTCAGAAAAATCTCAGAAGATTTCTGCTTGAATTTCTCATTGTGTGCATTGTGCCCCAAGGCTAGGCCACCTGCAGTCTCTGCCGTGGGTTTGTAATTGCTCTAGGGTCCTCCTCATTTAGGAAGGTGCTTCCTGCAGTCTTTGGTGGGGGAATACAATGGTCTCCCGTCTCCACCAGAAACATCTCAAAACCCACACCCCCAGGATAACCATGAAGAAAACATCAGAAAAATCAAAAATGGAGGGTCGTTCTACAAAATGCCTGACACACACTTCTCAAGTCTGTCAAGGTCATCCAAACCAAGGAGGATTTGAGAAATTGTCACAGCCTCTAGGAGCCTAAGGAAGCTTGAAAGCTAAATGTACTGTCGTGTCCTGGATGGGATCCTGGGGTGGAAAAAGAACACGAGAGGAAAATGGAAGAAATCTGAGTCAACCTTGGAGTTTAGGAATCAGAAGGTAGTGATACTGGTTGAGCAAACAGTCACCAGTAGGGGAAGCAGGTTATGGGGTATCTGGGAGCCTCTCCTCACAGCTTTTCAGTAAATCGGAAACTATTACAGAATTAGAAACTTATTTTAAAAATCAATTTTTGCAAACCTGTACTGAAGCATGAATTCAATTTCCCATTAAGCCCACAGTCAGCTGAGCATGGCCTTTGCTTCACATCCTACAGTCTTCCCGGGAATGGTGGGGGAGCAGGGTTCCCGGCAGAGAGCGGGCCGCATCAGCCTCGGGGAGAGGGGCCTCTCGTCTCCCTGGTCTGCTGTCAGGGCGCACGTGTGGGTGATGGTCCTCTTCGTGTCCAAGTTTTAAAAAAATTTGACAAAGACAAAGAAGATAAAAAATAAAACCGAGACCTCCATAATTATCACAATTGTTCATGGTATTTTGGTCTTCATTGGAAGTCTTGGATGAGGCAACCAGACGTCTTGTGTGTGTGTTTTCATTTTCATGATAGCTTGGTAGCTCTGTGATCTAGACCATAAGAAAGTGTTTCTTCAAGTTGTCATCTATATGCATACGCAAAGCGTTTGAGGCCTCAAGGGTTTACACCAAGTTCTCTGGGCTTTTGGAATCCTGTGCTTTCCTTTCTTCTTTGTAAAAAACAAGGTGATCTTTGGAAGGTGTCCTGCCGTGGCTTCCTGTGGGCTCCTGGCATCTTCTGTGTGACTCTGAGGAAATAGCTCAACCTCTCTGGGCTGCTCTTCTCAGGCTGCAGCACCAACAGGAAGCATCACCCTCACTCCGTGTTTCCAGAACATCGTGGAGATTAATGAAACCATGCCTGTGAGAAGCAGAAGTGCTCAGAGGTTGGCACAGTGACATTGTGACTCATTCTTCACTGTCACGGAGAAATGCCGCAAACATAATGCATGCAAACTGGATGTGTAAATATTTGTGTACACAGACTCTCCTGCCTTTACGAGGGTTCATAAAACTCATAGCATTCATTTATTTTTGTCTTATTGTAAAGAAAAAAAAGAGCAATAAAATGTATTCAGTACATAAAAACACTGAAAAACTCTCCCTTTGCCAATACAAGTATGCTTGGCTAGTTAAACCCATTGTCATTTTGTTGAAGATTTGCATATTAATGTACCTGCACCCCACAAACTAACAAACAAACAAGCAAAGGGGAGTCTTTGCCTTTAGGATTCTAAGTGCCAACCAAATGCCAGGATTTTCTATAATGGTCAGAGAAATGTAGAACATTCCCTCCCCAAAGCATTCAGATTTTGTAATGGCAGAAAGTTGTCTGAACCTTCCATTGTGGTTTGTTCCCAGATTGAGATTAAGATTCAGTGTTCTTTACTGAAAATACATAAAATAAAATAAAATGGAAAAAAAAAGATTCAGTATTCTTAATTTTAACCGCAGAAATCACCACACCACGTGACTATCTGTAGGGATGACTTTTGTGATCAGCACGACTTTGTTTTCTGCTTTTCCTTGACTTCATAGTGTTTTCTGACTTTTGATCGCAGTGTGGCACACTGATAAGAATTAGTACCACTTGGCCAAAGTCAGAAGACTCCCTCTGCTCCCCTGGAAACCTGCAGCTACTGGATGGACTCGTAAGCAGCAAAGGAGATGATTTTAGCATAGTCTCTCCCTTGGCATGGGAATGGGTCTTCACACATATCAGCTCTCTTCTCTCTTCGGTGGCAATTTTAGAGTTTCAGAATTTGTTGTCTGATGTATTCTACTTAATGTGTGAGTGTGCAAATTAAACATTGCATGGGGAAGGCTTAGATTACTTTAAGAGTAATTCCCTCACTCTCAGAAGAGGGACGTGAAGATACAGGTATGTAATCTCCTCCCAGGGATACCCTTAGATAGGTACTCAATATCTCACACAGTTCTTTCCGTTCTTGGAATCCTACTAAAAAAAAAAAAAAAAAAAAAAAGTAATATTAATTGCTCTCCTAAGGGCAGAGCCCATATAAAGAGCAAGGATGCACAGAGGGAAGAAGGCATCTCAGATTTCCTAGTTTATACTTTTCCTCAAATGGCTTTTCTCACGAAAAGGGCAGAACGAAAGCACGACAGGACTCCAGAACCACAGGCTATCTTCCTGGTGGAAAGGCAGGATTTTGTGAAAGCTATAAAGAAAAAGTTAGCTTATTTTCAAAATATTATGGGTGGAAATAATTCACAGGGGCATAATTAGTGTTTTTTTTATTTTTCATTATGTGTCTATAGGTTAAAGTTAATACGGTTTAGAAAAATGAGGAAGGCCATTCATTTTTATAGCCCTTCCCAAATGCACACACATATTCAAATAGAAACTTACCTTCTCAATGAACCTGAAGGTATCTCATGAGCAGGCTCATGGCGGGGCTAGCTGTGACTGTATTACTGTTGATTCCTGTTGGTTTTATTTGGAGGAATTTATTTAGATTTCCTCCAAGAGACTCAAGCATCAAATGTCCAACAAAATTCCCTGAGATGAAACTAGATATTTCTAATGTATTTTAAATGGTCGTTAGATTACCGACATCGGCTTACCTCGTCTGAAATTTGCTGACGCTGCTTCTAAATGCTAATCACGATTTCTGGCTTTTTATTTATATCGTTTAATCTTAAATCTGCCCATGAGTTACTGCCACGCAGCCCAGTGTGCCTTATTGTAAGCGTCCCTGCCTGTTTGTACCAGTGCAGAAGGGGAGTAGTTTCCCCGGGGGCCGGCCGGCAGCTCTGAGGAGACAGGGTCTGTGGCAGATACCTCGCACGCTGCAGGAGAAGCTGTCTCCCTGAATGGGAGATGGCTCAGTTCAAAAACGGGTGAACGTGGGTAAAAATACGTGGACGCTGTCAACAGACACGGTTTTGGAACAAACAAGGTAGAATCCCTACCTTATAGGCTGTTACCCCGAACCACACAATGGCTACAGACCCATTTATCACCTATCACCATCAAGAGATTGCTAAGATGGAGTAAAGAATAGTAATGAATAAAAAGTAAACATGTTTTGCAGAAAAAAGAAAAAAAAAAGCTGTCAATTTCATTCTCCAAAGTCTGTGGCGAGACTTGAGTAGCTCACAGTGGCCAGAGGAATTTGTCTCTTCCCACCAGCCAATCTTGTGGGAGCCTGAAAGGAGGTGGGTTTCTCCCCCTCTCTATGTTACAAACACGCACTTTCTGTAAACAGAAGGGTAGAATGAAGCTTACAGGAAACCGAACAGATGGTACAATAATAATTTGTCAGATTCCTCCCCATACGACAATGATCGTTGGAATTTTCAGGGCACAATCTATGACCCTTCTACCTTCTCAAGGCGCGTGAAAGCTCTCCACAGTGGGATGTTACAGGCAGTTTTTGCAAGCCTAGTCTTTATTTTCTTTTAGACAAAAAGAAATCCTTTGCATTGGTCATCCAGAGTTATGTCTTATCTATATTTGAGTGACATAGCCTCCAAGATGGAGTAAGCAAACCTAATTTAATATATCCATCTCCTTCAATTAACATTCTGCTACAAAATGCTTCTCCTTGTTTCTCCTTTTATACATTGCCCTCCTCCATTTATCTTCTTTTCCGGCCACCTGAGAGGGATGGCTTAAAATAGCTCGATGATCGCCAGATCCCACGGACCACTCACCCCCTGTAAATACCACCAAGAACTTAGTTGGGGGCAAACTATAGGCATTGAACCCTTACTTTCCAGGAGTCCCCTTTCCAGTTGGATTCACCAGGGTCATCAGGAATTTAAAATACCTCACCATATCCCAGGATGGAATTGTGGGAATTTTGGTTGGCTGTTTTTTTTAAATACCTCATTATAGCTATGAATAGTGCTTCCCTGCATAGGGAAAACAAAGTCTTCGTTACCACCTTAACCAAAATGAATGCTTGACGAATAGCTGCTCTGAGTCGTTCTGCTGAAGTTCAGCATTTTAGGATTCTTAGAGCCATTTATTATGGGTGATAGTTTCCATGTCTGTGTAAGTCAAATTTTCTTCAATTTACCTTGAGAAAAATATACGTGCAAATATCTAAGACAACCTGAGACACACAGTAATTAACAAAAATAACCTCCAGAGAGACTCTTAGAGTCCAGACTTTATAAATTTATTTCTTTGTATGTTTAAGCTGTATTGTAGCACATTCCAAAGCAAGATAGCTTTTGTTTGGTTTGGTTTGGTTTTGTTCTTGGCATCAAAATGACCACAGCTCGTTTCTTGAAGACAAATACAATAAAAACCTTTACGGCCACTGCTCGTTAGCATCATAGCTCATGGTAACGCCCGACAGAAGAGAAGGTATTTATCTAGGATGCCAGTAACTAGGTAACTAGTTTGCTGGGATTTTAAAATATGAGCGCTTTTTCTTCCAAAGTCATTTGTCCCTCAAGTAGTCATTTGAACAGAGGGTAATGAGAACATCCTTCACAAGTCATAAATCAGATGCTTGACTAGTTACTCCTCATCACTGCTATGATGGCTTTAATACCAGTTTATTTGAAAGTATCCAGCACAGTAAATTATATGGTTGCTCTTCTGTTTCCCCACTTTTCTTTCCTCTTGGCTACATCCAGTAATTTTTCATACATATTACTGCATACTTGGTGCATTCTGGCTTCATAAAAACCTCTAAATACATAGATGGCTACATATATGCAAAAATGTCATTCTTAATGTTGCTCAGCTCTGATTTAGACAGACTGTAAGTCAGTGTCAGATGGCTACTCTGTTCCCCTCTTTGTTGCACACAGTAACATTTATTCCTTTTACCATAAATATCCCAGATATCCCTTCGTATTGGTCAAAAAACACACACATGTACAACCATCATCATCCACAGATGGGCGAAGGTTCACAGACAATCAGGAAATTAGATTTCTCTCTAAGTCAATTAAGTGTAAGGGAGTGTTTATTCAGGGTCCTGCAGCTGTCCTGATTAGGGGCTTTTGGTTCATGATGCAATGTTTGTTGAACCTGGCCAAATGATGAATTGGGATGCTTTCTACTCCCTTGTCCCCAAAGCTATTTGTTTTTCTTTTAAAAGCTCTCTATAATGTTTTCTTAATGTGGATGGGAAAATAAACTAGGTTGAAATGTGAGTGTCAACATGGAATCCACTTATTTGCTGATTGTTGATGAAAATCAAGCAGTCTATAAACATTAGCCATGATGGATGCATAAATCTAGCTCTCCCAGGATGCCAGGCCCACTGTAGGAGCTGAACACGTGGGTATTTTTTACGGAATAAATGAATAAAATATATGATCTTAAATGATGAGACTGAATTTTGTAATAAATATGCCAGATCTTCAAATGACGAGATGGATGTCATCCTGTTCAGAGGAGTCAGTTGGAGAAGCTATGGATGGACTCATTTTGGGGAATTCCTTCAAAGTCTGCATCACATCTTCTTGATTCTTCTCAGTAGTGAGAAATGCTATTCCTCTCAAGGTGTATTTGAATTCTTGTTTCACATCCATGTGGTCCACTGTATCAACACAACCAGTCAAAACAATGTAATGGAAAGGACACTGCATGGTGAAGAGGTTCATCTTGATTTCCCCCTTTGGAGTAACTCAGACGTTCACACCACGATTTTCTCAAAATACATGGATAGGCTATTCTACTTGGAACATACCACCAATATAAGAGAAATACACTGATATTCGCTCTACAAAGGGCTGTGGGCATCTCATGTTGGTACCAGGTGGTGCCGATGCAAGGTGCTCGCCCCTTACTGCCTCTAGGATGTTCTAGCCCAATTCTTGTGTTTGCCTCACTTTCCTTCACTACATGATAAACAGCTGGAGGGCAGGAACAATGTCGCCTTCACAGTTAAAACTCTCACTATGTTTAACATAATGCTGTTACAACATAATACCCAGCATGGTGCTCAGCAAATGTACATTTATTAAGTAAAAGACTATTGTAATACTTTTCTACTTACTTTGGGGGAGTATTAGGGATGTGGATGTTTTCACTGAAGACTCTCCTCTCTTGAGTCTAAGTTCTTTTGCTCCTTGGTTCATTCCTGGTTACTCTTTTCTTCATAAAACATTATTTTATCCAACTCTGTCTGAAGGATCAGAACAAATGTCAAGGCTTCGCTGTTTCTGTTCATCAATCAAAGTGCTTGGCACAATCTTCAGAGAAACCTTCTTCGTGTACAGTTTTCTTTCAGGATGTGAGCATCTGTCTCTTGGTCTAAATTTAACTCTTCAGCCGTCATTGTCCTCGCTAATCATGTATTGGAATCAGCCAAATCTCTGACCTTTTCAGCATTGTCTTTGGTCCTCTGGTGACAGGATGACTGTACATCACCCAGCACATCTTCCTACCTGCTCTAAAATCTCCTGTGGCAGCCAAAATTCCTTGCTCTTGATGTTGCTTCTTTTATGATGCCAAATTTCTCACTTGTAGGTTTAACTTCTTGAAAATTATACTACATACCAAATAATAATTATGAATTTATACAATATGAAACTCCATAAGTGCTACTCTCAGATGCTAGACAAAACGGACTTTTCCTCCCCTAAAGTACTTCCAAGGTAAGAAGTTTTCATAGCACATACCAAAGCTATAGCTATACGAGATAAACAACAGAAGCAGTATCATGTTTGGTAGTTTCATGTTGTAAATATATGTACATAAAAAGCAGAGTTTGTTTTTATGAGTATCTTTGAACAATGACAAGTGGAAATGTTCTTCCCTGATGGCCTTGGGATGCATGATCTATCCTCTGCTATGTCTGCTTTGAAAATGTTGGGCTCTAGTTTCCCCTTCTTGGAGTGAGGACCCATGGCATCTACATTGTAGTCTCACTTGAACATTTCAGGAGATTAATCTAACAAATATTGGTTAAAGGTTCATTTGAAAGATAGGAACCCAGTGGCCAGTGTGTCCAAAACAAATAACTACCCCTAAGTGTCTTGATATTTTTACCCCAAGATGGCGGATCTATTTACCAGGGAGTTAAAGTGATTATTGAATTAAATACCAGACTAGAAGGAGGCTGATATATTTGCAAATTACTCATGGGAAATGCAAAATACAAAACCATATGACTTTATGAGTGAGCAACAGATTATGAAATGATTAAAAAGAGAAATTTTGGATCAGTAAATTACACATTGTCCAATGACTCCTGGAATTATTGAACTAGAGGAGCTCCTGAGGAGTCCAACCCTCTGACTTTCTAGGTGATGGGAATGCTTGGTGGCTAAGTGATATGTCCAAGGTGATCATCCAGGAGAGCAGGAGGAAAACCACAGCTAAGAGTTTGGGTGGGACATCCCACGTCGGTGTTTCCCACCAGGATATATTGATTGCTGAGCCGCGCCTTAATTGAGCCTTGTAGGAGTTTGCCACTTCATGTAATTATGACAACATAATTATAACAAAGAGACCGTACATACCCATTACCTAATTAAACATATTCTTAGTAAGCATTTGCTATATCTCACACTCTGCCAGATATTTGAGATGGAAGGAAAACTGTGTTCCAGTGGTCACCCCCAAGGATCTTAGTCTAGTTGGCGAGACCAACATGTAGCAGGTAATTCGAATCCATTTCAGTACATGGTTAGGCACAAGGAACCGTGGCCATACAGGCGTGGGGTTAGTGCATCCAGCCAGGCGATAATGGAAGAGACATTCATCGAAAGAAGTGATGCATGGGTTAGTCAAGCAGAAGCGATGCACGGTGTCTGTCTGCCTGTCCGTGTCCATCTGTGACATGTTTAGGAAGTGCTGATGCAAAGGCAAACAGTAGCCCTCTTTGGAGGATCTCTAAGCAGACTGGCCCTTTTTCTTGGGTATCAGGTTTCAGACGGGACTGAAAAGTTCAGCCACATGGAGCACACATAGCTTCCTCTACACGGCACGGGAGCTCTCCTGTTCGATACGATAGTACAGTTAAAAGGAGAATAAGACCAGAGAAGCAGGTGGGAAGACAGTGGATATAAATCCAATGAGGGAGGCTAGGAAGCACTCAATGGAAGAAGTAACGTATGAGAACAAGATTAGGGCGTCCTTGGTGGGAATCCAGGGTGCAGACAGAAAAGCAGGGAGCTCCGGTGGAAGGAGGCCGGCCTGGGGCATCCAGAGGAGAATGGCTGCCGTCACCGTTCAGCCGTCCAGTCGTCCACTCGGAGAAGAAGTCGCGCTCCTCAAGGCAGGAGACCTTCCTTCCAGAACACACCCTGCTTCAAGGAGCTGCTGTGTCTGAAGCCCCAGGTTATTCCTTCCCGTGAATTCAGGGGTGACTTGCTCAGTCAGACGCTGACGCTCTGACGACACAGCACCAACCACAAACCACTGAACCATAAAAGGAAGTTGTGAATGATGGAAAACGTGTAGAACTTCTAGAAACCGATAGGAGTGAAGCTGGAGAATTGCTTCAATCTCAGGCAAAAACACTGACAAAGAGAATCTGGCCTTTAACAGGCACTGGTTAGCGCCGTGCTGGAGAAACTGCGCAGGGACCACAGGGCCTTCTGAAGAAAGCGATGCAGAGATCAAGTCATTTCCTGAGAGAGACGCTCGGGAAAAATTGTGAAAACCTCAAATACTTGTTTGCCAGGGGACTGGTACGGTTATGCCGCAGAAGGAAACATGAAGACAAGGAGGTACAGCAGCCTACCCTAAAAATGTGTCTGAAAAATCTTACCAAAAAACCCCCCAGGGATGCCTGGGTGGCTCAGTTGGTTGGACGACTGCCTTTGGCTCGGGTCATGATCCCGGAGTCCCGGAATCGAGTCCCGCATCAGGCTCCCAGATCCACGGGGAGTCTGCTCTTCTCTCTGACCTTCTCCTCGCTCATGCTCTCTCTCACTGTCTCTCTCTCAAATAAATAAATAAAATCTTTAAAAAACAAAAACAAAAACAAAAAAACCTAAACCAGAAAACAAAAATAGCAAAAAAAAAAAAAAACTACAAGCTCTCCTTGCTATTCCGGAAGCATTTTTGGTAAATTGTAACGATTCCTGGATTATTGCTACAGGTGAGACAGACAACATCTATTCTCATATTTTGTTTTCAAAGTTCCAGTTAAGTGTCATCTTCACAAATTACTCAGTAGGACATGGTGGTCTTCGGTTCAGAGGGTGCACCCCATGTTACTGGTAGCACCAGGGACCCCCCAGGCTGTGAGACCCCTCAGGGAGTCTGCAAGACCCTTCAAGCACGAAGGACTAGTGAGGCAGCCCCTCTCTGGACGGCTTTCTGCTTGTGCCATGGGAGTGAAGGTCCCTGTGTCGCCTCGCTGGAGGAGACCCCGGCCGGCTCCCAGTTGACACCTGTTCCTGCAGCCTCCCACGGAGCGTCCGTCAGAGGGGTGCTGCCGTCCCTCTGTAGCCAATGCCTTTCCTCACAATCAACACTTGCTCAGCCTAATTGGCAGACAAATAATTATCAAGGATTTCCTGAGGGCCCACCTGTTCCAGGCAGGGGGTCAGGCACCAGGGATAGAGTCGTAAAAGTCACAGTCATCATCCTGGCTCCCACGGGGCGGCCGCGCCAGAGGCTGGGGCCAAAGATACACCAAGAGCCAACAGATGGAAGCACAACCTCATGACCCACGAGAAGGGCAGTGAGGGGAAGGGCCCGTTTCCAGGGGAGGGAACCAGAGCGCGCTAGGGGCCATCCAGGGAAGGGCTGGAAAGCTGGTGAGGAGAAGGAAAGGCTTAGCGTGTGAACTTGGTGTGTTCAAGGCTCCGAGGGAAGCCCGGTGTGGACAGCGCCCGTGGTGACCGCGGAGAGAGGGCCCGGGGGGCGGGACGCCCCATGGCTCTCTCGGCTCCTGCAGGCTTTCGCCACGTGCCTCTCCTTTCCAAGTCAGCATGCACGAGGGCTGGAAAGCCCTGATTCCCAGGGAGGCGAGCAATGGGCATGCAAGGAAACACGTCACCCCAGGCTCTCCGGGGAGGAAAGCCGCTCTTGCCCGGTCTGTATCCACAGGGCACCATGTGTGAGCGTGGAGGCTTGAGAAGTTCAGGAAGCAGCTTCTACACCAACAGCAGCTGCAGGGACTTTATTCCATGCCCCAATTTGTGGGCCAGATTTCGCCAGCCCTTCCTGCACAGCTGCTCCTCCTTGCCTGGGCTCGGCCCCGTGAACCGGCCCCATGAACCACACCTGCCCCCTCCCCCAGCCTTGACACCTCACTGCTGTCCTAGGATCCTCCTTTCTGTCCTCACAAGCATCTTCCCTCCCAGGTGCCTGTTGGCACACAGTCAAGTGGCTGGAACAGTGTGTGACCTCCCTCACCTCTCCCACATCTGGCCCCTCTGCTAAGCCCATCATCACTTCTGCTAGGTCCTCCCCAATGAGCCTCCTCCCCCTTCCCTGCCCGCAGACCCCCCCTTCTGAAATCCCTCTCCTGCAAGCATGGAAGAAGTGGTGTAGAAATTAAAATAATATTTGTTCATGTGCTCGAAGCCAAGCAACTTCCCTCCTGCCCGGATGTGCTCAGCAGAGCGGCCGGCAGGTGATAAGGGCTGGCCCCCACACACAGGGCAAGGTCCACGAAGGGTCCTCGCTGCTAGCTATGGGATCCTGAGACGAATGCCCTCGACTTGTCTTTCTGGGTTCCTTTCTAGATATGTGACCTTGAGCAAGTTACATAACTCCCTGGACCTCAGTCTCCTCACTTGCAAAATGGGGTCATAGTCTGAACCTTTGAGGGCAGCGGTGAATTTTAACTAAGATGGAGTGATTAAATACTCAGCATGATTCCGGGCCTCCAAGAGACAGAGGAGTGCCCCCACTAGTACTATTGCTCAGTGTCCCTAGTGGACAAGGAGTAATGGAATGAAGGACGCAGGTTTTGCCAAACGTAAGTATGTAATTGGATGCTTTCTTTTATTATTTTCACGCGAGGAGGAAGTGATCCTTTCTTTGGCACATGAATAATTGATGTGGAGGGTGAGGTAGAGAGCCTGCAGCACGTAACGTGCCAGAGCCATGGGAGCACGTGGGATTCCAGGGCTGAGTGGCTGTAGCCTGCTAGGGAGTGCGGGCTGGGGCTTGGGCCAACTTGGGGCCAGGTGAACAGACCGGCGGCCGGGTGAGCGGACCGGGGGCTGGGTGAGCAGACTGGGGGCCAGTTGAGCGGACCGGGGGCCGGGTGAGCAGACCGGGGGCCGGGCGAGCAGACGGGGGGCCGGGCGAGCAGACCGGGGTCCAGGTGAATGAAGGAGCACAGGTGAGAACCCGGCTGGCCGCTGTCCCCGCAGAGCGACTTCAGAGTCAGCGCACCTGGTGAGTAAGACCTCCAGGTAAGAGGGACCCCCCAGCTGTTACTGCCCAAGAACACAGACATCCTTCTGGCTGCTAACACTTTCAGAGTTTCAGTGTTCTCCCACGAACGTTGCACCCTTTCCTCCTCCTAAAACAGAGATGAAGGAACATCTGTAACCCTTACCTGGCCTGCTCCTCCTTATGGATGCTGGTTCTCAGAAGGAATGGAGGCACTCGGGCCAGTTCTCTGTGTCCCGGGATGCTGGTCACTCCTCTTTCCATCTCCCACCTGTTCTTGTTCTCCCGTTTTCAAGCTCTTTCTCGCCGAGGGCTGCATGCCTGTCCGTGAAAGCACAGGCCCCTCCCTTCCAGTCTGTTGTTTTTCACATTTCGGGGATGCGAAAACCAGGTTCTAAAGATGGTTGGAACTGTGTATAAAAGAAAAAAAAGCTCAAATAAGCCCTAAGGGAACACCCGTGGGGCCAATGAACACAATGCCCCGAACATCGTACAGCTATTCCCGTTCCTCAAAGAACGTCTGTGTATTTCTTAATTCCGCAAGTGTTGGCGGGCAGGGAGGGAGTACCTGCCCGTGGCTGTGTCTGGAGGAGGTCACATCTGGGCTTGCACCTGCCTTCTGCTCATCACCTGGATTCTTCATGACGGCCTCCCAGTGCTGCGTGGTCTGCCGGAGAGCGAATCCGGCTTCCATCAAAGTCTGCCACCAGCTGCCCCACAGGACCGAAGATGAGGGGAATGTCCTCCAAAGTATTCGGAAGCATGAGGAGGAAGTTTGACTTATGAAAAGAAAGGGAACAGATACAGACACAAACACAAGACGAAAGCCCACGTGCCCTTCAGGCTCTGGAAAGGTCTTCGGGATCCAAGGATACTCCCAGCGTTGGCTTACAGCAGATGATCTCTCCCGGATTAATGCTCATTGAAATCCATTAAAAGAGTATCAAGAGCAATTTGTGTGAACACGTTTCTGTGTATTTCCAAGGCTCAGTCAGGATAGCACATAATCCATAAGCAATCCCGCTCACACAGACAGACACCCACGGGTAGGAAACGGAGATGGAGACCAGCGCGGCCGTGTTCAATGAGGTGCAAATGAGTGGAATGCTCTGTTTTCACAGTTCTGGAAGCCAGGTCCACACATTTCGGGGCAGATCTAGATGGGGCAGATTTCCCTTCCTTGCCCTCCTTTGTTATGGGGTGGTTTAGGTGTGAGGAGAAGGGTGTAGGGACCTCAGGCCGACTCAGATTTGCCTGGAGGCTTGTCGGTTATTAGCTGTGTAACATAGAGACAATTCTTGAGTTCTCTGAGTAGAAATGCACATGAGATGCAAATACTAAAATCTATCTGGTAATTTTATTGACAGATTAAATTGAGGAGCAAAGGTGAAGTTTCTGACAAAACCCATTGTTCAATAGACATTAGTAATTGGTATTCTAATATGCTACCTGGTTGAGTCTGGAGAAAAACAAAATGGTCAGTAAAGGTCCAATACCCATGAGAACCAGGGGAAGAGAGATGTATGACCTGCTTAATGCAATATTTTAATGTCTCTCTACCTTCCCAGGGCAATAATTGAAAGAAACAGTCATAAGATGTGACATCTATATGTTTGCTGAGTTTGTACAAAGTAATTAACGTTTTGATCAGATTAAAAAATCTTAATTAGGCCTGTGAGATCTTACGGGATGTATCCTTTTCCCAATGGGTCTGTGTAGAAGGCCAAGGATCACTGTTTTGTGGGCTGGCTTGTCTCCCTTGATATGTACCCCAAGAGTGCACCCTGATTCTAACTCCGTGACAGCCACCTGGCGATGACCTGTCACTTTTTGCTGGGACACGGGGGACTCAGTGGTGGGGTTTCCCCTTGTCTGCCCTCGAGTGAGGAGACACCTTCTGTATCTCTGCTGCATATGTGCATGGCGCGTCATGGCTGGGTTTTCTATTTTGTGCACATGGGTGCGGTTACAAACAGAGGGAGTTAGAATGAGACTCTCTGTGCCTACATACGCGTCTGCAGGCGAACTCATCTTTTTTCACTTCTGTTCTTTGTGCTTTTACTTTGCAACTGGTTCAAGCCATTTGTTCCCAGTGAGCCACTAACTTTTTTAAAGTTTTATTTATGTATTTATTTTTTTTAGAAAGGGGGAGAGGGAGTGAGAGAAGAGAGGAGGGACGGAGAGAGAGAGAGAATCTCAAGCAGACTCTAAGCTGAGCACAGAGCCCAGCATGGGGCTCGATCTCAAGACCCCGAGATCATGACCTGAACTGAAATTAAGAGTTGGATGCTTAATCCATTGTGCCACGTGGTGCCCTGAGCCACTAACTTTGTAACTATACCAAGGGACAGCCCCGGGTAACTTTGACACGTGGTTCTTTATCAGTAAAATAGGACTAATACAGACGTGGGGCAGGGGAGAGGGCTTTGCCATAAGTAACTTTGAAAGTTGTAAACTCACTTCAATTCGGGGTGATCTGTTTGCATTTAATAAATTCTATGGTAATGTTTCTAATCAATTTTGTAGTCATAACCACCTACTTATTACCCTTTGATAAAAAAAAATTAGCCCTAAAACATGATAAAATGTTAGAGCTTATATTCTGAAAAGAGAAGAACAATGAGAAACTTCATGAATTTTCCATTTGCTTATGCTGCATTTAATGGAAGTGGACAGGGGTTCATTTCTCCAAACCCGGTGTGTTGCTTTGAGGTCTTCGCATGTAAGAAGTCTTACAAGTGTAAAGAGAACTGAGTCTCTAACGGGAGATGTCAGGCCCTCGAGCATCGGTGTTCCCTTTTATTAATGGCCTGAAGAGCCTATGAGACCATCTCAGAGATACCTAGAAAACAAGCTTCACGAGAGCCATCTAAGCCCGTGTAATTCAATATCCTTGGGTAATAGGAGTCTTGAATGATTTTCTAAAGTCAAGCATGTTGGCTCTCCAAACGGCCCCAAAGGAACCCCCAGTGACCTGGTGGTTTCCCTGTCCCGCACATACGTGCCCCGGAGGCTGCTCCTGATGGCCGGAGCAAACACGTGACACTTCTGATTTCATATTTTATATTTGTCTTGATATTGTTATCCAAATCCTTAATAATATTCAGCATTATGAGTAATGATTTTTTTTCTTCAGATCTTTTCATAAACATTAAGAATTAATCCTCCTTGCAGTTCTGCAAAAAGGGTATGTGGGAGGCTTCACAGTTATATATAGAAGCAGCCTAATTCCCATTATTCCGACTCTGCCCAACCGGAGGCTTTGGCCCAGAAGGCACATCCGAGGCCTCTCCCTGAGTCTTTCAAGGGTACAAAATGGCACAGTTTCAACATCACTTCGTTTCCCAGAAGGTGTGTTTGTGATCTGCTGCTGCCCTCGGACACCCCTGAAATGAATCCTGGGCTAAGAAATCTGGTGATTCACCCAGGAGCTCCGAGCTCTCTCTCCCTGCAGAGCTGACCCAAAGGGCGTGGAGACGAGCCAGGGACAGGGACGTGGCTTTCCCGGGGCGGCCCTTAGCCCGGAGCTTCCATGGTGCCCGGCCGGCGTGGTGACCCGCGCAGCCCCTGCGGGGACCACCAAAAGCTCGCTCACCCGGACCTAGGGAGGCACCGAGACCACAGGCTGTTTAGGGGTTGAGCTTGGCAGTCAGGAGGTCACGGCTTTGGCGTGAAAGCCCCAGGTGACCTTCCCAACAACCTTAGGGAAGTTTCCTCCAGCAAGAAGGCCGCTCCCAGAGCCGCTGCTCACAATCATCCCGATGGCGGGCAGGCTGTTCTCTGGTAACAGGTGCCAACCCTGAAAGCGACTCTATGCTAAGAACGTGTCCCCGATAACAGGCGTGATGCGCGGTGAACAGAAATCTGCACACGTCTGCACTCCGTGGGTGATCGTTTCTCCCACCTTCTCCTGACACAGGATTCGCCCATGTAGGTGGCCCAGAGCCCGAGTCCCCAGCACCTACACGGGCAGAACACCAGAAGCCCTCCACGGGAGCACCACCGGTGATCTGGTTTCTGGGCTATGCAGGTTGTGTTTGTTCTCCTTTCCTTTCCTTTCCCTTTCTTTCTTTTCTTTCTTTCTTTCTTTCTTTCTTTCTTTCTTTCTTTCTTTCTTTCTTTCTTTCTTTTCTTTCTTTTTTTAATAACAGGAAATAAATTGGCAAAGATTGAAGACAGTTAAAAGATCCTTCTTGAATGTACAAGTATTAGCTCCCTGGTTTCTTCAGGAGTTATACTGAGAGGAAACAGACTGTGCCAGAGCCAAAATGCCAGCGTTCCATCTGTATATAGAGGGGGAGGGGGAAGAGTAGAGGGGAGGAGGGGAAGGGAGGGAAGGCAAGTGGGAGGGGGAGAAAAACGGAGAGGGAAAGTGGGGGAAGGAGGGAGGGAAGTAGAGAAGAAGAGAGGGAGGGAGGGAAGAAGGGAGAGACAAAGAGAAGAGGGAGGAAGAGAAGAAGGAAGGAAGGAAGAGGAAAGGGAGGGAGGGAGGAGGGAGGAGGGAGGGAGAGACAGTGAGGGGAAGTTGGAGGGAAGTGAATGAGAGAGGGAGGAAGGGATTAGGGAGGGAGGGAAGGAGAGAGGGAGGGAGACATAGAGAGGGGAGGGAGAGGAAGAAGGAGGGAAGGAAGGAGGAATGAGGGAGAGAGAGACAGAGAGGCCAGATCTAGGAGGAGGGAGGGAGAGAGAGGGAGAAGGGGGCGGGAGAGACGACAGACTACAAGGGAGAGGCTCAGCGAGGCAGAGAGAGGACAGGGTGCCAGGCAGAAGGGAAGGCGGTGGAAGCAGAGAGCTTTGAAGGTTTGGGTCAGTCCAGGTGCGGTGACATCCCGTCTTCTCTGTGGAGTGTCCGGGCTGGTGCTCCCCTCCTAGAAGGGCTCTCTGAGTGTCACAAGAATCACTTCTGAATCTTCCAGTCACTTAGTGGGTGGCCTCCGTGCTGGGACTTTTGGCCCTTCCTCTGGCCCTAGGAACCATCTGGTGCAGCCCAGCAGCCCCCAGGGGGTCGGACTTGACCCCCAAAGCTGGCAGCTTCTAAGGGCCCTTCCAGACTTTCGGGGCCATCTTCCCCAAGCCAAGGCGTTGTGCAGCGGTGCCCCTCGGGGCCCACGCCCCGCCCAGGGCCTATGTTGCTTTCTGGCAGCCCCCCGTCCCTGGAGGTAACAGGGAGCCTAGTTGCCATGGTGACCGAGCAGGTTTGCTCCGCCCGCCTGGAAGGAGCCTGGCCAGGAGCCCTTGCCAGGACCGCACTGGCTGCTGGGAAAAGCGGGGCCCAGAGCCAAGCAGGCCCTTGGTCTCCAAGGCTCTCTGCCCTCATTTTCATTTCTGCCCTCTCCCGTCCCCTCTGCCCCTCTGGGCCTATGGAAATGAGAGAGGGGACCACCCCTCCCACAGGAGCATCTTAGGTGGTTAGCAGGTAAAGGGGTTCTGAGAGCCAGGCCGCTGGCTGCGCGTGGGCTGCGGGACCACTGCGGGCGCCTGAGCCGCCGGCTCGCTCCGGAGGCTGCAAACTTGCTGGCAGGCAGCCGTGCTCAGGGATGCGGGTTGCGTGGGGGCCTGGCTCAGAGGCACGGCTCCCGCTTGCCAGGCCCTCCTCGCCAAGCTGGCCAGATTTTTAAAAAGGACCGACCCACCCTCCCGTGTGTCGGAATCTCCACTTCTCTGCGTGCACGAGATGGCAGGAATGATGGGCTCCAGACATTAAATATAGCGCCTAAGTGTTCCTAACAACAAATCTGGCCGCGCCGTCCGGCCTCGCCGGCCTTCCAGGCTTGCGCTGATAGCCTGGGGCCCACCCGGAACTACGCAGCATCCCCAGAGCCGTGAGGACAGTGATGCTGTCTCTGGGCCGGCAGGGCTCCGGGGTCAGCACTTCCCACTCTCTCTCCCGAGACATCACAGGGGATCTTGTAGGACACAATGCAGCCCCCAAAGGGGCCACTGGCGTGCGCTTGCGCTCCCGGCAGGAAGTGCGCCGACGGTCATTCCTCACCGGCCCACCCGCCTGGGGCTCGCCCACCTCCCCGCCGCGCAGGGTCCCTGGGTGCTACTCTGGGGGGGACGGACCTCCCTCCCTGCTGCATTTTTGACCGACTCAGGTTCCTCTCTTATTAGGAGACATTTTATTCCCGCAATTTCTGGGACCCCTTCAACAACTGTGAGTCTGTCGGGAACCCAACATCGAGGTCCGAGCCTCTGCCGGCGGCGCCGCTCGCTGCTTACCCATCACAATTCATTCAAGAAGGTGCCATCCCTAGCAAAGACAGATGTTTCTGTGGAATTGTTCCTAATATTATGTTTGCAGAGTGATAGGCTGGTCCACGAAGTAACAAAGTGCCATAGTTCCTGAGCCTAAAAATAATGAAAAGACCCCGAGCTACTTGAAATAGGTTCGACCGGATAAAGTGACCGAGAAATAATCCAGCGTTTTATCGTAAGGACCAATGTGGGAAATGAGCAGTAATGAGGACTGGTGTCTGCGGCAGAGTTCTCTGACTCTTTCAGGAGACGAGAAAAGAAGTCTTATAAATCTGAGAAAGAAAAGATATAAAATCAAGTGTAGGAAATACAAAATAAAGTGTGCATCAAATATTCATCTGCGTTTCAAGCAGCTGGGAGGAAGGACCACACACATATCAGCTAAATGAGGGTTTTGGATGAAAATAATCTCTCATTTCTCTTCCAACCCTGATGTTAGATTATATGTATGTTTTCTGACATTTCACAAAGCCTTTGGACAAGAAACATCAGCTGTCATAGATGACTGGGCTGTTTTTCCCCCTAGAAATGTGGGTCCTAGGAAAGTCACGGGGTTTTCTATAGCAGCAGTATTGTGGGGGTGTGGGGGTGTGGGTAAGTGAAGGGAAGAGAAAGTTGAGTCCTAAGGCCTTGCCCATCTTGGTAGCAATTCTTCTCTGTTCCTGAATTCCAAAGGCTGGGGAGGGGGACGACTTGAGAGATAGCCAGACAGCCCCACGGATGGCAGAGCTGCTCACCGGACATGGGCTCCCATGTCAGAACCACTTGGATCGGAATCCTTGACCAGCATGCACGAGGCAAAGCCCTTAGTCTACTTCCCATCCATCCTGCCTTTCTCTTCTTTGTTCAGTGACTTATGCGTCTTATCCCAGGTGCAAGGAAATGCTCAAGGGGCCACACAGATAAAAATCCCTGGTCTCGCGGGACTCACAGTCTGTGGTGGGGAGAAAAAGCACAAACAAAACGAAATATAAATATACCCCATGTCAGGTAGTAGCAGCACTATTTAGGAAATAAATAAAGCAGGGTTGTAGGCAAGGGGAGGTGATATTATGACAGAAATAAGGAGACCCACATGGCGTGATGTTTGTCCCCCGAGCATCTCCACATTGTCACCATCGCCAGTGTCCCCCGCACACCTGTGCTCAGAGGATGCATCGCTGTGTGACACAGGTGAGCTGGTGCAGGTGGCATTTCCCATAATGCAAATGGAGGGATCCACACTGCAGGCCTGTGCAGAATGGCCGTCATCTTCCTCTGGACACACGAGGTAAGATGATTCCACAAGTTGCCCCTTGAAGGCACCATCTCGTGTCCCTAGATAGAGGTATGTTCCTTGGCAACCTGATTCAGAAGCCGGAAAGAGCAGTCTACACTGGTGTGCCATAGCTAATAATCCACTGTGAGGTTTTCAGGTCAGAAAATGCCCTGTGAGGCTGGAACCCCTGTCACCATGAGTGCCACTGCTGGCCATCCTGTGCTCTCAGATCTCCCACGCAAGTGTAATGATTGCACCCGTTTTGGGTTGACTTGGGTCCCCTAAAAAAGGTTGAAGTCTTAACCGCTGGAACCTCAGAATATGACCTTATTTGGTTAATTTGAGGTCGTACTGGGCTAGGATAGGCCCTAACCCAATGTGGCTGGTAACCCTATAAGAAGAGAGGAAGAATATAGTATAGAGACCCGAGGGGGAAGACAGCCAGGTGATGTCATGGAGGCAGAGAACGTAGTGATGCATCTGTAAACCCGGAACACCAAGGTTTACCGGCCACCACCGGAGGCTGGAGAGGGTCCTGGAGCAGATTCTCCCTTAGAACTCCATGAGGAACCAACTCTACTACCCACATGTGGCTCTTGGACTTCGGGCTTTAGAAGGGAGGGAATGACTGTGGTTTAAGGCACCCGCATTTGTAGTCCTTTGTTACTGAAAGTCCAGGAACCTAATACACTCTCTTTTTACAGATGAATAATCTGTGGGTAAGACAGTTTGTCCGACTTGGCCAATGAAGGATATAAATAAGGGCTAGAATTTCAAGAACAGCTAGACGATAGGCACACACACCCTTGGCCCGTTTGCAAAGTGAGAACCACTTGTATTACAAATGAAGAAACATAGAAACCGACGACTGGGGTCAGTAATTCCCTTTTTCCTTTTTTAAAAGCTGTGACTCATGGCTGAGTAATTGAAAATGACAACTTTATTTCAAGAGACCACTGGCACAAGTGCACCTAATAGTTTAATCTCTAGAATTGAAGTGTCCAGGTGAGAATGGGGTACATGTCTTACGAGGCGGGTAACAATCCAGGCGTGGGGCTCTGTTCTGCTGGGCTCCGTCAGAGTCGGACATGCCCAAGGCAAGTGTTTAAAGGTCAGCTGGACAGATTTCCAAACCAAGTTAGAGGCATAGGGAGTTCTAAAGGTTATCTAAGCCTTGGGGGTGTCATACGGACAGTAGCAAATAGCACCACTGGCCAAACCATCAGGAATTCTGATTGATCGTTCTTCTGCTGCTCTGACCCTCGTTCTTCCCAGGACATTATGCCTCACACCAAGGTGAGTGGGATGGTTCTTCTCCATTTATAGGTGTGAGATCAATCTGAGCTTTCTCCCCAAACCCTGCCGTACTCAGGGATCTCCAGAGGAGTAGAATCAGTAGGATATGTGTGTCTGTATGTGTGTTTGTGTCGGTGTGTATTCAAATGTTAATCTCATCCAGAAATACTATCCCAGATGCATCCTGTCATGTTCCAACAAATATCTGGGCATCTTGGGGACCAGTCAAGTCGACAAATAACACCACACTTGCCTATTGGTAGAGGACGTCTTTCTTCCTGAATGGCCAACGATCCCATTTCCTCATGGGCCATAAATCTTACACTTAGAAGCATTACCTTGCATGCCTATATTCGAAAAAAGACATTTGCCCCTTAAGCAGCCGTATTATTTCTAATAGGATAGCACTCTACCTGTGTTCTTTCCCTTTGGTATTTAAGCATGTGATTGGTCTACTAGCCACTTGTCCCTAAGGCGTATAGATCATTTAGTTGTTGAGATTTAAATTTTATTTAAATTTTGACTCCAGCCATTATTTTTCAACCAACCCAAGGGTTATAGGCTCTGCATTTGACCCTAATATTCCAACCTATGAACCAGTTTCCTTAGTGTGAAATTACATTATGTAAGAGGCTCCCCTTTGTCCATTATCCGGGCATTTCAGTGACAGAGCTCTCAAAGAGGCGCGATATTGTAAATCAGGAGGGGCCAGGAGGTGGAAGGGGAGAGAATAATAGTTTTAAGGCCACCATGGTAATTTCTTCTATTCTAAATCCGTGAAAGAGCACTGTGAAGAATGGGTATGAGGTGTTTCTTCCTGGCAACTTGTCAAAGGAAGAATATTTTATGCAAATGGAGATATTCTATTCCGAGAAATAATAGATCTATAGTGATTTCATTCTTGTGTTTAACTGGACAAGGTTTACCTTTAAAAGATAGGTTGGCCCTTACCAGTACTACTTGTTGAATAAAGAAGGAATGCCGAGAAGATATTAATTGTACGACATTAAGCTAATAGTCAGCAACCCACATGCCATACTAGAGAGGGGTCATTGATAAAAATTGGTTAAAGAATAATTGGGTGGGCTGAATTACTTAAATAGGTATTGAAAATGATAAAGTCAGTGCAGAAGGAGTAAAAATAAAAGGTATTGAGAAAATGCTGAAATTCTGATCTTTGGCTATCAGCATTGCCTTGTACCAGGAGAAATTGAGTCACAAATGAAATGTTTTAATTATTTTTTCCTGATTTTGATGCTGAAAGACTCACCAATAACCAAGACATGCTATAAATAAAATGGAAAAAAAAAGGAAATTTGATTTTTTGGCTTTTTTGCCTTTACTTACTTCTAGTTCCCATGTGAAGTCATACAAGGTCCATGGCCTTTTGGGAAGATTCCTTACTACATCCTTGGCAATGGTAAGTCCTTTCCCAGTTTCAGTCCTCAGAGCTGTTGGTGGGATGCTGTCCCAGTGTGGGACCGAGGAACAGGAAGTCACAGCAGCCATGCAGAGTGCGCCATGCCTCTGGTTCATTGGCATTCACACAATTGTTCATTGGGTTCAGCATTCACACAAAAGACCTGAGGAATTTAGTATCATGTTGCAAATGCTCATGTGTGAAGCACTGTGATAGTCACAACACATAAGAGGCAAATTCTGTTCTTGCTGTTGGCTTGAAGTCAGCAAGGAAGATAGAAGATAACTGACTTTGTTACAGCATGTATGTGTATGTATGTGTGTGTGTCCTGGGGTTGAGGAGGAGGGTACAGACATAGGGACCTATGGAAGCACCCAGTAACAATGTGAGTCCACAATATTTAGATTCGGAAAGGTTTTCACACTGCATTTCTTCTCTTCTTAACAGCTCAGTATTACTGTCTAGTCATTTTTAGATACATTGTATGATGGCCACAAAAAACACCTTCTGGTCCAAATCTGCAAGGAAATGGATAGACAGAGGTGCTGGGAGGACTGCTCCCAGCTCTACAGCAAATTTCCAAATGCAATTGGCTGGCGGGTTTGGATGCAACTCACTCTATTTTGAAAATAAAGCATTAATTCTATGTATCACTCCATTTGTTCTCTCAAATGAAAAGTGAAAGATTAATTCGTTAGAAACAAATCCTTTCACAGGTCACTAGGTAACCAGTATGATTTTTTTTTATAAAGGCATATCAATTCTATATTAATTTCTATAATTTATATCCATTTCTTGAGGTTTTGAGATGTTACATGCATTTTTTAATCATATGTGTCTCTAAAAATGTATAGTATATAATAATTTTGATAATACTATTTAAAAATGTATTAACAATTCCATGCTGAATACGAGTTGCTTTGGAAATACATTCTTACGATCAAGGAAAATCTTCTATATGTATACATTATGCTAGGTCCTGCATATGCTATTGAATCAGAATGAAACAGGATTATTCTGAATTTGAAGAAAAATGAAAACTTTGCTTTTTTGAGGGAAAAGATTCTTAGCAGAACTACAAAATTGTTTAGAAACCAGAATACATAACAACCAGATTATCCTCTCTGTTTTTAAAGTAAGTTCAAGGCCTATGAGGGAGACCTCCAAGCTTTTGAAAGCCATGTTGGTATTTTTAATAAATAGATCTCATTTAAAAGAAAACAGAGTGTCTAAAATTCAGTTGCTAATAATTGAGCATGTTTCAGGAAAACTTGCCGGTGGTAAATTTCAACGTAAACCTTTTCAATTCAAGGTCTCAACATCCAAATGGCCATTAGAATTCTTCCCAAAGTCCTCCAGCAATATCATTCTGAAAGATGTGAACCCCAGAAAGATATTCTGTAGCTCCTAAACCAAATGTCATTTTCTTGAACAGCATCAATAATTATACTTTTCTCCCAAAATTACCATGAATATATATTTTTTTATTTTGGAAGAATAAGAAAGTAGAGATTCAAAAAAAGAAGGAAATTTAAAAATATGATCTGTTGTAGTAATAGCAAAGACATAAAGTTACTCTTGTAAGTCATTTCACTTTGTCTGCTCACTTACACCTGACAACTCTTCGAGGTAGTACAGCTACTGCCCTCCCAACTCACAAGCAAAGGAGTGGGGGGAAAGGGGATGGATACCCATTCGGGGGGCCACACAGCCACACGGAGTAGCACAGCAGGAGGTTCCCTCCCTGTGTTATCTTGGTGTTGACTTTGCCCTGCTAGATGGAGAAAAACATTACATCTGTGCATGTATGTTCAAGAAAAGGGGACGACAGACATACCTTTCTGTTACCTGCCCTTTTTACCCTATGATATATGATGCACATCTTACAGCAATTATGTCACCATCTCCCTTTTGACATTTGTGTCATAGTCAATGTTTCATTGTTTTGCAAAATCTCCCCATGGGGTTCACTAACCCGCTCCTTAAACATTGTCCCCAGCAGCCATCTTCTACCCGCTGAGACCCGAATCGAATCTTCACACTCCTCCACAACTGTGCCCTGGGAGAAACTCCTAGGATGGAATTATTGGGGAAGAGTTCATAGATCTCAAGTTTTGATCCATTGCCAGGTTGTGCTCCAGGGAGATTCAGGACGCTTGGGTCCTCGGCGGGCACCGGTCACCTTCTAATTGCTGCACCGGTCAACTTCCTCTGGGGCCCGTCCAACAACCTGCAAAGCATCCACGTGTCATCTTTTTCCTAGAGAATGCTTCCTTCCTTCTTTTCTGTAGTGCTGCTTTCTGAGTCCCCTTCCAGCCCCACTGCCTAGTCTCACTGGGGTCTTTCCCACTGGAGGCCTCTAGGGGTAACCAGAACCATGCCCCGCTGTTTTGCCCTCCATGTGCTCTTCGGGGTCAGTCCACCTGCTCTCACTCCCCCGCCCTCCGCCCCTACACACAAGGTTTCCCCTGACTTCTACTTTCCACCACGAGTGAGGCACCACAGCAGTGTTCTGATTTGTAAACAAGTATCTGAAACCAAAGTCCATGATCTTTATTCCGAAACCTACTTCTTTTCTAGCAAATGCTTTTTGAGGCTTTTCCTCCATGACGCTGCTCTGGGAGAAACAGGAAACCTTTCCTTGTTTCTTCCACCAGCCCTGGAGGCAGGGACGGGAGGAAGGGGTGTGCCGTGGGGGACCCCGGGATTAACCGGAAGTGAAGAGGACACCGGCCTCCCTGTGGACTCCCCCAGCATCTTGTTTTGTTCACTTTTCCTATTTTTCCCTCCGGCCTGCTAGGGTATAGCACACAAGTAGATATTCAAAATCACTTGATGGATTGCAAAATAAACTATCATAACTGACAGAGATGAAAGAATATCATTTTCAGATACATAGCAGCCCAATTTGTACATCAAAGAATGCTATTATTAAGTCAAAGAATAGGGGGAGAAAACTATTTCAAATATGTTAGATCAGTCAAAAATAGTAGCGTAAGACTCTCTACCCCGAGGGGCTTAAAATGCTGCTGGGAGGTGCGCTGTGTTTACAATTAGTGAGTAAGATAGTGACACAGAGTGTGTGCCCGTGTGTGCCCGTGTGTGCCCGTGGAAGCATCAGAACACGTCTGACGCAAGTCTACATGGCGGTTCCTCTTCCACCGAGAGCATGAACGCAAACAACAGGGGTTATTTATGGAGCACATGCGCGGGGCCTTTGTCTCCTGTATTTCCCTCAGTCATTCCTTGAGGCTAATTCTTTGACCAAGTCCGCACAGAGGGAAAGTCGCAGAGCCTGGTTGTTTGGCCTCCAAAGTCGCGGTAAGCCACAAATGAGCCAAAATGTGGAAAGGAGAGCCAAGGCAGTCACTGGAAGATTGGTGAAGGGGTGTGGGCTCGTCCCCCCAAATCACAGGTCATGACAGAGCAGCAAACAGCACCAGCAAACGTGCCCCCCGTATGACCCACTCTGTATTTCTGTACCTTCAGATAACTGATTCACTTAGCCCCTTGGGAGTTTCTCCAAATCCTGTTGATTCCCAATGTTGATTTTCTTCTCAAACTTCTGCCTTCCAAAGTGATCATCCCTGCTTACGTTAGCGGGGTAGGTAGACACTTGACTCTGAGGTATGCCTCCCCTTCTCGGGTACGCGGCCCCTCACCTGCCTGCCACCTGAGGACTCGGTCACGTTGAACTGTGTGTTACATCTTCCCTAGGATCGACGGACTTCATCTTCTGGCTGTTGGTCGTTCTTTGGCTTTAAAGAACACACAAGCCAAAATTCCAAATAACCCGTGGAAATGACAGACCTCCTTGTTTCTGCAAGTGGTGTCTGGGGCGTTGAGTGACCAGCTGAGGTGGTTTCCACTGTGGGGAGCAATGGGCTGGGCAGCGGAGAAGTCATCTTTCCCCACCCTTCGGCGCTGTTGCCGGCTGCAAGTGTACGATGAGACCTAAAAAGGACAAGGCTCCAGCCCCGAAGCACTTACAACCTCAGCTGGGCATCCAGGAAGCGGCAGCGCGGAAAACTGCATTTGTGCAGATGCGACTGGGACAGAGAAGGCTGCGAGGTTTACAGGGTGGGAGAATGTGCCCAGTGCATGGGGCCCCAGATGCAGCTCAGAGAGGTTCAGGGAAGAAAGTGGGAAAGGTTTAAGTCAGGGCGGCGATAAGCTAAAATGATCTACCAAAAAATTGAAAAGAATGTGTTGGTAAGGGGCACCTGGGAGGTTCAGTTGGTTAAGCGTCTGCCTTCAGCTCAGGTCATGATCGCAGTCCCTGGGATCGAGCCCCATGTCGGGATCTGGCCAGCGGGGAGCCTGCTTCTCCCTCCCCCTCCTCCTGCTCATGCTCTCTCAGTCACTCACTCACTCAAATAAATAAATAAAATCTGAACAAGAAAGCGTTGGGAATAATGTGACGTGACAACCAAAGAGATGACCCATCACCACGTTTATCATCTTTTACATTGACATCTTTTACATTGTTACTTACTCAAAATGGCTTTTCCAAGACGACTGATCCTTTGGGGCTATGGCCCTAGTGTCATCGGTTCTGCTAAACACTGGGTAGTGTGAGGAGAGAAAGCAGCGCTCCGTAGCTGTTCTGCCCTCCTCAGTATCTGGGGCATCAGCGCTTGTAGCAGGGTCTCTGGATGGCTGCAAGGAAATGCACATCCTTGGTTCCTGGGAGAGCTTACGGCTGAGGAACACCTGTACGCATGATGATTAACATGTGCCTTGGTAAGTAGGTAAACCATCCTTCTAAAGGACGCTGGTGCAGCAAAGACTTTTGTCATTAGAGTTGCTGTTGAAGGGGAATGTTGAATGGTCAGTACGGGAACTCAAGGCAGGGGTGTGACTTTCAGCAAATCCCATGAGCATATGCAGGGGGAATTAGATGTGACTTTGTACAAAATGCCCATGACAACGGGGATTTGGGGTGTGTTGTGGGGTCGTCAGAATGCTCTGGGTGTGTGCCCTACCCAAGCACGGGAGAAATAGATCCTTCCTTTTTAGAAGATTCTATAGCTGGACCTCCCTGACTCTTCAGGAGCACCGGCCACAAGGAGGCAGGAGGACAGCTTAAGCACCGAGAGCATCAATTACAATTTTTCTAGGAATGGGAGGAGCATACATTCATTTAGGAAATATGCACATTATGGAAAAAAAGGCAACCGGATCCCACCACTCAGGAAAAAGAACGGTTGACATTTTAGTGTAATATACTTTTATGCACTCATCTGTAGGGTTTTTAAAAAGATTTTTTAAAAAAAATTTAGTTTTTATTTATTTATTTGACAGCAAGAGAGTGAGAGAGAAGGAGAGTGAGCGAGTGTGCAGGAGGGAGCACAAGAGGGGAGAGCAGCAGAGGGAGAAGGAGAAGCGGGCTTCCCAACGTGGGGCTTGATTTCAGGACTCCGGGATCATGACCTGAGCAGAAGGCAGATGCTTAGCCAACTGAGCAACCCAGGTGTCCCTAAAGATTTTGTTTTTAGGTAATCTCTGCACACAATGTGAGGCTCAAACTTACAACACTGTGGTCCAGAGTCATATGCTCTACCCACGAGCCAGCGGAAGCCCCAGTAGTTTGAGTACTAACATTTGATTTTAATGACTGTCTTGTGTTCTTTTGATTTTTTAAAAGAAAGGAAAATCAGCAGACGTACAGTTTGCAAGTAAGGAAAAAACCCAAACCTACTTGGTAGTTTCCCATACTTTCCAATCCATTGCTGTTCCCGCAGCAACCTCCTCTGGAGAGTGACCCTATGTCCCTTAGGATGTGAGCTTCAGGGCCTGCGGATGTGGGGATTCTTGGTCCTGGTGAGCAAGACAGCTACGCGGTGATTTGTTGGTCCGCGTGACCATGAGGAGTTGCAAAGCCGTGCATGGAAATACCATAGACACTCACCTGTCTACCTTTCTCCTCCAGACCCAGGACACCCTCTCTGCACAAGCCTGGGACTACATTGAACATTAGGGCATGAGGGCAGTGGGGGTTGCAGAGCCCATGACCTTGAGAGGAGGCAGGTTTTCCTGGGCGTCCTGGCTGTGGGCCAGCTAACAGGGTAGGAAAGGTCCATGCAGTCACTTGAAAAAAATCTTTCCAGGGACGCCTGGGTGGCTCAGTGGGTTAAAGCCTCTGCCTTCGGCTCGGGTCATGATTCCAGGGTCCTGGGATCGAGCCCCTCATGGAGCTCTCTGCTCAATGGGGAGCTTGCTGCCTCCTCTCTCTCTGCCTGCCTCTCTGCCTACTTGTGATCTTTGTCTGTCAAATAAATAAATAAATAAATAAATAAAATCTTTTTAAAAAAAAAAGTCTTTCTATATGGAAAAACAACAACAACAAAAAACCTCCATAAAATTCCTCCACATGTTCTGAACACTCTGTTTCTCCTGTCTTTCTGGAGGTGACGTATTTTTACTTTTCTTATATTCTGCGGTGAAGAATTCTTTTCTTTATGAACTTTTCGTCTCACTTCTCTAAAGTTTGTCTGTCTTCGGACATCTTGAGTCCCGGCGGGGCTCTGGGTTTGGTAAAACCCCCATAGCCATGTGGGGCTTTGTGGTCTTCAAAACCCCATTATCTTGGGGACACTTGACTGTATTTTCTCGCACTGTGTTATTCAGATTTGTTGTTCTATCTCTAGAAGAGCGACAGTGAGCACCTGAACTCTGTTGCCTCACATCTCTGAGGCTTTAGTCCCCCTAAAGGCTTTTTAGCCACTTTTAAAACTTGCTGAAATCCTTTCCCCCAAAATGGAATTCCTCCCTTTTAAACCATACATTTAATCTTTTTATGATCACTTCCAATACGATCTGACTCCTGGCAACTATCTCTTCCTTGAAAAGCAAATAGAAAAGATCAAGTCCAAAGATCTTCTTCTTCTAAAATAAGCAACGTCTTCTAAAATAAGCAACCATGCCCCCAAATACTTCAAGGAAGTGTCTGAAAAGCTATGGTTTTACTATTTTGTTTCTTGTTTTTGCTGATGGATTTTATTCTGATTCTAGCCCAGGGGCCAGCAAACTTTTTTTTTTTTTTTTTTTTTTAATGTCCAGAAGTAAATACTTTAGGTTTTGTGGGCTATATGGCTTCTGTCACAGCAACTCAATTCTACCATTGCCACATGAAGCTGCCCTACACAATATGGAAGTGAATGGCTGTGGCTGTGTTCCAATAAAACTTTATTTACAAAAATGGGCAGTGGGCTGTATTTGGCCCACAGGCCTATTCTGCTGACTGATATTGGAAGCGATAAATTAAACTCCTCTTCCATCAGGACCTGGTTCATATGAATAACCAGACAAGGCGTTTGATTTTCTCTGTTCACATTAAGGGATATAGAATGATAAAACATTAGGAATAATAAAATATCAGCATTTTATAAGTGGCCTGCCTGAGCACTAGGAAAGTTCAAAGAATTACCCACATTAACATGAATCTTAAATGACGCTTCTTGGAGGTAGGTCCCTGCTGAGTTAGCTTGGCGGGCTCAGAAACCTCGGTCTCCCACGTATCCCTCTTGGTAGTAACTTTTAAGACGGCCTGAGAACCGTCTGATGCCTGATGGCTTCCGCTGCAGGCTTGCTCTTCTTCTGCTCTCCACGTTTGCTTGGGTCCAGTATGTTCCTTCCGTTTCACAGGTTTTGAAGGAAGTGATGATTTTCTCTGCCTTAGAATATTCATGGTAACTATTTAATAAGAGCAATACAGACTGTGTTTGCTCTCAGCTCCTGTTTTGGATTAGGGGTTGGGCTACTTCAGCTCTACAGTTTGTTTCCAATTTTTACAATGATTCTACAAAGTAGGTACGATGAGCTCTTTGTGTTTTGTTTTGGTTTTTTTTCCTTTACTTTCCCCCAGGTAAGAATATTGACTTTCAGAGAACTTCATGGACTCACCTCAAGTCACACAGATTTCTACACAGCAACTTCCACACATTTTTTCATATGCTCATTGTTTAAAAATTCTTGCTCTAAGAGCCTCTCTTCTCTGTCCCTTCAGTGTTACCATCATATCTCACTTTTCAGATTAAGTCGGAGCAGTGATTCTGAGCTAAGACCCCGGTTCCTGTTCCTTATTTTTCAAGTCTATAAGACTGAGCCATGGAACACAGCCCGTCTACAGGCGCTGCAGTGATGTTGCTGCCACGGATATTTATGGAAAATAGATATTCGATGACAAAAGGACACCTGAGCAGCTGCAGTGTGACGAGCTTTAACGGGGCAGCTGCGAACAGGGTGGGGGGCAGGACTCCCTCTGGGGACTGGAGAAGAACAACTTCCAGCAGAAGGCAGCATGATTGGGCACTGCTGGGACCCGCCTGGCACAGAGCAATCAGAGCTGGGTGGTTCTTTGAGTGCAAGAGAAACCAGCAAACATGAATCTAAGAGATCGAAATGTCAAAAGTTACAAGCGGTGCAAATAGTCGCTCTAGTTGTGGGCCAAAGGAAATGTCCTCACTTGAGTAAATGTGGAAGGGACTTCTGGCAACGAATACTCAGGCATAGATGAAAACAAGTAAATTAGGACAAACTAGAACAGCATCGGCAACGGAAAGGCACCTCCAGGTGCACCACCGTAGGACAGAAAGGACAACACACTTAAATTGGTGTAACGAGGGTCACTCAATCCTTGCCACCCAAAATTTACCCTGGAGTTGAGAAGGCAGGGCGTACATTCGTGTTCCTTGGAATTCGGTGGTAGTATTTGCAAAAAGATGGCCCTTTGCCTATTTATCCATTTCTACTTTCAGATAAGGTGGGATTTTATTTTTGTTTTTTATGACTGAATTAGGGAAGTTTGGGGATTTTTCTGGATTGCTGCATTTTCTTGTTCGTTTGACCTTTCTGTTCCATGCAAAATGAGTGATGTTCTGTTCCATGCAAAATGAGTGATGTCCTTGGCTTCATGAAGCCTGTCTTTGGAGAGAAATTGCTCTGTCTTCCTGGTAGAGCTCACAGTATGTAGGAATATTGCATGACCAAATGGGAGCTGGAATCCTGGATTCTGTCTGTGCTGAGTCACCCCGCGTCATAGGACACAGCGCGTGGGTGAATGGTTGCGAGGCGGAAGGACGAAGGCGAGGACGAGACGAGCTGTACGGATGGCTGGCCTGAAGCTGCTATGGTGGCCGCCTGGGGGGAGGCATCGATATGGCGCCTGCACCCAGATGGCTTTCCCTGGCGTTAGTCTGAGTGTCTCAGGAAAGAGACTTTCAACTACCCAAATCAGTTATCGCTTCAGTGCATGTGTTTTTAAAATCCTTTTTATGTTTGGTGGAAAAAAACCTCTGCTTGAGTAAACAGTTACATCACTAATTGCTAAATATGACATTATCAGATTGCTTTGACTTCCTGGGGGTGAGGGTAAGGAAAAAAGGTTAATTACAATTACTTTTGTCTCTAACTAATGGAAAGCAGTGTTAACATCTGTGTGTTGCCTGCAAGAAGGTTGGCAGTAATCTCTATGTATTAACCAGAGTAGAATAGAATGACCCAAAGTGTGGATGTCATTGCGTTACCTGAATTTACCCAGCAGCTAACAAAATAGGTCTCTTTCGTTAAAGACTAATTTTCACATAAAAAAAAAAAAAAACTTTATTATGGGCCTAGTGCAGTTAAATTGCCTGACACAGTGGGGAATCTACACTTAGCCTGATAATATTGAGCACTGAGAAATGCCTCAGGTGATGATCAAGCTGAGCGACAATTCAGACCCCTGATAATTCTCTTCCAAGCAAATGCCACCAGGTGGCACAAAATGTCCCAAACAGCACTGTGCATGCTCTCTCTCTGGACCACAGTGAATTGTGGAAAAAAGATTAAGAATTGCTAAAGATTGTAATAAGCTTCCCCTCCTCCTTCCAAATGCACATGTTCTTATCCTCAAACAGCTTTTTGAAAGACAAAAAAAAAAAAAAAAGTGACAATATATACATTCTATGTATTCTCTGAAATTCACCCTTTGAATAATGCATAGGGCTACTCAGTAGAGATAAATAAAGCAGTGTGGGAAGAGAAATGGAGACTTGCAAAGTTGCCAAGTCACCAAATCTAAAGTCATCATGCCTGTAGAGAAATCTTAGTACGAAATCCTTCCACGAGTTTAAATGCGGGATCATTCGTACACGTTGTAAATGTTCTGGCATGTTGAGAAACTATAGTGATCTAAAGATCTGTGGAGTTTAGCCGAAGCCAAAATTGTTGCTACTCAAAGCCCGGGGCAAGACTTCATGGAGGGATGAAACGGGCTGAGACGCTTTTCTTTGTTCGAGATCCTGCCACTCCTCCTTAAGCCGGGGTCTAATGTTCGCCCAGCACGGGGAGCAGGTGTATGCGGGAAAGGGGTGTCAACCGCGTAATTAGAGAGCGACCGTAGTGACACGCAGCCCACGTGCTTCCCGCCCGGCCCACAGTGGGGGAGGGTCGGGCTCTGGGCCTGCGGGGCGCGTCGGGAGTCCTGCGGGGGCTTTCCCGGCTTGCTCGTGGCACCGCCCCGCAGCCAGAAATACCGCCTCGTCTCGTCCGCTCAAGGGTCAGGCACATGCGCGTTGAAAGAAAACTTCCCAGATAACGTTAAGTGTTTTCTAATTAGGAGATTTAAATGTAAGGATTTCGGGGTTTGGGTGATAATCATGGGTGGGTCCCCAGAGTTCCATTCTAACAGACCCTTCCCGAGAAGCGGGGAAGACCAGTACCCGTGAGTCGATCTAGAAAGAAATCTAGTGCCTCTTCCTTAAAGAGAAATTCTTCATTTCCGTCTGGAGATGGAGGAGGGTTGAGGCCTGTGACATTTCAAGCATCCTTTGTGTTCACCCGTCTCTGAAGGAATGGCTTGTCCCTTAAGGAGAAACAAACTATGAATACGTAAGAATACAAAAGAATTGTTCTTAAAGTGGAGTTTGAAAAATGCAAACTTGAATATTTTGAGCTGCAAAAAAATAAGAACAAAGAATCAGAAAATTAAGTTATGGGGAAGAATTAATACTTTGCTCATTCTAAGTGGAATGTGGGATATATGGGGGATAGTCAAAGGAATAGAGCCTTACGTTTTAAAGTAAGGTGTTGGAAGTTTCTTCACTGTGAAGCCAACAATGTTTCTGTTTCAAGATATAACGTGAATTGTTTTATACATCGGGAGGTTTAAACATGACAGTTAAATGTAAAATGAATTAGAACAAGAAGAGATTGACTTAACACTTTTACCAAGTTCTTTCTAGCACTAGGCTTTGTGAGAGGTACTGAAGTATATTCAGCATTTTACTTAAACCTTATAATGACTTTGTAGAGTAGGTGCTCTTACTACCAATTTTAACTACAACAACAATCAAGGCTTAGAGAATTACGTACTCTGCCCCAATGTATAATTTAAAATGGGGGAACAGGAATTAAAACTCAATTCTGTTGGACTTTAAGATCCCCAAGCATAAAGGTTATATTGAGTCATCTAGGAATGCATGTAAGAAGAGAATTAACAGTAATTCGGGATAGAAGTGATGAATTGAAAAACAATTCTAAGAGAAAAAAAATTTTCCTAGCAAAGTATAGCATAAAGCTTTTTTCTACTAGAAATCAAACGACAGAAATTATATCTGGAACAAAAGTCAAAAGAATTTTTAAAAAAATTTTAAAAAGTCAAAGGAATTTTAAAAACTTTTGTGTAGAAACCAACATTGCAAGTAACACATGACGTCACACATTTCTGGGTACGGCAGCAAAGCTGCTGTCCAAGAACACTTGAGGCTCTTCTGGTCTTCCTGGAGCAGCAGGGCAGCTAGTCCGCCAGGTCCTATCTTCTTTGAGCTCCTGAGCTCCATAGTTTGTGTTTGGCAAAAGTCCAACTGTGTTAGACTGTCAAGTACATAATGTGATTAGTCTAAACTCTAAGGACGCTTGACAGTTGTACTGAGGTAGAAAACTATTGTCTTTGCATTTACATACTATCTCGTTTTGAGAAGAATGGATGTTCAAGTCATTAATTAAAGAGACTCTGCATTGAACCAAGAAGAGACTCTAAACCCGGGTAGGCCTTCCTGCGTTTGCTTTCCTCACCTGTAAGAAGGGCCTGACCATGCCTGTCACACCAGGCATCTCGCAGGGAAAATGGGAAAACCTACAATGGACACGCGCCTCACATTCGTCGGTATTCAGTCAATGGCAGTTGTCTTCTACCTTCAGGTTTTCTGGCGCTGAATGTGTATTTCACCTCTGGGCTCTGGGTGTCTTCTTAGTGTGTAAAAGTAAACACAAGGCAGGTATTCAGCCCCCTTGTCCCTCATCTTCATACACCATTCACTCATCCATTCCCTTACTCAGTGAGTGTGTTTTGGAAGCCCTGTGTGCCTGGCACTGGCCACTCACAGATGAAAGGAGGTCGGAGAAAGACACAACCACATGCATACGGAGCTGTGATAGACAGAGGGGAGCTACGGAGAGTGGAGAGGCGTTACCCAATGCAGTCCGCAGGGCTCTGAGAAGACTCTTGGGGAAGGGATGTCTGATTTGGATTTTGAAGAATGCATGTGAATTACCCCAAGGGGGAGGAGGCAGAAAGTGATGTCTTAAAACAGAAATTCTAGGTTCCTTAATCAGAAAAGACTTCTTACCTTCCTATTGAAAGGGTAACTGTCTGATATGTATTTTAACAATGACATCCCTGTGATTCCTCTTTTCTCTGGATTCTTTCTCAGATTAGTCTTGGGCCAATTTAAGAATTATTCACATTTGAATTAAGGGGCTATAACTAATCTCTGTTGGCCAGTCAGACCGGTGCTACAGATAGCAACATTTTCTACTCTATTTCTTTTAAACATAGCAATACAATATTGTTGGTAGGTGAGACCTACAGATTTCTTCACTTGAACTTGATTATTTTCCTTTTGTTTCTCACCCTATCTATCTCACTGTTGCCCAGCCTCCCCCACCTTTAGTGTGGGATGTTGTCACAATATCAGAATTGTATTTGAAGTTATATGACCAGTTTCAACTTCAATGTGTTTCATTACACTTAGTTATGTATTGTTGGTCACATTGCTGGAAAGCCCTTAATTTTAAGTAGGAGCAAGAGTTCTTGCGCTCTCTTTAACATCTCTGATGAAAGGGGTGATGATCCAAAGTCTTTTCAAACTCTGAAAACGTGTGATCCAAGCTATTATCATACAGTTGATATGAACCATTTCACATCAAAGGAGATAGCTGGACTTGGTGGGGTCAGAGAATCATATAGAAAGCTCTAGAATTGAGCAAATGCTCATTTTTTTTTTTTTTTGCTTTCCACTTATCATTTGGTTATTTTGTAGGCTTTTCATGCATTATAACTAGTCTGTTTCTTTATTCCAATATGTTTATTTAATTATTTTTTAATTTTAAAATAAATACATTCTAGGGCCATTTTTTTGGAGGGGGTCACTTTTTAAATTTCTGTCACTTTGTTTCTGGTATTACTGAAATAGCATTTAAAGCGATGTTCATGAATGGTGTGATACATCACACCCTATTCTTATTCACCACTAAGTAGTGAGTTTTTCTAAAGTAGAGCTCATCTCTTAGTCATTTTCATAGGTTCTAAAACATTTCTCAACACATACTACCCATTTATAAAATTCTTAAATTTTTTAGAGTGGAATTTTCTAAAATTGTGTAGCTTTCAATAGTAGAAAAATTTCTATGCATATATTGTCAGTTAAGCTCTGGCATGAAAGGTTTCTGTCAGCATTTTCATAGGGTTGGTCTGTGCAGTCAAAGCTGAGAAGATGACTGTATAAATTATCAGATAAACTTGGTCCAGCCAAAGAACATTTGAGTAAACAGAAGCTCTATGTAACTTGTCTTAGCATAGTTGGGTTTTCAGTCAGAAAATCTGATCAGAAGCGTGATATTTTCTTTCTCTCACACGCATTCACAGACTAATAGAGACACAGAGACACATGGAACTGGAAGGTATACAATAGATTAGCTTTCCCTTCCTTGCATCTATTTTCTCTATGGATTTGCTAATTCCCAGGATAATTCTTTTAGCATGCTGTTTGAAGAGCTTGAAATGCTGTTTCGAGTACAACACAGAGCCGACCTAGGAGAACATACAGCATGGCAACCAGTGGCTCATGTAGGACGATGATTTTCAAACTATCTGCCAGGAAACAGAAAGTTTGAGGTTGTTCTGTTTCTGACAGATCAGGAGTTGTAGTCCTGACATGGGTCTCGCAGACTGGAAAGTCTTGGTATTTCTGGAACTCTTCAAATGGTTAATTAGGAAGAGAATTTCATCTAGAGAGATAACATGAATGAATTGAATCCTTCACAAAGACTAGCCTCATTACTGGCACACTCATTCTTAATTACTCTCTCATTAGTTTATTCACTTCCTACACAGAAATGGCAATTTAGGACGTACTGGTATGTAATGGGCATTTGTAAATCGTTTTATCTGCCCAGTGTTTGAACCTTGCTTTATAAGTTTTGATAAGGTACAAAGAGTATCTCCTCTTTAGGTACAGAAAATGCCAGTGGTTGACTTTCCCCGCCTTCCTTGCTCTTGGGACTCAATATGCACCTAGTCTCCACCAGTCAGACTCACTTCCACTGGACCTTGATTCAAAGCCAGAGGCACAAGCAGGTGGGCACCAGGACAACAGCTGCAAGGGGAGGCAGTTGTCTGCCTGCGTGAAGACCCAGCACGTGGAGAACACCCTGCTGTGGGATGTACCTTTGAGGGCTCAGTGTTAGCAGATACGGCTTCTCACCAGTCTGGTACACAGCTTACTTGGGGTACTATTTCTAAAACAGTAGTCTCTGCTTTGAGCCCTAACCATTGTTTCCCAAATTAGCCATTGCCCAATATCCTCTCAATAAATTTTCTGCTTATGTCCATCTTTTGTTTTTAATAAGGAATCTCATCTAATTTCCTGTGCTGGGCCCTGAGGGACCCCAGAGATGAGTAAGGCCCTCTCTGGGACCTAAGGACTTTACACCCTGATAGGTGAGATGAGACAATTTCACTCTCCGCAGAACATGTATGTGATGATTCTCTCCATGAAACTACTCAGGCTTGCAGAGAGGATCACTGGGGTGGGTTCTCGGGGAGCCATGGATTCCTCCGGTTCATCTTTCTGGGGTAGGCAAGTTCCGTTCATTACCTGGAAAAGAGACATCCCACATAACCTGCCCCTATATGTGTGAGTGGCCGAGAAGACAGGCAGAAGAGAATCTTGCCTTTTGTCAGAATGTATTTGTGGTAGAATGAAATCTGTGGCTAAGTTAAGCAGGGAAGAGCTTGCCTCGGCTCAGGCCTGTGTGGAGTCTACACAGATGGCACTCCCAGTAGGATTACACATCCCAGGGAACTTCTGAACCATATGGAGGAGAAAGTTCCCCGGCTGAGAGTTCCGCTCCATTATTTCCCATTGGAAGTAGCGCATTGTGATCAAGCCTGAATTCTCAGATGCGAGGCAACGGGTATCAAAATGCTGTATTTGCCAGAGTTTGGAACCACTTATTTTCAGCCTAATGATTATAAAGAACATGTGGTGATAGCATATTCAGAGTTATGCTACCAGGGATCATTTACAACATTTCCAAGGGCACAGTCATGTAACTGTGCAAAGAGTGTCCCTGCCTTATAGCAGAATTCTGGAAAGAAGGATTGTGCCACACCACTGTGGGACATGCCTTGGCTTCTGAGAGCTGTTTCTTCCTGAATCTTTGTGATGGAACTTCATGGCCAGGGAACATGGTGTCCTTGCTTTGCCAGCACTGGGTCCTGGTGGGCACTGCCACCCCTAAGAGCATCTGCGTGGAGCCCTTGTGTGGCTCTGGATGGCCTCATAAGCCAAGAGTGGACAGCACCAAAGACAGAATGGTGGGGATGTGGGGAAGAGAGAGGGATCTTGTTGTCCCCACTGTGGCTGACTGACCCAGGGCACATTTGGTGTCAGCGTCCTGGCCTGGGAGATGCACGTCTAGGACCCATCACCATGGAGAAGCGCATCCTCCAAGCATCACCACAATATGCCCATTGGTGTCTGAGAAAAGGGAGCTGCTGGGTCTGAGATGTGGCGGGGAGCATTTCATTTGGGGAAACCTGTGAGCTGGGTGTCCGAAGCAAGGAGACCAGGGAAGCCCAGGAGCTGCAGACCAGCTGACACGAGTTGGACGGCAAACATAAGCTTGTCTGCCATATGCGTGAGCGACTTCTAGAGACTTCTGTAACAGGGGACCTCTGCGGGCATGCGCCTGTGCTCATTCCTCTCTATCTTGCAGGGCCTGGAAGAGAGAACTCTGAGCTACACAGGTTCCCACTGGACTGCGCTCACAGCCTGCCTCTGGAATGAAAAGCACATGACTCCTCTCCCAAGCTGGGCCTCCTAAACTCTGGTGGTCTTCCCTCCTATTTCCAAATGCGTGGACTTCCTTTGGGTAGATTTCACCATTGTTACAATGCTCAGGTATGTTAGAAGATACAGCCTACTTCGGTCAGGGTCACTCACCATCAGAGCAACAGTGGGTAGAGTCTTGCCTGAACAGAGTTGGGTGTGCCTGCCTTCTGGGGTTGGCAATAGAGGCATGTTCCTCAGCTTGCAAGTGCAGACTGAAAAAAATTTAAAGAGCATTTGGGTTCAAGAAGGAAAAGAGGAACAGAATTTCCTGGGTGGAACTATTTTTCCCTTGAGGAAGCCATGTGAATGAAACTAAACTTGCCAGCCCAGGGGGTAAGCTGGACACAGAAGAATTTTAACTTGTCCCTCACTAACATATGTTCATTCTCTTCTGTCCTCCTTTACTCTTTAGTAAGGCACTTGAGAAGGTCCCAGCCTGTCTTTATTATACAGGGCAACTGGGAATTTTTAAACTTGGGGTTCTGACTGCTGGGGGAATATTCCAGAATAATTGGAATACACCTGAGTGCTAGAAGCAGGATGAAGGATGAAGGTACAAGTCAGGAAGGTAGATCAACAGGGTTTGGTCAAGTTAGGGTGTATGGTCATAGTCTATTCAGCAAAGCAGGAATTCCCTTACATGGAATTGGATATTTAGGATTTCTGGGACACCAGCAGCAGTAGATGCATTGGCTATTTCCTAGATTCTCCTCAAAACCACATGATCAGATTATAGATCTAAGGAAACAAGTACTTGTCCAATGCGTAAGAATATTTTAAACACTTTGTAAAGGTATTAGATGAAATAAGCAATATTAGTAGGAAGTGTTCAGGCAGATTGAATCCCATCCAGAAACGCAGTTTAAATGTCGGTTACAGATACTCTTGCTGAGTCTAGACCAGACATAGATGATAGATTCTCACCCAGTTATAAAGCAATTACCCCCACGGCTTTGGGCCAGAAGATTGGATATTTGAGACTCTGAAATGATCACCCTGTAAATGACCATAATGTGGGTAATTAAAAATAGATTATTGGATTAAGATTTGAATTACTTTTGAAGACCTTGCTTTTCCTTGGTGTATGTGGTTTTTGTTTTTTTTTTCCTTTATTTTTTCTCTCTGAGTGATCATAATTGAATGCATCTTTAGACTACAAATTGTAATTTTGCTGTCAGCAATGGTACTTTAATCTCAGATGTTTATTAGAAAATTTCTCTGCACTAACTGTGAATTTAGTTAACAAGAGGCACTTGAATCAAGTGAATGGACTCCTAACAAATTAGGAACTTGGTAAAGCTCTGTGTCAGTAGCTACTACAGTAAGCTTTGATAACTATAAATTTCAGATTTTCATATGTAGGATTTTACTAATAATCAGGATAAAAACAAAATGTATTAGTGCTGAGATTAGCTCTTCTCTGGAAAAGAGAGATTGAGTAAAATGCAGTAGTTTAGGTATGTAAGTAATTGGGCCAAAAGAAATGGGGGGGGTGGAGTCCATTCTCAATGAATTTGATTAATGTAAATAATTTATCTGGATCTTTCCACTCCTACACCCTACTTATTCCTTAAAATATAGGGCATGTTTTCCTTAAATAAATTTTTCTCCCCTGCCTCTAATTCACAGAAGACTCCACACAGAGCCTGCAGTAGGGAGCCAGCAAAGGGGACCCGAGCCTGGAGGTCCAGTTTCTCTGTCCGGTTCCATCCCTTCTTCCTTGCACATGCATGGATATGCTCCATCTCTCTGGTCTTCAGTCTCCTTGTTCTGAAAAATGCAGAGACTGGACCAAATGAAATTTACAATTCGGACTCTACTTTTCCATGAACAGTTTCTAGTCACTGTTTCTGTGAAGAGCAGTTTCCCAACAGAAGGGATCTCTACTCTTTACTCTTAAAAGAAAGACAACATATCCTTAACCTGTGTTGACTGGAAAATAAACTGCAAAGTTTCTCCAGAAGTTAAACATGCATTTACTGTATGATCCAGCAATCCCCTTCTAGGTATTTGCCCAGGAGAAAAGGAAATTTATGTTCTTACAAAAAGTTGTACTCTAATATTTATGACTGCTTTATTCATCTACCCAAACGGGAAACAACCCACATGTCTTTCAACCGGCAAATGGATTAAATGAACTGTGATATAACTGTTCAGAAGAATACCACTCAGTGATAAAAAGGAAGGCACTATAACACACACAACATCACAGATGAATGGGAGAAAATATTTCCAAATCACATACCTGATAAGGAGTTAATATCCATAAGGAACTTCTATAACCCAACAGGGGGGAAAAAAAAAAGACTCCTACTTTAAAATGGGCAAAGGACTTGAATAGGTATTTCTCTAAAGAACATACACAAATGGCCAACAAGTATATGATGAGATGCTGAGATGCTCATTATGACAAAGTCATATCTGCAGTGACATGCCATTTCACACAGGTTAGGGTGGCTTTTATTAATACATTATATATAAACAAAATGAGCATTGTCAAGGATGTAGAGAAATTAGAACCCTTATACACTGTTGGTGGGAATGTAGGATGGTCTAAGTGCCATAGGAAATTGGAAGCTCTTCAAAGAGTCAAAGATAGTACTATTATAGTACTGTTATAGGATCCAGCAATCATCCACTCTTGGATGATTATTCAAAATAATTAAAATCAGGATCTTGAAAAGATACCTGTTCTCCCATGTTCCCTGAAGCCTTATTCACAGTAGCCACGATGTACAAACAACAGATGAATGGATACAAGACATATGATAAACATATTCAATGGGATGTTCTTTGGTCTTAAAAAAAGAAGGAAATCCTGTCCTATGCACCAAACATCGACAGAGTGGGGCATTATTCTAAGTGACAGAAACAGTCACAAAAGGACAAATCCTGTTTGAGTCCACTTACGTGGGATACTTGAAGTGGTCAAAATCATAAAGACAGAAAAGCAAAATGCCAGATGCCAGGGGCTGGGGAGAGGGAACGGGGAACTGCAATTCAGGGAGTATAAAGCTCCAGTTTTGCAAGACAAGCCAGTTGTAGAGATCTTCCGGACTGCACCGTGCTTGTAGTTAAGAGTGTTGTACAGTGCACTGCGGAATCTGTCAGACGGCTGGATCTCGTGTTATTTGTTCTCATCACAACAAAATAACGCACATAAATAAATGCATTATTTCCCTTATAAAAGGGAAGGAAGCACACAAACGTGTGGATGAAACTCAAGTGAGTCCTATGCTAAGGGAAGGAAGCCAGGCTCGAAAGGCTACACGCTGTATGATTTTATTTGTACGACATTCTGGAAAAGGCAAACCCATCAGGAGAGAACACAGCTCAGGGGCTGCCAGGGGCTGGTGGTAGGAGCAGGGGGCTTACCGGAAGTGGGGCATAGAGATGTTCTCCAGTATCTTTGTTGTGATAGTGGCTGAGTGACTGTCATTTGTTAAGGCTTGCAAACTCCTACACTAAAAAAGAGTGACTATTATGATGTAAATTATAAATCAATTAAAACAATCAACAGCATAGATCTAAGGTCTGATACTGAACTATGCTTTTCCTTAAATTAAAATTCTAAAATTTTTGAAGTTGTTTTTTAAGCTAACACAAGGGCGCAGTCACTTTTTTCCCATCTCCTTCTCACTGTGGTGCACAGGTTAAAAACGGAAGTCGATTTTACCAGCCAGTGGATTGAAATGTCCCGGAGTGTATTGGTCTGACCAGGTGTAAGTGGTGTCCTCAAACACATGTCTGCCTCCGAAGTTCCTGAAGGTTGCTTTCTGCTCTGGAGGAAGCAGCTCTCATTTGCATTGACTTCCAACAACTTCCCTCAGGCAAGGCCCGGAAGGCACACACCTGCATTCATCTGCAAGCACCTGCCTGCGGGCTCAGGTATGGTTCAGGGCAGCTCCCTCAAGAGTTCTTTTGTGCTTCAAGACATAAGGACCGACAGAATCTGTCTTTCAGTACATCTGACTTTCAAGGCAGACATTGTGCAGCTGGAGGGTTTCTGGTGTTATCAACCCAGGGATGGTGGGTACCTGCACTAAAAGAATATTTTATACAGATAAAGAGTTCCTATTGGATGATCTAAATTCTATCCCAGGCTAGAAGCTCTATGAAAAACATTGGTAGCATATGATTTCATTCATCTACGGAATTTAAGAAGCTAAATAGATGAACATATGGGGAGGGGGATGGTGAGAGGGAAACAAACCACAAGAGACTCTTAACTATAGGGAAAGAACTGAGGTTGATGGAGGGACGTGGGTGGGGATGGGCTAGATGGGGGATGGGTATTAAGGAAGGCCCTTGCTGTGATGTGCACTGGGTGTTGCATGGGAGTAGTGAATCACTGAATTCCACTCCTGAAGCCAACATTGCCCTGTATGTTAACTAAAATTTAAATAGAAATTTAAAATAATTACATGCAAAAAAAAAAAAAAAAAGAAGAAGAGAGAGAGAGAGAGAACACTGGTCAATGGTTATGCTTTTACAAGTTAGGTCTCAGATTTTATCTAGCTTTTAGACAACAATGTGGTAGCATTTTAAAATATAAAAAGTTGATGAAAAATATTTTGCAGTTGGTAACTGCATGGTACGAACAAGGTCTTTGTACATTACCAAGTGCTTACACACATGCATATGTAGGTGATTGACAGGAGTTGAATGCTTTGAAGAAGCTTCAGATTAATACAGAGACTATGTTATAAATGTGTTGCATGGTGTTTTTTTAGTCGTAGCAGTCTCTCTTCCCCTATGTAAATATGTATTTTTAACTAGTTGGTTCCAGGGTGATACGATCGGTGGTCATGTGATACTCAAACTCAGTATTTTGACTTCAGATTCATTGAATCACAGGACTGAAAAGTTTGAAGATCGGAAAGTCCAAATCCTCATTCCAAGCAAAAGGCACACCAGTAGCTTGTCTAGGTTGGCTAGACTACACATGGGTATGTTGAGGGAGATGAACTCATGACTTCCAGAGGCAAATCACGCCAGCGTCCTGCAGGTTGGCCTGACATAAATTTTGTCCTGAGTAAGGGTGTAAACCACGAGGCTCAAAACAATTCAGTTACTCTGGTGCAAGGGCATGAATGAAATGCAATATAGAGAGTCTATGTATATTTAACTATAAAATAATTCAAATCAGTTTCAGTTAGAAATATCAAGCCAGGGGCGCCTGGGTGGCTCAGTGGGTTAAAGCCTCTGCCTTCGGCTCAGGTCATGATCCCAGGGTCCTGGGATCGAGCCCCGCATCGGGCTCTCTGCTCGGCAGGAAGTCTGCTTCCTCCTCTCTCTCTCTCTCTGCCTGTCTCTCTGCCTACTTGTGATCTCTCTCTCTCTGTCAAATAAATAAATAAAATCTTAAAAAAAAAAAAGAAATATCAAGCCATAATATTTGTATGTTTCAATGAAAAGCGACCTTTAAAAATTGTTTTAAAACTGTTTCCCCAAGGCATTTTACCAATAAATTGTTAAAAATTAAAAAAAAATGCTCATAATAAATCTTGCAAGCCTACTGAAAAACAAGAAAAGAGGATGATGGGTGCCTAAATACAGCGGACCCTGGGTATTCACTGTAGTCTGGCCACGCTGGACGCCTGGAGGAGAACAGGCAGGTCAGCTGCCCCAGCAGGGCAGGGAGTAAAATTGCTCATCCTTGGGGGAGTTAAATTATCTTATAAGAAAAATTCTTGGATGCCTGGGTAGCTCAACTGGTTGAGCGACTACCTTCGGCTCAGGTCATGATCCTGGAGTCCTGGGATCAAGTCCCTCATCGGGCTCCTAATTCTACGGGGAATCTGCTTCTCCCTCTGACCTTCTCCCCTCTATACTCTCTCTCACTCTTTCTCTCAAATAAAGAAATAAAATATTTTTAAAAAAAAAAGAAAAATTCTCAAAACAGATAAACAAACAAAGAAGAAAGTACCACCAAAAAAAAAAAAAAAAAAAAGAAAGAAAGAAAGAAAAATTCTCTCCTTTCCATAGTGCCATATCACGACAGAATTCTCATAAAAGGATGTTCCACGCAACCAGAAAGAGCCATGGATAGGCTGGATCTTCAAAACAATGGCACCAAGGTTGATCCCACATGGCTGTCAGTGGAACCACAAGCACACCTTTCTCCCCAATCCTGTCTCTCAGTCCTGCTGGACACACTTGTGGTATCCGTGACCCACTGACCCAGTCTGGTATGTGTGGAAGCCTGTTTCTTATGTGAGTATAGACAGAGCCATTGCCTAAGCCAGGCTGGGGAAACTATAGCCTAGTGGCTCAATCAAGCTCCTTAACAATTTTGGGGGGACCCGCAAGCTAAGAAAGATCTTCCAGATGAATGCTTGCAATCGGTTTGATCACAGAGAAGGTTAGCTCTGAACACCAAGTATATGAAATGTAACACCACAGAAGAATTTCCTGTTTTTCTTTAGCCATACACCTAAACCATTGTACTTTATTATTATTATTATTACATTTTGAATTTCATCAGAAGATTTGTGGACATTTGTCTTCTCTTTTGGTATGTAAACACCTAGATAATGTCTTTAATTTTGCCTCTTGGTCTGCAAAGCCTAAAATATTTATGTCTGCCCCATTCCAGAACAAAGTTTGGGGACCCCTTGTCGAAGCAGCATCTAATCACTAAGCGGTACAAAAATCAGTTGGCAAGACAGGGAAGGGTGTGGGGGGGATGAGTTAGACAAGAATGAAACAGAACAAAGGAGTAGATGCCTTAATGCTTGTAACAAAAGCCTAAGTGAATGCCATTACTATGATTGGAATTTATCCAGGATGTTAGGATCAACTCAGAATGCCATGAGCTCTTTCATGTCACTGAGTGCTCAGGTCTTTACTTTTATATCCTTTCCAAAAGACAGAGCTCCTCCACACCAGGTTATTGGCTCGATATGACAACGGTAAATCTCTGGTGACACTTCCAGCAGCACATAAGAAGATAGTTCTCAGAAATGACCAATAATTGACCCAGCGTGACCTACCTAAGCATGTGAGGTCTAACAGGCTCTAACATTAAGTATAGAATTATTTCCCAATAGGTACTTTGCATGTAATGCTATTCGGCTACTCAGAAAATGAACAAAATAGAGTCAAGTAGGAGAATAGACTCCCTTTTATCTCCCAATGATAAATGAAATTGAGTTTTGACCAATTGATGGAAAAATTACCTCTTATTATTTCTAAAATCAATGATGGAATAATTAGATTTAGCAAATGGGATTTTAAAAAAATCCCTTTGAGGTCACCGGGGCTATTTCCTATACTTAATCTAGCAGAATTCCCTAAACTGAATTTTCTAGGGTTTTGTTGGGTTTAATAAAAGACTTCAACTTCATTGTATCGGTACTGCTGAATAACAAATCACACCAAACAACGGCTTAGAGCTGCAATGACAGCGTTCCTGTGCTTCCTGGGTTGGCCGTGTGGTTCTTGAGACCAGGCCATGGTTGCCTCCGAGGGGGCTGGGTGATCGGTTGCAGCCTGGGGGCCACTGCTGGACAGACTGGCTGTCTCTCTCCCTTCCGTGGTCTGTTGTCACAGCCTCTACCCAGCATGGTAAAGGCTTCTCAAGAGAAGTTGTGCCTTTGAATAAGAGGAGCTTCAAATAATTTTTGTCCTTCAACAGCCTAACCCTTTTTTATTCCTGTGCATTTATCATCGTGGACCCCGAGAGACCAGTTAAGACCCAATGAAAGGAGTCTGAAGATCCCTGAAGGTATCCTACAGTGCTAATATGAGCAGTTCAGTGGCTTTAGCAGAGGAAGTATCAGAAATAAGACAGGAAATGCTGTCTCCTCTTTTATGAAATTGTGGAATCTGTTTATATGCACTTCGCTTTGTACCCAACTTATAGCACAGTTTACTCAACTTATAGCACAGAGCTTTCTGCTAGAGGCCAGACTGTCCTTCCCAGAGCTGCTGTCTGCTAGCTGCCTGATTATGGCACAGGCAAGTCAGTCCTCTTGCCTCCATTCCCTTCTCCCTATAATGGAACAAGAGCAGTGCTTACTTGATGGGTTTGCTATGAGGATAAAACAAGGCAGTGTGTGTGGGGTGACCAGCGTGATGCTGGGCAAACAATAGGAACACAATTAACATAAGCAATACCTGTTATTCTTATAATTCATGGTCCCATTACTGACCTCAACTAGTTGATGCGATTTGTTAAGTCAAGAAATCAAGGGTCTCTGATGAGAAGAGCTTTACACTGACACATTTCAGTCCCTTTGATGCTTAAACCCATGCTTACGATGGTTTTGTTGAGACACTGGAATAGGCTAGGTTAGAGCAAAACATAAAGTAACCACAAAATATGGAAAAATTTGTTTCTCACTCATTGAATAGCCAGTGGCATATAGGCAACTCCCTAGGGGAGCTGTTCTCCATGCAGGGATGGGGAGATGGGGCTGCTGTCCTCACCCTTCCAACTGATCACAAGGCCTCCTTGGTCACTGACCCAGGGCAGATGTGGTGGAAGATCACCAGACTTTTCCCTGCCTTGGCCTGGAAGTAACAGCCAACACTTCTGCCCCCCACTGCCTGGGAGTTACCTTATGGCCACCTGACTGCAGGCTGCTGGAAAGTCTGGCCTTCCAAGTGCCCAGGGAGGAGGAGGAGATGGGCCTGGATTTAGCAGACACATGTAATGGTCCCATAACAATGAAGATTCAGTCTGCATTTTTCCCTACAATTTTCTGAATTGATCCATTTGGCCATTAATAGTTCTGAATGGCAGCAAGGCCTGATTTCTATGACATATAGATCCACAGGATTTTCATTTTGGGTTATAAAGGACAACCCTAATCCCTCTGCGTTTTGAGAGCCGTTCCAGAATATGAAGAAGACAGATGAACAAGCAGCCATGGTCACCAGAAATGTGGGAAGCAGTTCAGGCAGATGGCTTTCTCGTCCTAGGCAGCCCTAAGGGAATTCAACCCTACAGTTTAACCCTCCTCCATAGCTTCAACCATTATAAGAGTTCACGTAAAATATCATAAAGGGAATATAGTTCTCATGACCTTACCCTACGGGAGTGCCAAGTTCTATGTTATATTAGTTTTCTGTTGCCACTAACAAATTACCTGAGCCTAAAACCACACCTGTGGTTTAGCTCAGCAGTCTTGTAGGTCAGAAGTCCACATGGGCTCAACTGACTTCTCTCCTTAGGGTCTCACAAATCCAAAATTACAGTGTCAGCTACGCTGGACTCAACACAATGCTAGGAGGGGATGCCTCTTTCAAATTCAGGCAGATTGTTGGTGGAATCCAGTTTTTCTGTGTGCAAAGCCACCAATGGCCAGCCGAATCCTTCTTACGCTTGGGAGTACCTCTGATTTCTCTTCCTGCCACTGGCTGGAGGAACCTCTGTTCTATAAAGGGCTCACTTGATTGGAGCAGGAACCTCCCTAACCACCATCAGGGCCATGCGTTGATTAGTGTTTGATTGAATAGAGTTCAGAAACCGTTGGGACATCCTTAGAAGGCTGACTGCTGCATAGGCTCACTGTCCTGTACTCCAATTTCATTCGATATGAATGAGAGCTAGCACTCTCAGAAAGCTTTCAGTGTGCAGGCACTCTTCCCAGGAACCCTAAGAGCAGAGTACTCTTTCCCTCATTGGACAGATGAGGAAGTTGAGGCCCCCGAGGTGTCGTTCTTGGCTTACACTCAAACAGGACATTAGGGGGCGCTCTGCCTCCAGTAGCCACCGTCCTGAGCAGTGCCCTGGGCTCTTCTCCACTGAGCTCTAGAAATGGCTTTGAGATGAACCAGCATGGAGGGTCTCCCCAAGCACTCCTCCAGACCATAGTCTCTCTAATCTCCCTTCCTGTCTGGAAGAACTCATGAAATGAGCAAAATGCAGAGAGATTTTTAGTAGCTGATTGGGTTGTTTAAGCTTAATTACAGAAAGTGGCTAAAAGAACAGACTCAACAGATACAGCATGAGCTTCTCTTCTTGCCTGTTTTCAATATGACAACATTTAGAATGGTGCAATTGAGAGAAAGATGGTTGGACAGAGGATGGATGGATGGATGGAAGATGGATGGATGGATGGAAGATGGATGGAAGGATGGAGGGATAGAAGGTGGATGGGTGGGTAGATGGATGGATGGAGGATGGGTAGATGGGTGGGTGGATGGATGGAGGATGGATGATGGGTGGGTGGAAGATGGATGGATGGATGGGTGGGTGGATGGATGGAGGATGGGTGGGTGGATGGATGGAGGATGGATAGGTGGGTAGAAGATGGATGGATGGATGGACGGAAGATGGATGAGTGGGTAGATGGATGGATGGAGGATGGATGGATGGGTAGGTGGGTGGGACATGGATGAAGGATGGAATATAAATGATAGATTTAATAAGTGGTTTTTCTCTTGTATTTCAGAGTCACTCTAAACAATGAACAAAACCTGTGCCCCATAAGAGGTGAGCAAGGTTCACGTTTTAAAGGACTGCTCTCTTTGGACTGACTGCTAGCTGGGGTCCCTCAAACTCACACTGAATCCCCATGGGACTACCTCATATTTACCACCATGATGCTTTCCAGAAAGCAGCGCATAAATCCACAAAGCTGATTAAACAAGAAAGGGCCGCTTTTTCTCCGAGAAGCTTGCTGGTTAGAAATAAGGGAGACTTCCAGAGTCCAGGAAAGAACACTAAGCGGAGAGCCCAGTGTTTTTTCTAATGAAAACAAATGTGCATATGAACCTTTGTGAAGTAAAATGTACACTCTCCAGGTAGTACTTTGGTTGGATTTTGCTGTTTTGTAACTGGGCTACTTCCAGCATGAAGCTGATACTGTGAAAATCCCCTTCCCAGTGCATCCTGGAGGCGTTCGGATCCACAGGAATTCTGAAGGTGTGGTGTTGTCACACATCTATTTATGCATTTAGGATGTTCAAACGATGCGTTATTTATAGAAAGCTAGTGGATTTTTGAACAAAGAAAGTTCTAATTAAATCTTCACTTTTTGCCATGCTGTAGCTGACGGTCAACGGACACCCCTATTTTCATCACATCTATTTATACTGGCTTCCGTTGCTTGTATCTTCATGTAACTGAACCCAGGCACTTGGCAGCCTGACTTAATAAAATAGATTTGGAAACAAGACTTAAATCCATTTCTCTCTCGCGCTTTTAAAGTTCTAGGACATTCGAAAATGTGCTTATAAAAATGATCATTTGGCTTGGAATTTTGGTCTGTTCCTACTAAAAAGTGAATTAATCTTAATAATTGCAAAGAAATCATACATGGAGTAGTCCTCGGAAGGGTAATTACTCAAGTGCAGTGGTTTTCATTAAAAAGTTAACATTTATCTTATTACAGTAATTACCTTATTGCAGTAAATTGGTGATATTTTCCTTTTCCTTCAGTGAGATAGCATGGTGAGATAAGTTCACTGCAATGAGATGTGTTTGAACTTATTAATGAGAATCATATGAATTATTTTTAAGCTTGGTTTTAAAAAAGGCAAAAACACACTTTATTTTTTCCGTATGAAACCACATTAAGTTAGAAAACTGTCATTAGATATTATCCATCCATCTTACAAATGACTCTCCTTTGAGAAATGACCATACTAGTTGTGTTTGTTATTAGGTAAAATATTTCCTGTTCTCCTCGACTTTGTATTTAAGAAATGAAAACATCACCTTAAATGAAGGATGCTGTGCTCATCTCCAAAGGTTTACTGAGTTTTAAAGATTCTTCAAAAATATGTCATTCAATATTATTATTTTCACGTCTAAAGCACGACGACGTTACTGCACTTATCCCCAGTCACGTGGTGGGAAAGTGATAGAGTTACGGTGGGAATCCGTGTCTCCCAGCTCAGAGGGTTCTTTCACATGTGCCCCATCCCTAACGTGTGCGTGCGTTCCTGTGTGTGCAGGTGCACGTGTGCACCCGTGTGTGCCTGTGCATGTGTGTTTGCTTGTGTGTGCATGTGCTCATGCATGTGTGCTGTGATATGTCCATGTCTGTAGCTAAAATGACCACATGGAAGCTACAAGGTCTTTATGTCTAGCCTCACGTGGCTCCTAAGAAACCGCAGTGCATTTTGACTTGACCTCCTTGTCACATGTACTGTGCGGCATGCTTGTTCAAAGGGAGCTGACCATCCCGGGTTATTCCAGTTCCTCTGTGCTCCACAGTCCTGTGGCTGTGGCAAACTGCTGTAGGCTATCTGTTCATGTGTCCTGCCAGGAAAGACCTCTGTGTGTGTGCTCACGTCTCTGTTCATGCTTCAGATGTGGTGTTTTCTTCCTCATTACTGGTGACCCAGCTCGGTCACTCAGTAACAAGTTTCCTGGCTCTTGTGATAGGGACGCATGAGGAGCCATGCGAGAAGCCTGACCGCTGTCACTGAGTTCAGGGGCTGAGCCCGTACAGTAGCTCCAGCCTAGCCTCAGGGCCGAGGCCCCTCCTAGAGGTTCATCTTCAGAGTGGGGAGAAACCTAAGCTCACTCACAGAGCCAGCATGCAGGATGAGACTCCATGCATCCCCTACCTGAGTAACACCAGTGTCCAGAACATGGGTGTCCTCTCTCTTAGGCCAAGGTAGCCTGTTCAGTGCACCTGCTCAGACCCCCTCCTGGGGGAGGGCACAGCCACCCTGCCAGGCACATGTTCTCCCTGCCCCTCACTCCGCTGAGGACTCAAGCACACACAGTAATCACACTGCAGGGACCACCCATGAGTCCCAACTTCGAACTCACTGGTGCTCCATGCTTCCCGAAAGACTGGCCAATGAACAAGAGTCTGAACAATATTCCATCCAACCTTTCTGGTACCTTAAATTCTTCTTCTGGATTAACCAGACCAGCAGGGACCTGGATACACAGGTTTCCTTTTCTTCTGCCCTGGAAGAATGGCCCGACTTGAGTAACACTTCCATGTTCTGTCTCCAGACTACACGGTGGGATGTTCCAAGAAATGGTCCCTACGGGGGAGGGCCCTGAGGCCGCTATTGCCTGCATTATAGGATGTCATCTTCACATGAACTCATGAAAAAAAAATTCTCACTAGCTGTCGCCGTAGGGATGATTATGCTTCTCCTAAGCAAATATTTTTTTAACTTTATAGACTTAATGAATCATGTAAATTGTGTCTTTTTTTTTCTTTGTATTGGCTGGCATGACACTCATGGCCACGTTCATAGCCACCGCTGACAGGTGCAGACTTCCAGAGCCAGTGGCTGTGTATTAACTCAATCTGTTACTAAGTTTACTTCTTATTTTTCCTTTCCTGGAATGTCCTCACTTACCTCTTTTCTGTCATTTTGCTGCATTGTTTATATTCTTCTAAGCCGGCTTAAATTACTTTTAGAACAAGGCAAAGAACAAAATAAATAAATATACAGATAAACCCGTACCGATGTGTTAAAGATGTAGGACATCCAAGTTGAAGAGAAAACCACCTCATAAACCACCTAGACGTCTGGAACAATAGAAGTAGGAGTATGGCCACTGCCTCCCCTAGTGACGGCTTACGTCTGGATGTTGCCACACTAATAGATCCTGTTTAATATTACTAGAAATCTGCCAGTCCGGAAAGGCGTTAAGAGGCACTTATACGTAGCATATGTAGTTCCTGTTCTCTGTGAAAAGCAGACATCAGCTCATTCTTTAGGCTCTGGAAGACGATTGTGGGGGTTGTCGGAAAGTAGCTGACCCTTGCCTCCCGGCATCCTGTGGGGGAGGGGTGGGGGAGAAGTCAGCCTCTTCACCCCTCCTCCAAAGCAGGACCCGAACTTCCTGTCTACAGGAATAGCTGAGCAAGCACAGGAACCCAGGTAGCCTTGACTCCCTTACATTCAGCTGAGCCAAGAAGTCCGGTCAGCCTGGGCAGCGTCTAGTGGTCACACAGGTGCATGGCGGGTGCTTATGGCCCGAGGCCCCTATCTCCTAAGAGGCAGAGAAGAACAGACCTTCTTTGGAGAATTTACTGTCGGCATTAGCCACGGCACTGCGTCTTCATGATCATTCACACATTTGCTATTATTATTTTCATACATTAGATATGATCTATGTTCCAAGCACTGAGCAAAAATAAGAGTTAGGAACAGGGTTTGTCTTGCTTCTCCACAGACTAAATTTGATCGACGGATAAGAACCAGACCTGAGTAAATGATGGGAACACAGCTTCCTGTATGTGCAAATGAATGAAGGTATTCAGGGGAATAGTGTTCTTTTAAATTTTCAATAAGGCAGGGAGAGAGGCAAACTCCTTCCACACGCAGTGGCTCATTTTAATGAGGAACTGCATCAAAATAGAATCGCAAAACTCACAGGGAGCTAGAAGGAGAGCAGGGGCATCGCTCCTTCTGGGAAGCCGGACTGCAGTTCCCAAGAGCAGATTATTTAAGTTGGGGTGACCCATGCTTCTCACGTCTGTGTCTGTGTCTTCCTCCTGTTCGTTTCCCAGCTGACAGACATTGCAGGAGCATCTGCACCCCTGACAGGAGAGCAGCTATGAAGGAGAAGGCAAAATGCACCAAACTCAAAGTCAAGGCTAACCTGTCTTTGAGGGGCTGAGAGCCTCTTGGAGCAGGGAAAGGGCTCTGTGTCTCCCTCACAAATGGAGAAATCATTATTATTGTCCCTCCATGATGGGCAAGTGGGAAGTCTCAGGGAGGCCGTGGTCAAGGTGACAGGCTTAAGCTAAGGAACACTTGAGGTTGATGGCTGGAAGCAAGGCCATTAGAGACGTGTTCTGGAGCAGGTCTGGAGGGGTCCAGGAGAGTTCTGAACACAGTGCCCCAATCTTTGTTTTGAGAGATGATTGACATATAAACAGCACAAGTGGAAAGTCAAGGGCCAGCAAATGTCCACAAGAATGCAGAGAAAGGGGACCCTTGTGCTCTGTTGGTGGGAGTGCCAATTGGTGTGGCTACTGTGGTAAATATTATAAAAGTTCTGCAAAAAACTAAAAAGAGAACTCGCATAGGACCCAGCCATCCTACTTCTGGGTACTTCTCCAAAAGAAATGAAAACAGGATCTCGAGTCCATCAGGCCTCCTTCTTAAAGAAAAACAACCTATTTTAAGTACCACCATTACTACTAACTCAGGTTTTTCCTTGGCAGTCTGGCTCTTGGAGTAGTTAGGAAGTGGAGTAAAGTGTCTGAACTTGTCAGGATTTCACTGGCTCACGCTTTCCTGCCTGTCCATGCAGGAGATAATCTGAATGGCAAGCTGGCAATCCCTTTCCAAAGCCGGGTGGTCCCAGTGCCGACTCTCCCGGTCAGTTGGAAGGAGGAGCCCGCGACTGCGGGGTCTTCCTCACGTCGTGAATCGGTGAGAAAAAGACCTGTGTCAGTTGTGGTAAAATTGCATGTATCCCAGACACACGAAGCGATACAGGCTTCAGAACGAGAGATGCAACACATCGGGTCTTGGGTTAAAGACCTGAGACGAGGCGAGTAGCACTTTGCAGAGCACTTCCAAATAAAACTCCTGAGTCTGAAGTTCGGTGCCATCAGACAGGTCATTGTCTGACTTCTGGTAAGTATGGGGGAGATTTTCCAGGCTGGTAGAAGTTTAAAACCACTCTAAAAGATTGATGGATTACTCGCTAACTTATATTCCTTTCCATGCAAGGAGAGAACTATTTTTTTTTTTTTTTTAAGCCACCTGACTTCGAATCTGTTTCTATTAAATGCCAATGCTTCCATATTACCACTAAGACTTAATAGAAATGATGGGACATTTCTTCTTGTCATGCAGGCCACTGAAATCTCTTTTTCTTATTTCTTTTGTGTTAGAAAAGAAACCTTTCTGTAGAAAAGTAGTGTTCTTTTCCTGGCATCCATTACAAACAGTTCCACAGATCTGCCTTCTCATATCTTTCTAGCTCTCTATTTCTCTAACCACTTGTTCTTTCTGATACAATCTACTTGACTCTCACCATTTCAGTTTACAAAGAAACATGAATCATCGGGGGGACAGAAGTTTCAAAATAACTTTTTTTTTCATTCCTTATATGCCTACAGAGACTGCTTTGGAAGAAGTACCGCTGTGGGATATGGCTTGAGCGTGGAAAGGAAGTTAGGAGTGATGAGTTATTTCTCATGAACTAGATTATGTATTTGAGCATCTTATCTTTCCATACCTTCTTTCCATACTTCTTCATCTGCTAAATAATACTTTCTCAACAAATATGGTGCTAGTGAAAAATATAACACATTATCACCCTAATACAGTTCATCAATATAGTAAAAATATATTCCACAAATTAGAAATGTTTGGAAATAAATATAATTAATACTGACTCTGTGAATGTTCATAGTCTTTGGAAATAGTCAATGCCAGCCGTGTGACACAGTGCTGGGTTTTGAGGTTGACTTCCTTCCTTCTCTTCTGTCTATGGCGTTTTTTTGCCTTCATCCCATTCTCTGTACCTCCTCTCTTCTCACTTGGGCACTGGTCATATTGGATGGGGCCCACCTCATTTTAACCTGATGGCATCTGGAAAGACCCCATTTCCAAACAAATGTTCCAGGTGGCCACAACCTGTGGGGGACACTACTTGGCCCAGCGCAGCTTGTCCCATGTGGTCCCTCGGATGGAACCGTTCTTCCCAACTCTGGGGTGTTTTCCCAACTTCTCACTACCATGACCTCCCCGGGTCTGTGCCAGCGGAGACCAGTGGGCAATATTGCTCCTTCCCTGTCTTTCCTGAAAGTACCTGAGTGCTCAGGGACCCAGAACAAAGGATCCAGTGGAAGGTTGAGGACCTTCCCTGAGACACCCCCACAGGCTGAGGCAGCCCAGTGGTGGGCACACCGCTCAGCTCACTGATGGTTGCACTACCTGCCCCTGGCCCTGGGCCTCTGGGGGCTCATGTGGTGGCTTAAGAGCTTTACGAGGCTTTTGATCCTATGGTGGGTCTTTTAAAACAAAAAGGTGTATTTTGTTGTTGTTCCTAAAAGCTACTCAGAGCCTGGGGATATGTTTCAAGAAAGGATAGGAATGAACTAAATTTGGGAGATGTGGGGGAAAGGCAACAGAAATTGCTTTATCTAAGGAAAAGCAATACAATTTACTACACATTTCTGCTTGAGTTTTACCAAATATCTTGGAGATTTCAATGGACTAAATGTTGGGTAATAAAAAGTGGGAAAAAAAGGACTTGGTGGTTTTAACGGAAGCCGGTTTTTTCAATGAGGGAGCTCCTTTCTGGGAGTGAGGCCTCTCTGGAAACCCAGGAACCTCCAGACCCTCTGCTCAGCCCCACAGCGGCCCTGCACCCAGTCTGCTTAAAGAGGAGCAACGCTGACGCTCGTCTTCCTTGCGTGGGAGGAAGTAGGGACCCTAGCTAACATGCACGGACAGCTGTGTCAAGGTTGCAGTGACCTGAGCAGTGGTGCAGCCATCGTACCCATTCCCTGACGGAAAGGTGAAGTTCAGGGAGAAAGAGTGACATGCCCAAGGATGCTCTAGAAAGGGTCAGAGCTGGAACATAGTCTGGGGTCCACCCATCAAAAGATGACCCGGGGCTCTCCTCCACATGGCCGCTTGCACAGGAGATACGCGTCCTCTTTCTCTGACCTTGTTACACCCGTTTAGAATCAATTAAATTCCCAAATACAGATATGAAAAGGATATCAGAGAAAGCCTGATGCTAACTCTGGGAGGCACAATGACCTATGCTGTGTCCCCTTCTGGCTTGACTAGAAGCAGCTCTCCTGATTCCTAGTGCAGTACCTTACTCACCACCATATTCTGGAGAAAAAAGATGACTCACGTTAAATTACAGTATTTGGTATTGGCCCTCCCCAAATATCTAGATTCGTGACATTCGGCTCTCCAAAGTTGTTAAGCAGAGGAAAAAAAAAAAAACAATGCAGCTTTCAAAATATCCAAAAATTTAACACACTAAGAAACGTAGACTCTGGCTTATTTCACATAATATAGTGCAGCATTCATTTAAGAGTTTGAGGAATCGATGCTTCCAAAACTTGACTTTTTGGTTTCTGGCAACCTGGCTGAGTTGCCGTTCTGCGGCAGACCTAGGGAAGGAGGGTGCAGGAGCGTGAGGTTCCATGGAGGGCTGGCATACAGATCATCAATAGGTAACGAATGTCGGCACATTAAAATACAATACCTTGAAATCAATTTACTTGATGATACAGCAGTCATCCCAGGACCCCGCAGCCTCGCGGAGGTGACAGGGCTATGGGATAATATTTTGAAATGGCAGCCAGATCCCCCACCTCCCATATTAACCCTCTCACTTCCTTCCTTACTTATCCAGCCGGGCGTCAGAGCAGACAGCCTCCAGGGCCTCGGCTTGGGGGGGAGCAAGGAGCAGAGTGCAGCTGAGACAGAAGGCTTGGAGTGAGATGTCTGCTCAAGTGAAAAGGGGCACCGTGGGGGCAGGGCCGTGCACGGAGACACTTCCCGGGCGCCATGGCCCTCCATTCTCACGGTCACTGTCAGGTGTAACTGTGATGATTTCCCCCATTTTTATCAGTGCGGTGACAGAGGCAGAGGGAGCGTGAGCACCTCACCCAAGGCCACTCAGGTGTGACGTGCACCGGCAGCCTCCTGGGTCCCTGCTCCTATTCTCGTCACCCACCTGCGATGCGTCCTGGCAGCCAGGCTTTCCTGTCCTAGAGCCTGGTGCAACCCTGGAGCCTGTCACCTCTTCCTCCATGGGCCACCTCTAAGTCCCTCCCTAACTCCTGCCCTTGTTCCTTCTTCCACGCCACCAAACTCATGTTTCTCTGAACCCTAAAAAGCGATCATGACAATGCATGTCTTAAACTCTTCTAGGAGCCTATAAGCAGCTCCTGCATATAAGCTGTCTGTACTCTTCCTGATACGGCCTGTCCCAAAGCTCCCTGGGATGCCTGCAGCCCTCGTCCATTCACAGAGTAGCCACCCTGGAGGCTTTGAAAGGTGCCAACAGGCCCAGGCTCACCCGCATCTCCTGAATTCCCTTTCTTGTGTGGTTTCCATTTGGAGGCCCACAGGAGAGGTGCATGGGAGGGCAGGAGCCCCACACATTGTTGTTCTTCTGCAGACCCTCCTGGGGGGTCAGCCGCTGGGCAGGGGTGTGCCACTTTCCCTGTCCCTCTGACCCCAGGGCCAGATATGTGTGTGTTCTTGTGTATGTTTATGTTTTTTTGTGTGTGTTTGTGTATTTGTATGTGTGCTTTTGTGTTTGTGTGTGTGTTTATGCACGTATGTGTGTGTATGCCTTTGGGTGCATGGGTACAGATATATGTGTCTCCTAGTGGTCCTATCGTCTGGTTGGCCACTTCAGGGTAGACCTCATACTCTTTCTTGCTGCCACACTATGCAGGAGATGCTGTCTCTGTTTATAAAGCCCAAACCCCAACTTCCATCCCTGGAAAAATCCAAACATGTGCCTGACATTCTATAATGGCTTAATCAATCTCTCATTTATGATGTCTCAGACCCTTTCAAGTACCTCTATAATATAATTACTCCTGTTTTCTTCTTCTTCTTTTTTTTAAGTAATTCACACTTTAGTTTCCACTGGATCTGAGCATCTCAGAGATTGTGGCTTACTTATCTTGTAACCGTTACTAAATAGAAGGCATTGTGATTGTCAAATCAAAGAAAACACATGATTGAGGAATGAACCAATGGACAAATGGATTCATAGCTATAGAGATGCAAAACAGAAGAGGTAAGAGTATAGGATGGATAGATCATGTGTTTTACAGTGTCGCATTTATTTTTGATGCCATGGGGACAAATTAATTTTACAACTTCAGAGAATTTACTCAGAAGATAGAAAAGTCAGAAATCAGTTTCTAGTCTCAAATGAATATATTTAAATTATTTTCAAATAATTTCTGAAAAGTTGATGGCAACCTTGGGGATATTTAAGATGATTTCCATATCCCCCCTCCCAGTCACCCTTGCTTCTTAAGGTCTTTGATGCTTAACTATTTATACATAGAAAGAGCTGTTCTCCTACTCATCTACTTTTTGTAGAACAATTTTCCTTTCCCACCATTGAAAAAAGATATTCCTGTCTCCATTTTTATATAATAATCAATGATCCACAGTCATTCTCCCACAAGAACCATTAGTTTCCCTTTTGGTAAATAACCTCATCTGAGATTTAGCCAACTACTTACTTATGAGCACATTTGTGCTCCAAACAATGTTGTATGGATAGTGTGAGGAATTCAAGAGAAATCTGACGTGTTGTATCAGCAACAGGCTTACAGACTAGTCAGAGAGACAACAAAACATGAGATCCAAGGCTAATAGAGAAATGTGTCCTGTTTATAGTTCTATCATCCTAGAATAAAAATGTTTAAGTAAAAGCTTAAAAAGAGATTTTGTTTCATTTTCCATTTTAGTATCTAGGAAGTGAGGTATGGTAAATAACTATTAAATAATGATGATGGCGAAGTGATTATGGTGGTGATGATAGTGGTGGTGATGCTGGTGATAGTGATGATGGTGGTGGTGGTGGTGAGGATGATGCTGGTGGTGGTGGAGGTGATGACGAGGATGATGGTGGAAGTGATAACGGTGGTGGCTGTGGTGGTGGTGGTGATGATGATGGTGGTGTTGGCGATGATGGTGATGGTGGTGGTGACGATGGTGTTGTTGGTGGTGATGATGGTGGTGGTGGTGGTGGTGATGATGGTGGTGGTGATGATGATGATGGTGGTGGTGATGATGATGGTGGTGGTGTTGGTGATGATGATGGTGATGGTGGTGATGATGATGATGATGATGATGATGATAGATGTGGTGATGGTGATGGTGGTGGTGACGATGAGATACATTAGCTCTCAATTTTTCCAGTGGAACTGAAGGGATGGCAGTTTTATTTTTACAAGCTCTTTAGCAAACAACCTGTAAATACAACCTTGGTCTTTGAGAAGGCACACATCTGATAAGCTTGGAAATAGGATACTTTACTTACACTTTTTTTTTTTTTTTTTGTGGTGGTCTGACTTCTTACCTAAACTTTCCTCTCATGATAGATAGATTCCTTGCCCATTTTTCATGTCCTGTGTACCCACCACTGAGACTTTTGTTCCTCCAGTCATTAATTAGATCAATGTACTTAGAAATCTAAAATTTCACAAGGGCTAGATACTCACCATATTCAATTTTTTCCTGAATTCTCTTGTACTATTTTATTAGCCTATGTATAGTCTAAAAGCCATAATATTCTACTTATCTATTTTGTTCAGTAATTTTTTTTTTTTACCATTTTTCATGCCACAGAAACATGTACTTCAGAAACTTGAAGTGAATATTTTTACTTTATGTGCCTTTCTCTTTCTGCATAGGTTTCTAGATGACAGGATTGTCTTTTATTCTTCTTTTTTCTCCCAGCACCTAATTGAACCTTAAACATATTTTGTAACTAATGGGTGTTTATTGAGTGAGAGGATGAAAGAACAAATGAATGGAGTAACTCAACTTCTATTTCATTTATTTGGTACATAGACCAGGTGCTTATAAACTATGGGTATGTGAGAACTAAAAAATGTATGAATTTTTTCAATACGTAATTTTTTTAAGTTTTAAGACGAATTATGAAACATGTCTATTCTTAGTAAGTTTTTGCATCTAAATAGGATGCTGCTTCTCCTGCTAAAGCATTGGATTTTGAATTAACCCTGTATATGGAGCACCTGGCAATTCCCCATTGTCCATATGGATGCATCCTCTCTGAGAAAACAGAAACAATAGCTGTGCTGCCCAGGACGACCTGATACAGAGGTTTCATGCAGTTGTCACTATGAAGAGCATTGGTTTAGGAGTCAGAAGCATGCTAGCCTGGCTGAAGCCCTTATTTGCTATGATCTTGCAGGACCAGGTCCATCATTTGCAGGACCTAGTACAAAAGAGAAAGGCAGGTCCCTTGCTCAAATATCACAAGTAACTTCAAGATGATGATAATAGAGTCACTAAATCACCCTCAGGGCCCTCTGAGAGCAGATTCCTGTAGGACTGCACCGGCTGCCCAGTGGATTAGAGTCCTGGGGATGCCCTAACTACCTACCATGGATGGTGGCTTAAAACAATAGAAATTTATTCTTGCACAGCTCTGGAGGCAGAGGTCTTGGTAGAGTCATGCTCCCTTGATAGCCACAGGGGAGAATCCTTCTTATCTCTCTCAGCTTTTGGTGGCTCCAGGTGTTCCGTGGCTTGTGGCTCATCATTCCAACCCTTGCCTCTGTCTTCACATGGTCTTCTTTGTGTTTTCCCTTTTTCTGTTTCTTATAAGAACATTGGCCACTGGATTTAGGGCCCATCTGGATAAGCCATGATGATCTCAGCTCAAGATCCTTAATTAATTATATCTGTAAAAAACACTTTTCGAAGTAAGGGCACATTCAGTTTCTGGATCTGGGGACACAGATTATCTTTTGGGCAGACATCATTCAATGCACTACAGGTATTCATGAAGCCAGCACTGATCTCAGACAGTTGTCTTCATCTGTCCCAGCTTCAGTGGCTCAACAGGAAGATGTAAATAGTGAATGCCCTATAGACTTTGCACGGGAGGTGTTTACAAAATGAAACCGGCTGATGTACATGAGAGCATTACAATGTCATATGCCATTCAAATATAACAAAAATGGAAATCACTATAGTCAAACATAATTTTCTGGCCTCCCTGTTCCTCCACTCTAACATAGGCTCATTTCTCCACTCCTCTCCTTGGCAAACTCCTGAGACATTTTCTACACTAGATGAGTCCACATCTCCTCTCTCTTCACTCTTTTGACCTCATCCAGACTGGACTGTCCCTCCTAGATGTCCCCACCAATCACTGGGAACATCCTCACCAAGGTTACCAGTGAATTCCTGCTTCTCGGGCTGAAGCACCTCGCCTCTGACCTGTGACTTGGTCATTCTTTAGTATTCCATGCTTGACCTTTCTCTCTGGAGGACTTCTCAAGCTTTTCTGATTCTCTTCTTTCTGGCTGCTCTGTTTTTGGACCCTTTCTCTTCAAGCTGATATCCAGATTTTAGATTTCCTAAATTTTCGGTCCTGTAGTCTCTTGTTACCTCACCCTGTGCTTTCTCTGTCTCTGGATTACTCTTTTTCACGAGGACATCACCAGCATACTGTGATCTACGATGTTTATCTCTGCCACCAACTCTCCTCTAAACTCCAAATGTATTTCTCCAACTGCATATCTGACATCTCTACCTGGAGCATCACATGTTGAAAACAAATTGAATGATACCTATCCACCTCCGACACGTGTAAACACCTGCAAAGACACATACACGCATGTGTCATGCCACCTTAAGCTATGTCTGTCTCAGATTCTTTTATTTCCACATAGCTACTCAGATAAGAGCCTTGGTATTGCCTTCAGCCCCTCCTTCTCTTGACCTCCCACATCACAAGTTCCTACAGTTTCCTTTAATGCATATTTGAATCCATCTACTTCCTTCTATCTCTTTCTCTCTCTCTCTTTCTTTCTCTCTCTCCTAATTTTTCCCTTTGCTTGTTTATTTTGTTTCTTAAATTCCACATATGGGAGAAATCACATGGTACTTTTCTTTCTCAGCCAGACAGATTGTCTTTTAAAACACAAATCAGGATAGGGAAACTTGTTACTTAAATCTTTTGATGACTTCCATATTCTGACATGACTGACAGCTTTGTATCCATCTCTTGCCCAAACCCAGTCTCCTCATTTGCACTGTAGCCAAACTGGGATTTTCGTGGGTCCTAACACCTTCCACTGTGGAATCATCTTTCCACTGTCTCATGACTCCTGTTCCTTCTTTCAGTCTTTATTTGAGGGAAAGCTTTCCTGATGATGTGAAGAAAGTACCCTTTCTCCAGGTTAAGTCCTTGTCTTCATCCTGGTGTCTCATTACATCATCACTCAGATCAAGTGTTCATTGGCTCATTACTGTTCCTGGTCTGACTTTTCTAAGGCAGCATGTCCCTCTTGTTATCTTATGAGAAGTGCCTATAGCAGAGCCTAGACATGGAGCTAGTGATTGGTAAATATCCAGGGAATGGATTTGAATAAATGAATGGAGGAATAACCCACCTTCCTTTAAGGATCTAACATTTTAACATGAAAATATTACTGAGCTTATGTGATTCTCCTCACATCACTTGTGAAGACATGGCCAGGAAAGGCTGGGGACCTATGTTGTTATAGGAATGACGGGAAGGACATGGGGCATCTGTAATGAGATGCACCTTCTGGAAAGGGATAGACTTTAGGAAGTCAGACTCATGTTCTGGTGTTGGACAAAGTCTGGTCCTATAGTTACTGGGGTCTCAGGAAGGCTGGTGAATAGCTAGCAGGACCCAACCAGGGTGCAGAAGCAGGGAGAGTGAGGGAGAAGCCAGCAGGGTTCTGGCTGGTGGAGTTGCCTACAGGTTCTAGGCAGCATTCTAAGGTATTCTTGTTCCAAACCCTACTTTTGAGCTTGAAGCCTGGTGTCCATGGCAGGACAGCTAAAGAGCCAAGGCCGAGTTCCAGAATTTCAATGTGGAAATGCGTTTCCCTAACTTAATTTGGTTAGCAATTGTAATCATGGGGCCCAACGGCTCCCTTTAAATTCATTAACTATTTTGCCTCATTTGGAGACATACCTTTCACCTACGCCTGATTCCACTATGTTGTATCTACTGACCTAAAATATTTACTGCATCTTCAAAAGAAGAACCATAATTAATTCTCTCTTGCCTTAGAGTTTTATGCAAAATATATTTTTTCTTCTAAAATCCGTTTTTAAGCTTCTTTTTCACAGAACGGTTTTAAGCGATTGAGTATTTGGTGATGCATTCTTTCCAGAGAGTCAAACTGTGTATTTTTGAAGCTTCAAAATAAGAAGCCCTGAAAACGACCACCATACTTCAACCATGGAAAGTACCTAATAATCATGGACTCAGGATGTTTTCCGTAATATTCTTATCTTTATCTTGAATGACAGTGATAGCGTGTCCAAAGAATGTGCGAAAGCAGCGGCATGTCAGGGGAAGTCTTTTTTGACGGCGGAACTGTCTCATGTGCTTGCATTAGAAAGTGTTATGATGTCAGTGCAAATGCAGGTGCCATTACAGTGTCAACGGAAGACGTCTCCCCTCGCTTTTGTCAGTTTCAATTAGATGCTCGATGTTACCATAATGCAGTTTCTTCCCCTCCTCCACATTTAATGTACTTAAATTCTGAAAGTTACCACTTTTAAGAACCGTGCTCTATTTCCTAATGGCACTCCACAATGAACCCATATTAAAAAGTAATACATTTTCCATACAGAAAGGAATATAAAGTAAGTTCCATAAAAGTACAACACACTTACATTTTAAAGTATATAACATTAAATATATTAAAAGCACATTGTGTCATACCATATATATTAAATACCATGAAAAAAGCCGGCTTTGCAATTTATTTTAAGTACATGAGAACTGCATTTAATAAAATGTTTAAAATATAATTTATTACTGTAACAATTTATTAATAATGATAACTAAATGCTCTTGAAGAGGTTATTCATGAAAGAATGGTTTGTCAAAAGAAAAGACTTTTCCATTCTAAAGATAAGGGCAATAGTCAGAGAGGCATAAATTTTGCCCTTCTTGGTAATTTAACAATTCTAAAAGAAGCGTGCACATTAAAAACCTTTCCCATAACTGTTATTCTTTAAAACATTGACAGTGGTGAGATCTTATTCTGTACATAAACTGATCATTTATTCTGTGGGGTTCCCCCTTTTGCCTACAAAGAGTGGCGCAGATAACTTCACTTGTCCTTACTGTAAACACTACCTCCCGATTTAAGTGATCGTTTGGGTTGATGCTGGGGTATAAATATTTTACATATTGCATCACGTAAACGTCATTATGTCTCCTCCTCTGGGAGAGCCGGTGCACATGGAGCATTTGTCAGGGCCTGAAGCTCGAAGCCGGCAACAATGTCAGATCTGGAATACATCACTTTGAGTTTTGCGTCTTGTGTATTTATCACTCAGGCTGGTCTGTAGAAAGTGCTGTAAAATGTGCGTACCATACCCAGAAGATGATCTGTGCCGGACAAATGACAGACCCCTCCTCCAGAGGCAGACACACCCAACACAGTTGGGAAGGGATAAGAAAATAAAAAACAAACCAAAAAATCCAAAACCAACAAGAAATATGCCAAAGAGGGAAATCAAGTATATATTGATAAACAGCTGATATTTCTAGGTTTTTTCAGGAAACGATGTTTAAACGTGAGAAAATGCTCATGGTGGGTGTTTTCCCTCAATGGATCATAATCTTCTAGAATACCCTACAGGAGAAAAATGGTAATCATGTTAACAGTGGACTGAGTTTTTCTCAGCTTGTCCACCAAGTCTGTTGAGTAGATAAGATAGAGTTCCTTGTATACGCTCATCAGTCTTGGCCTTCACTGTCGTAACACAATTCAGTGGGCAAATCTGGTGACCGTTCACACTGTAGCAGAGATGACACCAAGACGCAGATGTTGTAGAAGTTCAGTTATGCCAACAGAATGTGGTTTGCATTATTCTTCTCCCTTATGACTCAGTGAGTCCAGTTGTCGAGGCTAGCATGGGAGCTGATGGAGAAAAGTATAAGAACTGATAAATGAGTTAAAAATATTTAGAACTGTCTCATTAGCAAGCTGTTTTCCTTGGGTTTGGACCCTTTTATCTTCAACAAAGACTCACAGCTCTTTACAGGTAAGTTTAGGGAGTCAGTTTCTCACAAGGACAGGCAATTGCATGGTCCTCACCACTGATCACTAATGTTCTAGAACTGCAGACTCTGGGCTCTGGACTTTCAAAAGGTGCGGGTTTGCTTCAGTTGCTTTTTATTTTCCTCCCTGCTGATAAGACCATCCCAGTCATTTCAACTCTCCTGCTCTTCTTGGTCACTGAAGATGTTCCAGCCCAGAACCCTTATCTTAACAATGGAGGCTCACTCTAGACCTAGACGTGATCAGTTTTTGTGTCAGAGGGATTGCTTAATAGGAAAAGAGAACAAAAGAGGTAAAACACTGCCAAAATATTTCATCCATCTGTCCTTTTCTATTCTTCAAATGTCCATCAACAGATGAGCAGATAAATAAAAGGTGGTATATCCATGCAGTGGGACATTACTGGCAGTGAAAAGGAATGAGTGATGATACATACATGCTATAGCATGGATGAATTTTGAAAACAACATGCTATGTCAAAGAGGTCAGTTACAAAGGACCACACATTATGTGATGCCACTGGTTGTTTTCTAGCACCGGAGGAGCTGTGGGTGGGGTGGTTGTGGCATCAGGTTATAGGGCAGAATTCCTGGTGAAGAATGCAAATGGATGTGCAAATACTACAATCCATTCACTTCTGCCTTTCTAGTGAAATGTGTGGTCTGTGAATCATACCTCAGCAAAGCTATTTAAAATTATAAAGAGTTCCAAAACTAATCCTATAGCACTGAGGATCAATGGAACTCAAACTGGCTTAAGTAAAACACGGAGATTTGGGTCAATCCAATTAAAAGGCTAAGATGAGGCTAACTCCAGGCTTGCCTGGATATGGGTTTTAAACAGTATCAAGAGACTTTTGTCCTCTGTCTTGCAGCTTTGGTCTCCTCCAGAGGGCTCTGCATGATGACCTCTGGAAGTGCTGTGCTCCCTGAAGAAGCTCTGTAACCAACCACCTTGCACCTGCAGGTCCATCAGGAAAAGGCCAGAGTTACTTTTCAAATGGACCCAGAAAAATATAGCATGAATGGAGAGTTCAGGAGAGAATGGATTCTAGGAGGAAATAAGGTAGTGGTATTAGATGTTGGGTGAAAAGAAAGAGACAGAAAGACAGAGCACACAGGGGTACAGGGAAGGAGAGAAAGATGGTAGATAGGTGATAGGTAGATAGGTGTCCACAACATACATTTTTGAGAAAATTTCCACTAATCATTTGTTCTTATGCTAGAACAATGTACTTTTAATTATTGTACATTTCAATATTTTTATATCATGAAATAAATTTCTTCATATAACACTTATTTTCCAGACTATTTTTAGATTTTCTTCTAGACTATCTAAAAGATGCATTTAATTTCTTATTTTTTTAAAGCAAGAACATAGTCTGGGGAAAAAGTAAAATGCAAGAGAGAAGAAATATCCAAAAATATGGAAATTTCTCATATCCATAGATAATTTCATGAGAAAAAAAATCTCGGTAAAGCAGGGGATCACATCTTGAAGATCAAACAATAGAATCACATGGAAAAGGAACATTGCAAACCTAAGAACGTACAGCAAGAGCTGGAAATACTCTCACTGTAGAACTAGGAAGTAGAAGCCAAGAGCCACCATTTCCATGCTCTGGAGTTTTACATTTTCTCAAGAATTATTTTTATTTGAAAGATTAAAAAAAATATGAAACTATCTGGTTTTGGTGGCTTTGTCAGAAATAGTTACTTGATAACATTTTTAGTACTTTCCATTTTGTCTACTCAGGATTTCTGTTTCTTCTTGTGTCAAATCAATCATAAGAAAACAGTTAGTTCTTCAAGATTTTGTAACTTATTTGTCCAGGGGTTTACATAATCTTTTCTTAGATTAATTTTTCTCTTTACTTCTATAATTATATCACCTTTTTTGGTTCCTAATATTTGCTATTATGTTACCTGCTTCATTTCTCCTCATTTTCTGTCTTCAACCTCTTCAACCTCTTTCTTCCTCCTGTCTTTTCTCCAGCTACATTTGCCAAATACTTGTCAATGTTAATGTCTTGGATTTATCAATACCACTTACACTATTTACTCATTTATGTTTGTCCTTCATTACTTCATTTGATCCTCATGACAACTCTAAAGGGTAGATCATCTATTGCATTTTACAGAGAGGAAAATCAAGGTAACTTTTCTGAAGTCACAGGACAGCATGTTGTGAATCTACCCAGTCTCAGTCCAAGCCTCCATACCACCTTGCCACTGTTATGTTAACTCCGTTGTTTATAGAGTTACATTTGTAAAAATCTTAACTTACTTTTGCCTAATGTCATTGTGGAATACTGAGTGAATCATATTCCAATTTCTTACATTTTCTTTCCTGTCACTTAAAAATTTCTGCCCCAGAACCTTCAGACTTGGCAATTTAGCACAAGAGCATCCTTTCTCAGTCATGTGGATCTCTGGGCTCCTGGGCAGCCTTTGGCTCTCCATGAATACCTGGGTTCGTACAAGAAGCAGGTGAGCTTGGAGGTCCGCACAGCACGGGGGAGCGGGGCTGGCTGGGCTCAGCAGGGCACAGTCACTGTACCATTGGGCCTCTCAGTAGAGCAGTGCACCCTGAACATTTTGTGTGGTGGCTGTCTTCTACAAGTGTGCATTCCAAGAGAGTGAAAATGGAAGCTTCCAGACTTTTTAAGGACTGGGCCTAAAACTGGTCCAGCATTGCTGCATTCTTTGGTCAAAGCAAGTCACCCAGCAGCCTGGATTCAAGGGGAGGAGAGACAGACACACACTGCTGATAGGAGACCAACAAGCAACTATAAGCCTTTTAAACAGTTTGGCCGAAAAGTCATGCTAACCTCTATGGGAGACATCTGTGATGCCTCTGCTCACATCTACTGTAGAATGACTGGTCTTCGACTGTTGTTTCATGATGCAAAGCCTACATAGAATGTTGTGTGTGTGAGCGCGTGCATGCGTGCATGTGTGTATGTCTGTGTGTTTTAAATTCCAGATAAAATATATGGTGCAGTGTTTATGGATGTTCTCTGGAATTTATCGCAGTGTAACAGAAGAGGAATAGAAGTTGAGGAGGACATAATTGAAACCATATTGACAATGATTTGATCATTTGTAAAACCAAGATGTTTCCATGGGGCTCATTCCATTATTTTTTTTTTTCTATTTTTGTTTGGAAATTTTCCATTATAAAAAAATTAAGATAAAAAGTAATTTCAGTTCTAAATGATTTGGAATAAGTGAAGGGTCCCCCCGATTCATCAGTACTGCTTAGTGTTTAAGCAGACTATCCTTGATGTTGGTGTAGGTGTTTAATACTGCTCACATCTTAGTGGGAAGGTAGTAAAACATCTATTAGGGCCTTCCTGCTATCAGGATTTCTTTCATTTTTATTTGGTTTTTGGTTTATTTGCTTTTGATAATTTAATACTTAAACAATTTTAAATTATATTTCGTTATCACACAATAAAATACTTCCATGGGAAAAAAAGAGGAAGAAAAAGAGGAGAAGAAGGGAAAGTAGAGTCCAGAGATCTTGAAGGAACAACTTGGAAGTCAAGTGATGGGCTACTTCTAATCTGCGTCAGGTGTTCAGCCCTCCGCCCTCGCCACGCTGGTAAGGCAGCCCTTCTGAGATCCTGCAAGATGTTGGGAGAAAGGTCTCAGCAAGAGACACGTGGCAGAGATCTGTGGAAGTCCAGTATGTCAGACTTTACTCAGTGTTCAATGACTGTCGTAACTGTCTGTGCCCACCTGAGAGGACAGTCATCATGTCGGCAGCAGTCAGGCTGGAGTCCCTTGTTGCCAGGGTCCATCCAGGAGCTGACGTCCCCACCTTTCTGAGAGCCACTGAAGTGGCGAATGTGTCAAATGCTGGGCTGCGCTGGTAAGTAAGCGGCCGGGGTCTTAATTTACTGGGCATTCTTGATATGGTCGAGGTCAGGGAAACACTTCTCCAAGCTGCCCTAGTGCTCAGGCTCCTGCACAACAGGTGGGGGCAGGTCTGCTGTGGTCCTTCCCTCCCCCTTTCCTCTCTACCATCCCACACTCCGATTCCAGTTCCCTCCCTCTATCAGCCTCCCCTTTTTGGGTTTAGCCTTCAGTACTTCCAGCAGCTAGTGGGCTTGCTCCATGGAGAGGAGGAAGCAAGGGCAAGGTTCGGAGAGCTCCAGAGGGACTAGTGTCACCCAGTTCAGCAAGCCCAGAGCCCATGCTTTTTCCTCTGCTGTGTTCCCAGGGGAGATGTGGATAGACTTACCCTGCATCCTGTGTCCATCTGTGGGACAATCACTGCATCCTATAATGAGGTCTGTGTCACTCTCCGTTCTCCCACTCATGGCCACGGTGTTTGGGGGCTTTGATTGGCATGCTTGCGAACCGCAGAAATGGAAGGGATTATCCCTCCTTCTATGAGAAGATGGGTAGAGTCGTCCACATGGGCTGCCACGGCAGAACACCACACACAGGATAGCATAAACAACAGACATCTATTCCTTATAGTTCTGGCCATTGGAAGCTCAAGATCAAGGTACCTGCTGGCTGCCTTCCTGGTGAGAGCTCAGCTGTTGGAGGGAGAGAGCTCTGGGGTGTCTTCCGCCTCCATCAGGACAATAGCCCTACCGTCCGAAGCTTCACCCTAGGACCTCGTCGGCTCTATCCCCATGAACAGGCATGTCGGGCAGCATATTTCCACACACGAAGTACGGGGACACAAGCATTCGGTCCGTTTTAACAACAGAGGAAGGGCCCTCTGGACACAGATACAACCACAGACACTCTTCTAATTGGATTTTTATAGACAGCAGAAGAGCTACAAAAGAACAGGATGCAATTGACACAATTGACCTTAGCATACATTTGCATAAAAGAACCTAAAATCGATGGGCAGACCCAGGTGAAACCCAGCCAGTGGACCTCTTGTCCTCCTCCAGGCACAGGTACTGACATGTCTGAGGTGGTCTATCAGACCCTCCTCACGTCTCCCAGGTCCCATCCGCGGACCTCCTCCGTGCACCGCCTCCTGACACTGGCCAGTGCTAATCACAGGAATTCCCGTCTCCATTTGGAATCGCCCTGTGTTCATAACTGTAAAGTGTAACATCTTCAGCAATGTGAGCAGTAATCGTTGCTGTTTCTATTTGCTTCTGTGCAGATCCACATAAAATCTGGGAATGGACATTCCTCTGATAGTGAAAACATGTCAGCTACGACTCAAGGAACTAGCAGTACCTTCCTCTCTACATGACTTTGAAATGCTCCAAAATACTCTGGATTTTTAACTACTTTTGGTGTATTTCTCATTATTCAGATTTTTTTTAATTACTTCCTGGTTGTCTTGTAATCATCCACGGGCTGAGAAAAAGATTTAGGGCCACTAAGATATGTGCTGCTCATGCTCCAAAGACTCAAGGACTTCTTTGCTTGGGTGATTGGAGAGAAAAAAATGTACCAGCCTGATTATGGAGATTCGATTTAACACAATACTCTGCAGAGGGTCTGTTGCAGTGAATCCAATCCCAGCCTGGAAGGCAGGAAGTGAAAGATCTCATCTCAGATTTTATGATGGGAGCCACTTCCAGAAGTATTAAACCACAAACAATAGCAGTTTATAAGGATGTTTTTCCTTGTATCCACTGTTCGAACCGGATGGATGAAATTCAACTTAAACTCTGTAAGATGAGTTCATCACCCCCCTTGATAGAGAAAAAAAATGTAATTAAATATGACTTATATCTGCATATGACTGTATCTGCATAGAACATCATTGAGATGAAAACAAGGCTCAGGATTTTGTAGAAAATAGGTCTTAAAGTTATCTGTTAGTGTGATCTAGCCAAATTCTGGCTGCTTTGTTTGCCTGATTCCTTTCTTGAAATCATGTTCTCATTTTTATAAATTTTATTTATTTTTGAGTACGCTTTTATTCATGAACTTTATATGACACTGTATGTTACTAGAGAAAACTAAGCGACATGCCGTGGTCACGTCCCTGGGTGCCCTAGGTCAGGCCTTCTTTCCCTGGGGTCTGTGGATCCTCCCGGGCCACTCCTCAGGGGTGGGTCTGGGGGGAGAATTCACAGGAGCGCATGGCCCTGGATGGGCAAAAATTACATCATAATTTTGCACTGGCCTCTAACTTAGAAGCGTCCTCTTTAAAAAAAAAAAAAAAAAAGAAAGAAAAAGAAAGAAAGAAAGAGTATGGGGAGAGGCTGAGGGGGAGAGAGAGAGAGAGCATCCCAAGCAGACTTCCTGCTGAGCACAGAGCCTGACACAGGGCTGGATCCCAGGACTCTGAGATCATGACCTGAGCTGAAATCAGGAGTCGGACACTCAGTCGCCTGAGCCACCCGGGCACCCTGGGAAGCGTCATCTTTTAGTGATGAACGTAGGCCGCAGATTGCGGTTTTGCAACGTTGTCAGCAGCAGAACTCACAGACGTGTCCCTGTTGTGTTGGCAGCGCGGCGATAACTTAGAATGTCCTTTATTCCCGTCACTACCTCAAAATTCTGGTATGGTTATTCCAATTAGTTCGATTTACTTAAAATTATGAAAGAAACATATTCTGATTCCACAAATATTTTTAATATTGTGATAGCTGAATTTCAGTATACTCAGTTCCTGTGCTAATCCTGTGCCATCCTTTTTATCCATAGTTCATAAACATTACTGGGAAAAGAGATCCACAGGCATAAGACTGGGAAGGGGTCAGGCCCTGATCTAGAGGAGGGGCCACCCCTCAGTAAAATTTCCGAATCTGTGCAGTTGGTCCTACCGACCTCTTTCTCGTTCTGTGCCTGTCTTCTGCCTCCTGGTTATATGTTCCTTGTTCCTTCCAGGCAGACAACCGGTGCCCGGGGCCTCAGTGCCTTGGGACGTCACTGAGGGTCTGTGACAACTTGCCTCTCTCAAAGTGCCTCCTCTTTCTTTCTTTCTTTCTTTTTTTTTTTTTGCCTCTTCTTTCAATTTGAAGTTTCCTCTAAGCCTTTTTCCAGACCCAGAGAACCCCCACGACTGTTTTGAAACTGATTACCTGAAATGTTTGGAAGACATGATGACATGTCTGCTAACATGGAGATAAGAACCTCCACTTTCCCCACCAGGAAATTTTCATTAAGCGAAAAACAAACAAACAAACAAACAAAAAACTCTGATCAGTGGAATCATCCTGTAAATAAATAGGATCAATGGAGAAGTGATTTGGAGGGGAGATGCTATCAACCTTTCCCATATACCTTAAAATCTGCATGGGAGTGGCCCATACAGGCAATGCCTCTTCCTCACTTGTCCCAGGTGGCCACTGGAAGCCTGTGGGGTGCCATACCCAGCTACACAGGCATAAACACATCAGGCCCTTTGTGTCCCAGAGAACGGGGCTCTGGATCGTTTGCAGAGTCAGATCATCCAGCATTCCCCAACAGCGGATTCAAATCCTAATGCACAAAGGGAAGGCTTAGTTAATTAGTAAGAAAATGTCAAAATACTGTCAAAAATACTTCTGTTCATTTCTTTGGTTTTGTTCTTGTTTCTGCTGCCATCAGAATGTCCTACAAACGTAGCCACTTAAAAGTACGCCTCTTTACATCTCCCAGATCTGAAGTCAGAGGTCCAGGTGGGCTCCTGCTCTTGGTGTCTCACTGGGTGTCACCAGCCTGGGCTCTGGTCCTGTGGCCCCAAGAGTCTAGCTCAAGCGCGTGTGTGGTGCTGTGGGGCCCTGGGTGCTGGCTGGCTGACCATGGGGCTGCTCTTTGCTCCAAAGGCCACCGACATTTATAATGCAGCTTCTCCTTCCAACCAGGAAAGCATGGTAGGTCCTTTTACCTTTCTAACTCTTCCACTTGCCTTCTCTCCTCTGCTTCCAGCTTTTAAGGGCTCATGGGATTAGCTTGGGTCCTCCTGGATATTTCATGATAGTCTCCCTATTTTAAGGCCTATCTGTAAATTGCCATGAGCCAAGTTGGGTGACATATTCACGGGTTCTGGAGATGAAGATGTGAGCATGTTTGGGGGAGCTGCTCTGCCTGCTGCAGGGCTAGTGAAGCAATACTCTATCCCAGCCATCATCAAGGCTTCTTGTTTTGGGGTAGAACTTTCCTATTAATGGAAAGTCTTGATAAGCTCAGATCTTACTGCATCAGCTCATTCATGGTAATCTCTAAGAGTAGATTAATCTGCAAATATATCTGACAAAGATAGATATATTGGGGCAATTAGATACACTTTTTTCATCTCCAAGCACATTGCATTCATTTATTTTCTTAGTAAATTCAGGCTGTTTCCTTTGAGCTTTCTTACTCTCACATCAGGCAAGTCATGACATGGGATTGTGGAGCTTTGTCCCTCTGGTTCCCGGACAGCACCATGAGTCTCTCCAGAATGGTTTTGGCCCCTGCCTTCAAGCTGATTACCAGGTTTTCTGAGTTCCTCCAATTAACCAATTCCTTTAAATACTGTCACTCAACTGGCAATTGCTGTGGGTAGGCATGGCTGTAAATCTACATCTTGTCACAAATTAAGAGTTTTGATGATCATTCCAGTTGTTTTGTGTCTATTAGTATTTCAATTTCCTAGGAAATTGATACTGGGCCATTTCAGAATTGTTGCTTGAGATCGAAGTTTTAATGACTGTGCCTGTTGTTTATTGATGCTACCACTACGCATGGTAGGGTATTTTCCTCAATCTCCCTTCTTTCTCAGAGTCATGAGTTCGGTTGTTCTTCCGTGGAGATGAAGAAGGTTACCTCCAGAACTGGAACCCTAAATGCACCATTACATTCTACTAAGATATGTCTTCAAGAGTGGGTAATTAAGGTATCTGAGGATAGTGTAAATAGCAAGTGTTAGTCCACATCTGCAAGAATATTCACTATGTTCTTAAATATACATATTTATATCAGTACCAGCTAAGAAAGAGTATGGAGGCTGTTAATCTTTCTAAATGCATAAATGTTATACTTTGCATATGAGAAAAAGTTCTTATTATAATACTATACTAAATGGATATATTTTCCCAGGAGAAAATTTTCCTCTTGAAACGTGCAATAAAGAGTGTAGTTAGGCAATATATTTAAATATCAGAGAATATGGATAAAATTTACAAACTAAATCTAACGTGTGTGTCTATGATCCTTTTGGTTGTTTGATGGGTTGAACTGGCTATTAAGCAATGCCATGAAAAAAAAAGTTTGATTGAAATTGTTCTAAATTAATTTGTTCTGTCAATTAAATAAAAATAGTGGGACCAGCTAGCATATATGCCGAGACTTGGAAAAATACATATTCTTGTTCAGCATATTTGAGGGTTTGAAGTACATCGATGCATTGGCTTTGGGGAAGGAAACCTGCTTCTCAAATATTTATTGGCTTCTCAATTGGGAAAGTTAGAAAGAAACCAGAAACCATTATTTAAAGGTAGAATCAGGCCACTGAGAGCATTCACAGCTATTCATATTTTAATACAGCTTTACAAGAGGGCTGTTCAGAGCATAGGAAGGATGAGGATATTAGAGACCCTGGTGCCAAAGGAAAAAAGGGGGTGAGTTGACCTGACTTTCCAGGGGTTCTTTAACAATGACCTTCAGGCCATACTCTTCCCAAAAGAATGATTCAGCAGTCTAATAGGAGGGAAATTCTCTCAACCACAGAAAAGGTAGACAGTGTAAAAGAATACCGCACATGCAGATGAAAATAAATGTAAGGTCGACCCCACACTATTGAAGAGAAGAGGTGTTCTTTTATGAACAAGATCTGTCATAATAACACTTAAAACATAGCTAAAGATCTCATGAATTTACAATATAAATACCTGTTTCAAGGGTTTATAACTCGGCCATGAGTTCGTTGTCCTTTACAATGCAGCAAATACATTTCACTCTAGGTGTGAATGGGTGTGTGTATACCTTAATGGGATTCAAAGAGGGGAACTTGTCCACATTGGGCTTAAAGAGTTGTGGGTACACAGGCTATGTGTGCCACCATACAGAGCTCAGCAGTCTTGCCTGCAAGCTGCTCAGGGAATGTTTCCAGCCTTGGATTTCTGTGAGTAAACATCCTGCTTCCTTCCCTTTCAACTTTTTAGCACTTCTACCCATTCCTCTCTCTTCTACCATGACCTCATTACTGACCCCTTCAGATGCTGTAAGGTGTCCTCAATTGTTCAAATACTCTGTTTGGCAGAACAGTCTCCCAAAGATGTCCACGTCCTCCCTCATCCCAGCTACTTGTGAATTGTCTCTTTCATGGAAAATGGGACTTTGCAGATGTAATTGATACTTAGGACCTTAAAATAGAGAAATTGTCTTGGCTTATCCAGGTGTGCCCAATCTAATCACCGTGGCCCTTAAAAGCAGAGCACTATATCTGAGTGGACAGCCTCGGAGGGGTTTGAAGCAGAAAGAAGATAGTCACACGACTGCTGCTTCTAAAGTAGGGGCCACGTCCCCATATTCCCAGAGATAGATCCTGGGGGTCCACGGAGAGCACGGCAAGGAACTCAGGAAGGCTCAGAGCAAGGATCAGTGATAGTTAGCAAGGGCACGATATCTCAGCCCTAAGGAACTGAGTGTGGCTGATAGCCCCTTGTGTTGGAAGCAGGATCTGCACTGGAGCCACAGTAAGGAATGTAGCCAGGCTGAAGACCCATGGATTTTATCCCAGAGAGACCCAGGTCTCTCAGCAGCCTCTGACCTACAGAATTGCAAGGTAACGGATGGGTATTGTTTCAGACTGCTGTATTTGTGGTCATTTATAAATGAATATAATAATTTTTCAAGACTTTCCTCAACATTCCTAGGGTTGTTCCTGGGGTCATGTTCTGACTTACACTTAAGTAGTCCACTTCATGGATCCTTTTCTCTCTTCTTCTAGGTTCCCATACTTTAACCCAGGTGTGGAATGTAGTTACTCTTTAAAAATTTCCTCTGCATACTCACAAACAAGGTGTTTTTAGGAAATAGAGTGGGATAAGAAAGGCTGTTGTTCAAGTTGGTCTCCATCAATCCATGTGCTCTGGTGTTTGGATCCTTGTGTGGTTTCTTCCAATAATGAATTAGGATTAATCTGTATGACCAGTAGAACACAGCAAAATATTAGCATGTGACCCAGTGTCTAGTTCATAGAGATATGTGGTTCCTGCCTTACTCTCTCTCAGGTCGCTTGCTCTGTGACATGCCAGCTGCCATGTTCAGAGGACACTCAAACTTACTAGGGAGAGCACCTGTGGTGAAAAGCCAAGTCTTCCTGGCCATAGCCAGTTGGGAGCGCCATCTTGGAAGCTGTTCCTCCAGCTCCCATTGGTCAGATTTCTGGCCCATGCTGTCCTTTCCGACAGCTTGACCACAATCTCAGGGACCCCATGCCACACCAACCACCTGAGCCACTCCCTGCCTCCAGACCTACAGAAGCTATGTGATACCATGTGCTTTTGTTGTTAGACGCTGCCACGTTTGGGCTAATTTGTTACACAATGCTATATAAGAAATAAGGCTTAATATCATGGAAATTAAAAAAAAAAATCTTAGTATTTCCTCTTAGACGTTCTAGCTCTTAGAAGTGTGTCAGCCATTCCAGGCATTGGAATATTGCTTCTTCCTAGCTGTTTCCTCCACCACCCTCCTCTGGTCCTAATTCCTTGACAAACAATCTGACTTTCTCAGGAGGGAAACTCCTTTCTGGTACCTCTTCCATCCTCTATCTATTCTAGACTCATCTTTGTCTAACCCCAAATCCACACAAGAAACATCTGGGTGCTTCCTCAAACAGACACTACTCTCCTCAGGAGGAAGACATTTTCCATGACTGTTGTTTCTGTTGAAACAGAAAGCTTTTACTCTGTGTTTGGTGAAAATGAGAATTACGGTGGACACATTTCTTCCCTCCCTCCCCGAATCCCCACCACACTTGATGTTGGGGGTTACCTGCTGACATTCTTTCAGCCTGTTCTTATTTAATCTGGTCCCATTTCCCCTACCTTTTCTCATGAGCTTGGGTAAGTGTAATTTTCTCAGAGCACTCTCTAATTTTTCTGTAGAAATCAAATTGTAGAAAATGAGATTAGACATTGTCCTGAAAAATGTACGCTAAAATGGACAATGGAGGACAGAGTTCTTTGACTATTTCTCTATTGAAGAGAAATCATGATTAATTTGAATTAAAATCAATGGTGAACTTCAATTAATTACAAGTTTCCTTTAAGACCATTTTGCCAATCATTAAATAAAATTTAGTCTTTTATGTTACTAAAAAAAAAAAAAAAGCCCAAATACTCCTCCTTCTCCCCCCAAAAAACCTATAGTGTTACCAAACAAATTATTGTACATATTATACACAAATAGTGGTTGAGAAAGACTCTTGGCTGTGGAATTGAATCAAACCTCAAAAAAAGCAGCATTTATTCCTACTAATCACCAGAAGAATGTGGCAAGGGTTTTATCTAAAAGAAAAGCACCAGAAACATGTGAACAATGACATGTAACTTTCTGAGTGAGTGTGCAAGGGGACCGCCATCTGTTTGGATGGCTATTTGCTTCAGAGGCATTTGGTTTTGCTGCTTAAGCCCACTTCTCAAGGTCGGATTTTTCCCTTAAAATGTTGGGGGAACCAGGTGGTGGGTATTAGAGAGGGCACGGATTGCATGGAGCACTGGGTGTGGTACAAAAACAATGAATACTGTTATGCTGAAAATAAATTTTAAAAAATGATTAAAAAATATTGTTTAAATAAAGTTTCACAATTTTAAATGTCTCATTTCTCCCACATTTTTACCCATTCCTGCTTGATTTGTAATCCACCACAAAAAGTAAGTTCAGTCCCACCTGCTAATTTTAAAGAAAAGAGAAGTACAGATTCTCTTTCCCTCTGTGACTTGCCTGTCCATGTGCCAATAAGTGATAAAACCCTTAGATACTCGAATGGTGAAAAGTTTTCCTCTCACCTCCTGGGTCTATGGGAACTGAACTTCCCTTTCCCCATCTACATACTTATTTTCTACAAATGTCTGCTACTTCCCAGCTTGCTCTGTAATGACGGTTCTGATCTGCGCTTCTCATGGCCTTCTATTTGCACTTCAGGTCTCTGGCTCGTTCTTATCTAATTAAGCCTCATCTAATGGAGCTCAGCGACTTCTCCTATGAAATGCTCCTAGGGTGAGCTGGTCACCCCTAGGAGCCCAGGAGGTGACAATTACTCCATGAAAAGGAGCTCGAGCAGGCTTTGAAAATCGCCTTTGAGGAAGCGTCAGCTCGGGTGCTCTGCGGGCCTAAAGAACAGAGAAGTGCTGGGGAGCACCCTTTGACTTGTAGCTTTGTGTCCGTTGGTCTGGTGAGCAGGACTGGGTCCCTTCCACCGGCACACAGGCAGCAGAAGAGGGCAGGAGGGCGGGCAGACACTTGTTGCCTTGGTCTGGAAAACACCCGCAAGTTCACGCCAAGTACCGTGTCACGAATAATGAGTCCCTGGGTGCCCAGGAACATGGTGACAGCAGCTAATGAGGCAGAACAGTGTATGTGATGAAACAATGGCATTTTTTTGAAGTCAGCAATCTGAGGTAGAGATCAGTAAGTGTTTTCCAGGGTTAATTTGCTAGTCACCATCACTGACACACGATTAGAGTTGGGGGTAAGCCCAGGGGTTCAGGAGTGGGGCTTAATCCAGAGAAGTGTGGCGAACGTTGGAGGTTTGTGCCAGTCGCCCCAAACCCGGGGTGCCCATCCGAACCCGAGCCCTTCAGGTAGCCTTGCCTGGGCCCTCATCTGGACCCGAGATTCCATTCCACTTGACCGTGCCCACAGAGGAAAAGCTTTTATCTCCTTGCACTTACGTGGGCTTCAGGGTTGAATGACTTCTATTTCTATTTGTTTGGGGAAATGGTAACCAGGAGAGTCATTTCTGTGTGTAATAGATATTGTATTATATTGTAGGGTTGTACTGTGTATCAATCAGATAAGATTTAGAATATCTGGGCTTTTGTCTTCCCTCTTCACAGGCTCACCCTTTGAGCTGAATAGAGGTTTCCCATCAGTCTGTGCCTCAGCTTATCTACCTGTGAAATAGGAGTGGTAAGACTCCTCCCAGGCACCGTCAGAGCTCCCGCAGCGGTACTCGCCCTTGGCGAGCCCTTCTTGCTCTCCAGGCACGGAGATAAATGGTTTGCTCGTAGCCTCGAGAGAGCTGGAGGCAGCCCCCTGGGGGGGGGGGGGTTCCACGATCACCACCGTCGCTGGGTGAAGTGGCAATATGTTTAAAGTAGTTTGGATCTTCCTCTCCCCATGAATTTGAAAGAGAATGTGCAAATTCTCTGATTACAAATGGCACTTCAACGACCCAGTGAGAGCATCGAGGTGACGGTGCAGGTTCAGGTGTGAGCTTACCTCCTGGTCCTGGAGCCTGTGAGGTACTAGGAACCGAGCCAGATCACTTTCATAAAAAGGAAAAATGGGCGCTGGCTGAACTCAAGGAAGAAGGAAAATACCTGAAATAAGAAGCAGCGGTTCCAAGCTGGCTGAGAGGAAGGGATGTGGGGAGAGGGTTAAGACTGTTCAAGTTCATAACTGACCTGTAGCCTTGCTTTCCACGGAGTAATTATTTATTAATCGTATTGGGCGAAAATGCAATCTTCTGACCTTTAAGGCCCAAAGGCAGAGGGAGGGAGGGAGGAAAGACTTCGTTTAAATTATAGGGACAAACACTTTGGTTAAGTTCAAGGATTGTCTCTAAGTCGACCACAACAAAGGGAATTGAAAGGGAGAAAGGGAGATCTGCCGACGGTCATGGTGTAGTGTCCTAGAGAGGGAGAGAGAGAGAGAGAGAGATTTTTAAGAAGAATCGACTCCCTGATCCAAGTTCTTGAGCCAAAAAGAACAATGAGAGACTATGGACTCTGAAAAGCAATCTGAAGGGTTTGAAGATGCGGGGGGGTGGGAGGTTGGGGGAGCCAGGTGGTGGGTATTAGAGAGGGCACGGATTGCATGGAGCACTGGGTGTGGTACAAAAACAATGAACACTGTTATGCTGAAAATAAATAAATTAAAAATGATTAAAAAAAAGAAAAAAAGAAAAAGGCAAAAGAGAAAGAGAGAGACAGAGAGAAGAGGGAAAAGTGCTCCAGGAAGCCAGCATCCGTGGGCGTGAGGTGCTCGAACATGAGAAGGCTCCGTGTTGGGATTGATGACGGGCGGAGTCCAGTCTGGCATCGGTTCCTGAGAGAACATCCGCGGCAGTTCTTCTGGGACTGATGGCTGTTGGCTCCAAGCTAGGATGTTTCTCGTTCGGAAGCTCTGCCTCGGAAGCTCCCCTTTTCATTTTTTTAGAACCGGGACTCATCAGGCAGACGCAAAGCCCTCTCTGTTTGAAGGAGAGGCATTTGAGGCAGCAACCCAAAGATGAAAGAGGGGTTAAAACCCACCTGACGAGACAGACCAGCATCCTTGGCGGAAAAAAGCCGATCGCATAAATACAACCCAGATTGCAAATGATGATTATAAGCCCACGGGTAGCCGACCCACAGCATAAATTCAGCTAAAGCATTCGAAAAGTATGTGTTTAGTGTCGGACAATTTGCTTATTAAAAATATGTACCGTGCAGCACTGAAACAAAAGAAACCAGGCCCCAGATGTTTACAGTTTAGTTCTCTCTAAGATGTTTGGGATGTGCAAGTGATGGCCGCCGTGTAGACGGGAGGGCGTTGTGGCCGCAGCGTCTCCGTAGAAAGAGAATAATGAGTCAAACGGACAATGAAATATGAGCAGCTATTGGCGGAGGTTCGGCTCAGATGATGGTTTGGCCTTTCCTGGGCATAAAAGGGCAGGACAGAATAGACCATATGGTATCCTCCTGACCTTTAATGTTTCTATGTAACTCTGTATTAACAAGGCAACAGCCAGTCGGAGAAGATAATGCCATCTGGTGCTGCGGAGATATGAAGCAGGATAATCTGTTAGACAGATAATAGAGGCAAGGCTCTTGGACGAACACCCGACTGCCTGGGAGCAGCAGAACCCTGTAGAGGAGCCTGGCTGGACGCGGGACTCGCTGTGGCCAGGAAAACACATGGGTGTCATTGGCTAAAAACTCTGTTTCTCAGAAAGCACCGTGATCATAATTTCCTACTGGATCATTTTCATAACGATGAGAAAATTAAAAAATAAGTTCATGACCTTTGGGTGGAATGGTCATTATATTACGACCCTATACGGAAATATGTACAGGACCCAACGTGATTAAGGAATGAGTTCCGTTTCCCACAAAGCTAAAGGGAGAATATGCAAATTTACCCGAAGGATTCCCAGCAAGGCTTGTCCACTTAGCCTAAGGCTTGAGACCAGGACTTAGACGGCTTTCCATTCTCCAGAAATATTTTGGGGCGAGGAGAGAGGACGGGGCTTGCTAAGAGACTGGCCTCATTTCTGTCTGCCCCAAGCTGTCACATCTTTTGAAGGTGTTCTATAAACAAGAATGAAGTATTTAGGAAAACAGATTTATTGGAGCATTCCCGAGGATTCAAGAGTTTATCTAAGCCAGTAAACAAACAAAAGGTCCCTGGTAGGGAGACGGATAAGGAAGCCAAGCTCGGCAGGTGGTTTTACCCTCCAGCGCCCGGGCCTCCTGCCTTTTGTGCCTGAGAGCTCTGCTGGACAGGTTTTCCAGATCCCTTTAAACATTCCTAAATTACTGCACTCCCCAAATTACAGTCCTCAGGGGTCTCGTTTCATTTTCTGGAAATTGGTAACAGGCCACCGTGGCTGGTGAAATGAGGAGGCATCCAGGCAACTATCGTGCTGTTTGATTAACACAGACGCCGGTCGGGTCTGTCTCACGGACACCCACGTGCTCCCAACATCCGGTCTGAGGCCAGAGCCCAGGAAGTTCCCCCTAGACTCAGCCAGATTCCCCGGCTTCTGCAGCCTGCCTTTTCCATCTGAGAATGGTCTCCTGACGTCCCTCACCACCACCCATGGAATCCGTGATTTATCCTAGTCCTGTGTGTGGAGCCGGCAGCCCTCAGGATCTGGGTGCAGACTTTGGGGCTAAATACCTACAGGTCTTTGGGCAAGGCACAGAACATGCCTGCGCAATGTGATAATGTCCGCTCATTCATTCACTTGAAAAGTATTTACTGATGTCTTTTATGTTCCAATCCCTACTCTCAATGGCTCACTTACTTTGTATCAGGAGAACAACACACACACACACACACACACACACACACATACACACACACACACACACACCTGCCTCTCAGAATTTACTTTCTAGCAAGGGAAAGCAGATAATAAAAACAAACACATTAGATGGACCTATGACACCTGTTTTGCTTCAAACTATGTCCACTAAGGAAAAACAAGTTGGGGTCCTAATGCCTGAAACCTCAGTTGGGACCTAATTTGGAGAGAGGGTCTTCACAGAGGTGATCATGTTAAAAGGAGGTCGTCAGTGCAGGCCTTCCTAGGACCAGTGTCCTTAGGGAGGGAAAAGGTGGCCATAGATATGCACGGGATGCACTTACCCCTGTGTCCATGGTGATGGCTCATATTCAGGCTGGGTGGTTGTCACGAGGAGGTCAGGAGAGGGTGCATCTGGGTGACAGTAATGTGGGCCCATAAGCTTCCTGAAGACTGGACCGGACTTAGGAGAAGAGATGTGCAGGGTGACTCCAGTGTCTTTGGCCTGAGCCCCTGGAAAGCTGGAGCTGCCATAACCGGAGACAAGGAAGGTGGTTCATGTGGAGGAAGGTCAGGGCTTCCATGCCAGACGTGCAGAGCTGGAGAAGCTCATTCACTGGCCACAGTGATGTAGCTGAGTAGTTGCATAGATGGCTTTGGCAAGAGAACTCCAGGCACGGAGATAAATGGAGTTAGAAGGTGACAATCATCATCACATATGTCATGTGTCAAGTCAGAGCAGAGGAGGATGTGCATGGGAGGAGAAGGCCCCTGCAGCACTTTTCAAGAGCAGAGTCAAGACGGGCCTGTGCTGCAGTGTGAAGGGACAGCGTGTGGTCTCATCCCTTGGTTCTGCATGGGCCATTCCATACCTACCTTGTGAGTCCTACTCCGCTCGCTTGTGGATGGTCACCTACCAGAGCTGCACTCCCCTTCTGGGCTGATTTCCATGGGGAGTTACATGGCCTACCTCGTTGGCAGGAGAGAGTCCGGAGGCTTCTCTGTGATGGCCCAGCTCCCTTCCAGGCCCAGCTCCCTTCAGTGGGATTTCCAAGAACAAACCCACCTACCAGGAGATTCGTCCAGTGTCCAGAGCCAGTCCAGAAAGACCTCGTGCCTGCCTGGCAGGGGCCAATCAGATGCCCCATCCCATGCCTCGCAGGGAGGTGGTCATGGTACTCCCAGACCAGCAAGGACACTTGGCAGCCTGTGTGTCCCTCCCTGGAGTGGAGGCCACCGTGTCACTGTGCCTCGCTGGCCCCAGGGGCGCTGAGGGAAGCTTATTGAAATGCACAGCCGTATGCATCCCCGTCTCCAGAGGCTTGCTGAAACCTCCCAGAACCCGTAAGGAGGCACTTAGCATATTTTGTATTTATAGAGAGCCTTCCCACCAACAAGCCGTGTGGTGCAGCTCTCATTCCATTAATCCTCGCAGCAGGGGAGGAGAGGGTTGCTAGGGATTGCCAATTTTACCTGATGTCGAGTCGGAGCTGGGAGAGGTGAAATGACTTGCCTAAGGCTAGGGGATGAGGCGGTACCAGAGTTTAGATTACAGCCTGGATTCTTGGCTTCTGATCTGCCACCTTACACCTCCGTTCTGAGAGAGCATAATAAAAGTGCGCTAAATTTGAGAGTCTAATTTTCCTTCCGACACCCAGCGTGTCTCTCGGCCTCTCCCTACCCCGGTGTCTGAATCCATGAAATGGGGATGATAACCTTGTCATGTGGCTGGTTGCAGAGCCGGGATGCGTAGTAAATCTTCTTAGTTATCAGACCGTTTGGAAATAGCTACCGCACACACTCCAGGTTTAGGTTAAGATCAAAGCCAATGACTTCCACATTATTCAATGAAATAGAGAAATCCACTGGTTTCATTTCAAAGGAGGGACGGAGAATGTGGAATGACAGGGCGCTTTCGAAAGGATGTGTTTTATTGATCAACCAGGGCCTGGTTTTCTAATTCATGCTACAGACGGATCATGGCTTCTCTAATTCATGCTACAGACGGATCATGACACGCCTTGATTTTCTCACATCGAAACCGTTAGTTCTGTGGACATGGTTGAGCCTGATTTAGTTTCCATGTAACATACGATAGTGATACGTGTTTTGTGAAATCACATTTGTAATAAAAGGAAACAAAGGGAGAAAGAGGAAAGGGTTTAGCATTTGGTCCCCTCTCCTCTGTGTTTCTGTTCCGAGTCCAGTATGCTCTGTAGCTGTAAAATGGCAGTGAAACTTGGATTTATTCCCCCTTTCCAGTTCTGGGGGAGTCCTCCACAACACTCTGAGTGGAGTTCTCAAGAGTTAATGGGACCCATGGTGGAGTGTTTGCTTCTTCTGTTTGAAATCAAACATCGGATCTGTATCTGTGGTGACAGGTTTAATGCTTTTCTTCTCTGACAAATTTTCAGTTGAAGAGGAATGCAAACACTGGTATCGGTACAGTTATATAAAGAGCTAATCTGAGCAAGCCAATATTGGCATCTTGATCCCTAATGAACAGCAGAACCCTGAAGTAGCACCACTTGCTAGAAGGAGAAAAAGAACGAAAATTCTATGTACATTTTCCAGCGCTTTCCTGGCTGCTAGATTCTGACAGGGGAGACAAAAATATAGAGACCTTTAGGTTAGAAGTTCCAGCATTTAGGGGCACCAGAGTGCCTCAGTTGGTTGAGTGCTGGACCCTTGATTTTCGCTCAGGTCATGATCTCGGGGTCGTGGTACCCAGCCCCCTGCTGGGCTCTGTGCTCAGCCGGAAGCCTGCTTGAGACTCTTTCTCTCCTTCTGTCCTCTCAACCCCCATGCAAATAAATACATACATAAATCTTAAAAGAGAGAGAGAGAGAGAAGTATCAGCATTTATTACCACCACCCAAGGGATGTTAAGCTTGTGGTCACCCAGGAAGCAAAGGAAGCAGGAGGGAGAAGCAGTAAGTCTTAAGACTTACTTAGGAGTAAGTCCCATGAGTTCATTGGGCTTTTTTCTGCCTCTCAGAGTGGTTTTACCTTTTGCAAATGTTAGAGTTCTATGCTTCTCTTTGGGAACATAATACTCTGAGAAGTACATTTGCCTACCATCCATCCATGGGCCTAATGCACTAATGAACTTGGCCAACTTGAACAGCTTTCCAGATAATGCCTTAAACTTCCCTACCACACAACATATAGGTCTCCAGAGATCTAGAGAGCTCACTAAGGATGGCAAGAAAGGTAAACTACTGCAGAGCTAGCATGGGCCAAGTATGCCCAAGACAGGGCCCTTTGCAGTAAACACTAGGTTTCATATGCAGGGAATATATCACAATATATAGGAATATTTTAAGTTGGTTCTCTCCTCCTCTCCTCTCTCTCTCTCTCTCTTTGCATTAGAATTCATGTGATATGTTGGAAAATTGAAAAAAAAAAATACGTGGTAGTAACTTTTGACCATGATCTGCATATAAAGTTATGTAGAGAAAACTTAAAATTCTAACCCACGGTATAGCCTGAACCAGTATGGCCATTCATACAATGTGAATTTTAAATTACGATATTAAAACTATTTTTGTATCTAGTCTAAAATACGCTTAAATCTCTGCTATTTCTTGTCTTGGTGGCGTGGCTTTTCCTGTTGTAGCCTCCCTCACCCTGTTAATCACTAGATTAGAGCTTCTATCTAATGAGTCCACAGATATTTTGTAAGCGTCTATTCGGTGCAGAGTAAACTCCTTGGCCCTCTTGGGAAGGACGGCGAGCCTGAGGAAGAAATGGCCCTCCCTCTTGTATCAGGGTCTTTTGACCACGTCAACGCATTCGGACCGCAGCTCGTCGGTCGGGACCAGGTTGGTGGTGAAGCTTTGCCTGCCGTTGGCCTCATACCCGTGCAATGTGAGTTCCAGTAGATGGGGTTCCTTTTCTCTTCGGACCTGTGACTTCAGCAGATTATACCTCCTCCGGGAGTCTTAGCTGAAGCAGTAAGTGAATTCTGAAGTCCTCGGTTTGTTGTTGTTGTTGTTGTTGTTTATCTATTTCCCGATTCCTCCTGCCGTGCGCTCACAGCTCTGTGTCTGGTTAATTCCACCGTCTTGGAATCAACCCTCTCCCACCGTTAAGCCCCACAGAAAACAAGAGTCAGACCAGGCAGCTCATTACTTTCCTAGGCTTAGTCTCTCAACTCCAGGCACCCCCGTGTTTCCCCTTAGTGAGCCCTGGGGAGCCCAGAGCCCACTCAGCGATTCCAGGTGTCCCCTGGAGAAGCCGTGTCTTCTGTCTGTGAGCACTGTCCGTGACCACCGCGTTGGTCAGCCCTTTAAACCTCAGACACCTTTCATGTGCAACGCAAATGTGTACCTTCAAACAAAATGACAAAAGCAAGACATTCTCAAAAAGGTTAAATTAGGAGAGACTTTACAATTTCTAGTATTTACGCTGAACGATTTTACGGAATTCTGCTTTTGTGTGGACCAGCCTGACATCAGCGAGCTGACCGCAAAGCTCAGAACAAATAGAAAGGTTAGCGGCTTCTGAGTAACGCGATGTTTTTGACTCTTGATTGTATCATATTTTGTTGTTTTGGGAGTTGAAGTAAAAGGTTTTCCGTGATCCTTTCAAGGTGGTCTCGTTCTGTCGGCAGGGACACTATCAACGGCATCAGCTCATCCCACATTCACTTAAACATCGGCTTTTGTCCTGTCACTGAAAAACAGAGCTTAGGAGCTGAAGGATGAATTCAGCAGGAACGCCGTGAGCCGCGGCACAGGGCGAGAAGTGGCATAAGCCTCCTTCCAACGTGCGCTAACTTTGTGACTTTGTTAGTCACCAAACTAGTCTGTCTAGTTACCTATGCATCTGGAAGAGCATCTACATAAAAACACCCGCGGTAGTGAGAGCGGCTCGACTGTCATCTCATCAACCAAATCGTGACACGGACCTGCTACTAACTATCGCCATCCTCCTTAACCTCTGGGTCATGGCAGAGATTACAGCTGGCGTTGTGGCACACCCATTACTTCCGTAGTATTAGAAGACCCTGTATTACGAGATCTGTGGGTTAGAAGACTTACAGTGTTCACCAAGACCTGGAGTTTGCTCTCCACAGTGTGGTAGATGTGTCTTCTCAACCCCCGAGGCCCTTCCCTCACCTGCAGAGATGGGTTTGTGTTAAAACTCATAAGTCGTCCCAAAAGATTTCTAAGAAGAGAGGAGGAAAATAATGTGTTGAAGACGCCATCTCTGATAGAAGTCCTGGATGCTTTTGCCATTTTTGTAACTTTCCTAACTTTCTCTCTTTGGATCTCCCCCAGTGCCTAAGAAGAGAAACCGTTTTTAAGGTAGATCTTATTTTTTTTTATTGTGGTAACATCTAAGTGACACAGAATTTGCCATTGTGCACGTCAGAGGCATTGGGTACAGTCACGGCGTTGGGCAACCGACCCCACCATCCATCTGCAGAAGTTCTCCATCTTCCCAAACTGAGGCTCTGGGCCCAGGAGACAGTGGCTGCCCAGCCCCCTCCCAGCCCCTGGCCCTCACCCTACTTTCCCTCTCTATGAACTTAACCCCTTCAAGTACCTCCTCTGAGTGGAATTGTTCAGTCTTTGCCTTTTTGTGCCTGACTTATTTCACTTCATATAATGTCTTCACAGCTCATCTGTGTTGTGAAAAACATTTTTTTAATAAGAAGAAGTGAAAGGGGAAAAAGAAAAACCAAGAGTCATAGAGAACATAAATCTTTAATAAACATTTATGTTCAAGCAACTCACCCAAACCAGATCTCAGCCTGCGGCAACCCTCGAGGCTGGGATGCCATTGGCTGGAGGTTCCTAGGTACAGACCTTCTTTCAGTGCTAACCCAACTTTGTTTGTTGTTTGTTTGTTTTTCCTTCTAACTTTCTAAGTGAATTCCTGGCAGCATTCATGTGGCTTTACGCAGCCCTTCAGCTCATAGTATTTCAAATGTTGCCTTTTCTACCTCAAGCGACTTATCTGAATTTTTGATATACGTAAATCTTGACTCTGTTTTTATTTTTTTGAAAAAATTTATTTACTTATTTGACAGAGAGAGAGAGAGAGAGAGAGAGAGATCACAAGTAGGCAGAGAGGCAGGCAGAGAGAGAGGGGGAAGCAGGCTCCCTGCTGAGCAGAGAGCCTGATGCGGGACTCGATCCCAGGACCCTGAGACCATGACCTGAGCCGAAGGTAGAGGCTTAACCCACTGAGCCACCCAGGCACCCCTTGACTCTGTTTTTACAAGAGAACGTGGATTAGAACCTGGATTCAGAAAGGAGAAATCAAAATTTCAGGGCAGGGGTTTGTCCACGGAGCAGTTTTCCAGGCTCTGTGTGGTCTCTGCCCCAGTTACGCTGCGCATCCCACGACCCACAGCGAGGAGGAAGCCATGCATTCCAGGTGACAACGGAGATGCTCAAAATCGAAAAGCAGCTGTGTGATCCTTTTCACTGCTTATCTTAGTCCTCTTGACTGTCACCTGGTCGAGCTTCTCTATTTGTGCCATTTTTGCTCACTCTTTGAATGAAGACTGATACAAGTTTTGCTCCTTCAACTATGTGCCCCATACAAATTCTTGTCAAAGGAGACATTCCTTTCCACTATTTCTCTGGAGATCAAAATATGAGCCGGGTGTCCTTCCACCACCCTCTAAATAACAAATGTATTTCTTGTTTTCCTTTCCAGAGCTGCAGGTTCAGCTAATCTTCCATTCTACCTCCGTTGCCCCTATTTTCCTACACGTGAAGTGCCACCAAGAGCTCATGCATTCCCGCCCTCTGCTTTCCATCAGGGAGGGTGCAGCGGCCACGTCTGGTACTCGCTCCTGGACATGGGCTGACGTGGATGAGGCTGGAGTGAGTAGATGTCTGATGGTGTACGTGTGCTGGTGGGTTGATGTGGGGGGACGGGGTTCTAGAGAACGGGGAAAACCACCATTTCTGGTTGATGTCAACTCTGACCCGTCAAGTCGGCAGTTCTTCTAAAGCCCTGGGGGTTCAGTGCTTTCCCAGACTCACTGGCATCGTTTGGAACGAGGGCCATGCCCGATCTGTAGGGACCCAAAACATGGAGAGGAGGAAGAAAAGAAAACAGAGGCCAAGTGACTGACACCCAGAAACTTTGCTGTCTACCTAGACACAGGACAATTGGCATGCTGGAGACAGGAGTACCAGACCACATGGATTCCAAACAATTACTCTCCTCAGCTGTTGGATTTTCAAACGTGATCTATAGAGTGATGCTGACAGTAGATTTTCTGCAGTAATAAAGGTGGCCTGATTCACAGAATAATTACTGTATGCAAATGAGTGTGATTTTCCTCTGCCCTTTTATGGATGACTCTGCTCTGCCATTCATCAGGGCCACAAATTTCACTTGGGAGGAGACGGATTTAAAGAGACAGGCGCCCCTGGAGCTTTGCCATGAACTTACTAAATCCACGCTAAGTGTCTTCATAAATAGGTGTGCATATGCTGGAGTGGGGCCGCCAGACTCTGACCTTTCTGTCTGTGTGTTGTTGCTCGGAAAACTGTTGAGAAAACATCTTACTTGTCGCCCTCCCCGGCCCCAAGTGATTTTGCTGCCTGGAAGAGCAGCGTCTTGCGGAGGCAGCGTTGTTATATATGTGGTTGCGTAGACAGTGGAGGGCTTCTCCTTCACCTTCCGCTGTGCTCATGCACCTGCATGAGGGGAAGGGAGGAGCAGAAAGCACTTCCTATATCCAGTGCTCCTTCTGAGGACACGACAGCAGCAGTGATTTGAAACAAGAAGCATGCTTCTCTGTTTGACCCTGAAATGGAAGGGAAGCACCCAGCGAAACCTGGAAGCAAAACCAGGCTGCAAAAGCCCTTGAGGTGCCTGTCTTTGGGCCGGGGTTCTCCAGGACTGGAGAGCATCCTACTGAGGCGGTCGCCTTTCTTTGTGAGTGTCTCTGTATGTGCACACCCGGAGGGTGGGTTCTCTCTTTGCAACTCCAGTGGGAGGAAAGTTTGGGTAATCCTGCCAAATAGAGTAAGTCTTCAGTCCTTGGTGCTGGGACCTGAACACAAGGGCACATGCGGGGGAGAATCCATAGCCCGTAAGGTGTCCTTGTTAAATATCAGCTCCTGCTTCTGCTCCCAGCACGTGGCAAGCACCCTCGTCCTCTGAGTGTGGAAGAAAGGGGAGCCTGCGTGTTATAAACGGAACAGCCCCATCTGTCAGTGGGCTGTCTTGTTACTCATATTGTAACAATATATTGATGTCAGTACATCCAGAACACACTTTCTTCCACTGTCACTCTCAGAATAAAGCAAAGACACATCAGTGTTTATGTGTACACAAGCAGCATACACCACTGGAAGCCATCACAGCCTTCCCCAAATGAATGCCAATTAATGTCGACATATTCCAAGAGCACAAAACAGGTGAGCAGGGTCTCCAGAAATTCCTTCTGCTCCTTGACTCCAGCAAGCCTTCCAGTGGCTCTCAGTGGGTGGGGGGCACAGATGGTTTCCTAGACCAGCACAAACCGTGACAGGATTTTGAAACAAAGTTTCAGACCAATCCTTGCTCATGATTTCTTCTCATTGCATAACAATGAAAAATAAACCTCTTATTAGTAATTTGTTTTTTCACTTAACTCCTTTCTTTAATACTTATTGTGGAGCAACATGGAGGACAGACGCGATGTTCCAAAAGAAGATTCAGTGTTTGATGGCCATGATTTATAACACAATTTTAAACTTGTATACCGCGGCGACAGCATTTGCTAAAAATTGTTCCAGTAACTAGATGGGGAAACACACAATGTTCCACTTCAGAAATGGTCTCAAGAAAAACTAACTCAGTCTAAAAAATTCTAAATAACATACATTTTATGTTGATTGTTCATAGCTTTGCAAAGGAAAAAATGTGTAATTATTTATTATTAAGTAAGAGTCAAGAAAAAATGTTACACTTGTGTTGCTAAAGTTAAATAAAAATAGACAATTTTAACCCTGGTTAAAAAAAATCCTAAAACTTAGTAGGAATGCTCAGAACACAAGAAATTCACAAGTGGAAGAGGGTTTAAGAAGAACTGATTTAGAGGAAAAAGTAGCTTGAAATGTATTAATTCCTTTTATTTAAGTCCTTTCTTTTTATTTAGCAGGAATTTCCTGTCCATCACTCTGTAATAGGTTGCATTTTGTGTCTCCAAAAAGGAAAAGTTGAGCTCCTAACCTGGTTTCTCAGAGTTGGGTTTTATTTGGAGACAGAGTCTCTACAGAGGAGATTCAGTTTGAATGAGGGCGTTGCGGGTACACCCAAAGCCAGTGTGACTGGTGTCCCTATAAGAAGGGGAAGTGTGGTCCCAGATGCAAGCAAAGAGAAGGCTCGGTGGGGCAGAAGGCAGAGATCAGGGTGACACTTCTACAAGCCAAAAATGCTTGAGATTGCTAGCAAACCACCAGGGAGAGAGGCCTCAAGCAGACTCTCCCTCCCAGCCTCCGAAGGAACCAACCCCGCCGACACCATGATCTAGAACTTTCAGAGCCCAGAACTCTGAGAGAATACATCCCTTTTGTTTAAGGCCCAGTCTGGGGTATGTTGGCATGGCTGCCTAAGTAATACACCCTCATTCTCTCACCCATACAACTGGGCGAAAAGCAAAGGACAAGCCCAGCACAGTCAATAGGGAGGACAGCAGGATCCTGAAGGTTTATAGCACATAGAAAGGGCGGAAGAATGAGTGTCATCGCTCTCTTCTTTAGAAGAGGTGCTCCTACCTGCTGGCTAAGAGCCCCAACTCTGTGGTGTGCATGAGAGCTATCCATCATATTCCCTTCCATCTCTAGCTGGCAGATGATGAGTATCTTGGTTCGACAGGTAGAGCATAGAAAAGGGGTTGAGCTCCCTGTGGGATGGAGACGTAATAGACTAGGGCTGTTGGCTGTTGGCTGCCATGTCTTCTAAGTCCAAAAGAAGCTGGTCCATAGTATGAACAAATGGACTTGACGTACAGAGAGGAGCAGACTTGGGTTGGAGACAGTAAGAGAAGCTGATGGTGTTTGAGTCCCTCATCTCAGCCATCCCCAAAGCTCAACCACACACAGCTTTTCAGCTGTATCCTGCCTTGCCTATGGTTTGTTCCTACGGTGCATGTGTTCCTCTTAGCTAGCTCGAGTTGTGTTTCTGTTCTTGCAAGTAGACAGCTCCATGTCAATACACCAATAGAAAATTGGCTGGATTTTGTTATTTTTATATACGAAAAGTGTGTTTCAGGCCTCTTGAGCGGGTATCTAAATTTATATTACAAATTTTAAAGGGTTTGAAAACTCTATGCCTGTTAACATTATACTTAATAAATGTTTTCATTAGATCAGATTATATAGTGTTGGGATTCAAGGTTACTACTGCATAGGTAGTCATAGTATTAGTAATTCTGATGACATAATTTTATTTATATATCTCTCTATACTAATATTTTATGAGTTATTTCTTTAAGTCTTGCCCTGTGTCTTTATAACTAGTTGCACTGACATTGAATGAGGAGGACTATTGAGTTGCAATTTTAAATATCGCTCCTCTTTAGCCAGTAATTCACTGAACTGAGATAGATGGTATTTGGACGTTTGTCAGCATCTATGAGAGTCTTATAAATTCACCTCTATACTTCTCCAACAATGTCGATCTTTTTCCTCCACAAGTGTGTGCCTCCCTCAGTTAAACTTGCTACTGTCACAACGTTAAGCTTTCAGCCTCAATCATCCCTGTGTTCATTCATTTGCTCAGTAATTCGTAGATCATACTTTTGTTGTATGCCTACGTGTGTCCACAACTCTGATCTCTGCTGGGTATTCTCAGACTCAAGGAATACAGCACTGGCCCTCAGGAGTTTCTAGTCAGTATATGGTTTATGCGAATCCTTTACTCCAAAATGGTCAGTACCTTCAATGGTTGGTAAGATTGAGTCCAAATGCCTTCGCTGACCCAAGTGTCCCTTCTTTAGCTCATCTAACTCAAAATCTGAGAACTGAATACTGGCATTCAGGTAGTTAATCTAAAGTATTGGAATAAGTTGCCACAATTTATGTGGATGTCAGGAGCCAAAGTACAAAACTTGAAGACAGCTGAATCATGGCCTGGGAAAATCCATAGCTGCTAGCAGCCCATGTGTCAGTCAGTCCGTGAGCCTGGGACCTTGCTTATAACACACACTTAACTGCGGACTTCTGGATTGGCTTCAGACAGGAAGTGTGAAAATGTAATTGTTCGCCATCTTTGGAAAGTCAACCAAACAGCTTAATGATTTACTCTTAGTCTTTGGTTCATGAACTCCATCATAACGTCACCAAATGTGTATTATTTGCCAGTCATGGGTTCAGAGAATTTAGAACAGGGGTGACCTGGAAAGCGCGGAGCTCTCGTAAGATAGGTGTTGAACATCTAGAATCATCGTGAAGGACTGAAAGAGCTCCGGCCTCATCTGCCCACTGCCAAGGAATGGCAGCAGTATCTCGCCTACTGCTCATATCAGCAATCTAGGGATTGCCCTTGATACATCTTCTGGTTTACACCAACCCTACTCCCCGATATGCAGTCTCTCTCTACTATCTCTGTGGAAAGTAACCACTTCTGCATCCCTTTGACCAAGTGACTTGTCCTAGCCAATGAGCTGTGAACAGAGGGGATGGATGTCACCAAAGCCTGGAAACATTTACAGGTCAGTGCATGGCGCTCAATGTGCTTTCAATTCTAATTCAACAACCAGCCACATTCCAGGTGAGGAGTTTCAGCCTTTGAGCAGGAACAATATGGAACAAAATCCTGGCTGACCTGTATGGAATGGGGCATGAAGGAGGAGTAAATCTGGGTTGTCCTAGGCCACTAAGATTTTGGTGTTATTTCTCACATAGCAGAGCCTGGTTGTGATGAAGGAGATGCTTCTCTCTCCCAGCAACATCCAATCCATCAGGAATTCCTACTGACTCTACTTCAACGTGTGTTCTGGATCTCTCCTCTTCTAGTTATCTCCTTGTCTCCTTTGCTACCTTCAAGCCCCAAGCCACAAGCCATCTCTTGGCTGGACTATTGCGATATTCCCCTCTTTGGTTTCCCTGTTACTACTTTTGGCCACTTAAAGAGAGACTAGAGATCTTTTTAAAACTCCTATCAAACCAAACCATGCCAGTCTCCACTCTGAAATCTTCCAGGGCTTCCTTTTAAGCCTGGAAGGAAGTGTGAACCACTGCCATGGGTACGAGACCCCACACAGCCATCTTCCTCCTGCCTGCCGCTCTGACTCACCTCCTCCCATGCCTCCCTCACTCATTACACTCCAAAAACATCAGCTCCCATTTCATGTCCTGCACCTCCAAGCTGCCTGCTCTCCCTGGAACGTTCTTGCCACCACCTCCACTCGTCTGCCTCCAGCACTTACGTGTCTTCTCTTCACAGAGACCTTTCCCGACCAAATCACCACGCCTAGCACACCACGTTATTTTCATTTTCCACGTGGCACTCATCACATCAGATGGGTTTTGTTTGTTTGTTTGTGTGTTTGTTTTAAGTCTGTCCCCATGAGAACGTTGGCTCTTTTAAAGTGGGGGGGGGGGCTCACCTTTCTTGTTGATAGCTGTATTTTCCCTAGGGTGGAGGGAGGTCTTCACTTGAAATGTGTGGACTGGTTCTCTGAATGAGTGAATGACTGCGTGCTCACAACCGTACAGGTGCGAGGGGCATAGGGGAGCTTGTGGCACAGGGCAAGCTTGGCTCAGGGATGCCTCGCCAGCAGGGTTGTCCACCTCTGTCCTCTCGAGGTCCTTCATCCTGCCCCGGTGAGCTGCCCTATGAAAAGCAAAAATGCAGCAGGTGAGTGAAGTCTTTCCTCTCTCTTTTAATGGAACAAGAGGAAATGAACGTTAGTACAGCACTTCGGGATATGAAGTGGTGACGGACTGTAGAGCACTATGATAGGGTATAATTTGTGGAAACCCCCTTCCTGAAGATCTTTACAAAGAGGATGATATAGAGATTTAGCCTAATTTTCCCTTTGTTCTGGAGTCCAAGGGTTGTTTTAACCAGAACAGCAAAATGAAGGACTTGTACAAAAAGCCACCACGGTACGTGTCCTCATGGTGTCGATTGCTTGGAATCAGTAAAAACTACACACTTAATGACCCTTCCAGTACGGGTTTTTGCTCTTATTTGAAGATGTAGGAGAATTATCATTCTCAACACACACCGAGAGATTGAGTGGCCCACCTTGCTTTTTATTTTTGAGGACATATTTAGATTTACCTTGACAGAGGATAGATGATTGCCTGTGTCTTCCCTTTAGACATGGCTTTGTGGCAGCAAGAGTCCTGTTGGGGCCATAACACAGGTAGGTTTTGCCACTGTGGGATGTCGAACCCTATGGCCTGAAGCTCCTTTAGGCTAATCCGAAGTAGCATCTAGTTTATTGCGTCCACCTTATGATCTTATGTCTTCCTTTCTCCTCTAAGACAAGACCACTATTATTTCTTCTAATAACAGTTCCTCTGTTTAAAATATTCCATCAGGTTTGGACTTAATGGTTGTTCACATGGGGTGAGCTGTTCAGAAAGGGAATGTCCCCAGGAAAGACTCTGGTTCCTCCACCCAACACGTCCAGGGGGCTGGTGACGTGTTTTACGGGCTCAATGGGCTCGGTGGGCTATCCGATGCAGCACCGGAGAGGTCGTAAACTTTGTTTCAACGGACACTTAAACAAAGCCTGCTCATTCTCTGGTTTATGGGAATTGATCACTTGCTACCTGGACTGAAGCCATGAAGGAATTTACTGGGCCCAAGAGCTTTGGCATTTGAATTGTAGGCTGGGTAAACTGAGGCTGAGGAAGGATTTGACACAGAGCCGAGAGGGGCAGGGGTTCTGGCTCTCGTTTTCGTGTCTCCAGGATTCAGGCCACAGGCAATTTTCTCACCAGGTGATAGAGGTTTCTGCTTTGTTTTGCTTTGCTTTTTCGTTTTGTTTCTTAATAGCAATTTAAAGTGGCGTGGCTGCTGTTCGCCGCTAAGATTGTGGGCGAGATGCCAAACATTTTCTTCTCAAAGAGGCATTGGCAGACGCCAGAGCCTGGGGATTCTGGTGACGTGCAGAATTCCTTTCCCACGGCGTTGAAACTCATCCTGCTTCATTTTCTGCCTGAAACCTTTATGATACATGTACCCAAATCTCACACTCCTGAATTTGGTGGGTGACTACCACGTCTTTGTGATGACAAAATCCTAAAGGAATTCCAGAGAGGAGGACACGATCTGGGATAACCTGCCAATCCCGTGGAATTCGGTCTCCCCCACCGTCCTAGACTATGTCGCTTGACAGGAAGCGTGCCCCCGAGCACAAACTCATTATGCCTGAAGAGTCTCACGGTTCCTCAAATCGGAAAACGGTTTCCCATGAGCAAGCAGAGCGCCACCGGACACCGGCGGAGGGAAATCCGAGCATCCTGCGGTCAAAGTGCCCTTCAGCAGTTCCACACGCGGCTTCGGGCCGCGAGACAGGTGGGAGGCGGCGCCGCGGAGAGTCGAAAGTAACGTCCAGGCTCATCGTGAGTCACCCTTGGGGAGAGAGAGAACAAAAGTCCTGGATCGCTATTTCAGGGTCGCTCGACCTGGAGCTGGCCTGGAGGTGCCGGTCGGCGCGGGACGGAAAAGTTGCCGAAGGCCCGCGGAACTACGAAACGGGGGGAACCCGCCGAGCGCGCACGTCGGGAAGCCGCGTTTTACCCGTTCGCTCGGCTCTCCCGCGTGATCCTCTCTGGCGCTGTCTGGGGGAGGGCGCGAGGTCCCCAGTGAGAGGTTTCTTTGTGAGCGCGGCGGGTGCCTAACAAATGCGTTTAGCGTGTCGCACGAAGAAGTGAGTCCACGTTGCCACAGGAACCGCGCCGCGCTCGGCTGCGGCTGTTCGAACGACGCGCACACTTTGCCTCAAGAACGCGGCGTCGCACTGACTCCGGAAACCCCCGCCGTCCCGAGACAGAACTTTGTCGGGTTGTGCGCAGCGACAGACGTCCCTAGCTCTTCGCTTTCTTGGGCATTTGCACCCCGACCGCTGTTCTTGACTTGGCCTCTTGCCCTTCTCACAGCCGATGCGCCCACATGCGCGCGCGCGCGCAACACACAGACACGCACACAGTTACCTCAGTTTTGGGGTTTTCATAGCATTTCCCCCAGAAGAAGGGCTCTCCACCAGAGCTGATGCCTGTCGCCACACCCCATCACTTCCCTGGTAATTAAACTCTGACTGATTTATTGACTGACAGCCAACAAATCCCAACCCGGTTTTTATGATATACATACTTCCCCGGGCTAAATTCACTCAAACAGCAACCCAGTCAGAGAGGGGAGGAGAGGGAGGAGGGGGCGGGAGGGGGGGAGGGAGTGAGAGGAAAATAAATATGGAAAGCAGCACTCGTTGGCAAAAGGAGACATTTTGCAAAAGAAAGAAAGGAAGGGGGAGAAAAAAACTCCACGCAGCATCTTTTTCAAATCCGGAGTTCGGGGCAGCCGGGGGGAAAGCGCTGGTAAACATCATTACTTCAGCCTGAAGATTCATTTGAACCTCCTCACGTACAAAAGCGCTCTGAAGGGGAAAACAAGACGTGCTTGCAGCTAATATTACAGTCAAGTTCCAATTTTACCTAAGGGAAAGCAGCTTTATTAAAAGTCATGACTGAGATGGCATGACAGGTGCCAATATCCCCCAGCCTGACAGATGCGTCGGTTTCCGAATGCCATTTTCTTGTCAGCGGTCCCTAGATGGAGCTCCCCGCAACACCATTTGTCTCTCTTCCAGGAGATCACACATGCCCGATGTCTGCCTCCAAGCTGCCCTGCGTGGTTTGATATGTGGAATCCGCACAATGAGACTTATTAAAAGACAGTCCATTATTTTTATTTAGAGCGTTTCCAAAACAAGCAGAGCGCGCACAGAGATAATTTAAAAATCGTGTGGCAGGTCATCTCCAGGCCAGCGTGGCTCCATTTGAAATGCATAAGAAAGCAGCATCTCCATCCTTACGCACGCTCCCCCGTGCACACGCACACATGCGCGCACACACGCACATTCCAGCTCATAATGGGCGTGATGTGAGTGGCGTAGAGCCCTTGACGGATGGCTCTGATGGTCCCCAGCACGAGTTTGCTATAAACTACAGGGGTGTTGCAACATGAAGGAGCAGCCCTGCTCCCTTCTTTCCCTAAATCTTTCTTCCTTTACTTCTTTTTTTTTTTTTCTTATTTCTTTGCATCCCTCTTCTTTTCTGTTACAGGTGGGCCCTCTCATTGCAGCAGTAGATATAAAATACTCCTGATTGGCTGTATTTATGGGGCCTTCTCGTCCTCCCGTTGGTTTCAAACACAAAGAAAAATGGTCTCTTTCGACCGTGCCTGGTTTGAACAGCAGGTAAAGCTGCAGCAGCCTCCTCTCCAGCCTCCGACGGAAAATTATTACAGATGAAATGATTCCGTCATGGAAATGGTAAGAGGAAAGCTTTGGCTTAAAGGATGTTGTGCTAATGGGGTTGGGGGACGGCACAGGTGATGGATTCTGCTGCCGGGACAAGTGTGACCCACGCTGGCGCTGCTTTCCCAGCAAGGCAGGACAGCATGCAGAGAGCTGAGTGATACTGCCAGGATCAGAGATGAGAAGTCACTGGGGTGAGACCTGTTCTGGGGTGAACCACGGGGTTCAAGCCTCCACATTGCTGTGTCAGGTGGAGTACGATCCCCGGGAAATCTAAGTGTCCGCAGGCATCGATCCCGCGACCCCGTCCCGGGAGCGGCTTCTGGCTCCGGCCAGCAGTCTGCCTCCCAGACGGGCAGCCATCCTGGAACGGCGGGAAGCACTGGGGTCAGCTTTGAGGTGCGGCAGGCACAACCCAGGAACCTGGCAGGGCCTCCGTGGAGGGGCCTGTGGAACCTGCCGGGCCACCCTTCCACCTGTCCTCAGAGCTGCTGGGCTCTCGTTTTCGTGAGCACACAAGGAAGCCACGAAAGAATACAAAGAAAAAAATCCTAACGATGAAACGGAGCATTCCCGTCTTACTGTCGTAAGGTTGATCCGGCAGACGGGGGCTGGAGGGAGAGCAGCCTCCACGGTCCCCTCTGGGGGTGGGAGGCAGTGTCAGGCGTTCCACACCATCTTCACACCCTGGGGGTGGGGGACGGGCGCACACACCACAGTGAGCACCAGAGTGAATTCACGGGTGATTCTCCTTGTTTAGCGGGTCCCTACTCACCTGCCAAGGCCCAGTGCTGGGAACCATGACATCAGGTATGTGGTCTCTAGCCTCTAAGAGGTCACATCTATTTTTAGCAGATGACAGGATTTCCGACATCGTTTTCCTTGATACTGACGTGTATTTATACATCCCTTTTGCTAAGCCCATTAATGAACTCCTCGGTATTGATCTGGTGCCGAGTGTGGTTTCTTCACCTGCGTCCCCTCCCATTGTGGAGCCGGGGGGCCCATGGCAGTACCTGTGACCTCTCCCTGCTCATCTCCCCATTGTGTCGGTTTCTTGAAAATCCACAGCAAGAGTGGACAGCAGGTGTGGTATCTTCTGTTTTGCTCTGACTTTGGGATCTCTTCTCTTCATTATCACTTAGTTCAGGAGCTCACCAGAGGCAAAGGCAGCACGTCAGGCTGATGCCCTCATCGTTTACAGAAGACCCCACCATGCTACATCTTGTGTCCAGAGGTTGTCTATCCAAAGCCAGAAGAGCATTGATCTTCCTCGCTGTTCCATCATTTGTAAATATTCAAATTGTTTTGGGGTCACTTTCATTGTTTCATTCCTTTGTCAGATGTTTCCATCACTTTTTCAACAAGTATTAATTAAACACCTGGGGCCTGGCAATGAACAACGCAGACGCTGGTGTCCTGGTGGGTTCCATAGCAGCTCAGGGCTGTCCTTGTACTTGACCATGATCAAAAATTTAAAAACTACTTTATAAACCAGATTATTTAGATTCATATTGCTATCTACTCAGTGTTATCCCATAGACTTCAGTAAAGGACGTTCTGTTTTATGTTAGTTAAAGAGAAGAGCATTTGGTTCTATAATTTTCTGGGATCATTTCCCTTCCTTGTTGAGTAGACTTTGTGGTTTAGTAGATAACTTCAAATTCCTTTCCTTGGCATTCCAGGTTCTTCCCCATCTGACTCTAATCTGATTATCTGGTCTCCTCCTTGTCCTCACCTTCCTGGCTGTCCTCCTGGCTCTGGCCACCAGATCTTACAGTCTGCTCTGCAGAATACACCCTTCTCCTGTCTACATCTCTGTAGAAACTTTTCTCCTGGAAGCCCGTCTGTGCTGGTAGGAAGTGTACGTATCTTTCAGAACTCGTCCTTCCTGCCTTCCCTGTGCCCTCTTCTGTGAGCTGCGTACAGATGTGAACCAGTCTTCATTTTCTGTTCATGTCCCACAGCAGACTGGAAGCTCCGCATAGACAGATCTGTGTCTTCGTAAACATAAAATACCCCCCACAGCTCAGCGAGGTGTCGTGGACATCTCCCCAACATGCACCATCCTCTCCACATTATTGGCCTTCCAGGCACCATTCTCATCTCTGTGGCATGACCTCTCACCGGATCTCTAGCTGCCAGAACCCTAGTAATTCTTAAGAGGTCCTTTCTTGGGAGGAGACTCCATTCCTGCATGAAGATTCTTCCTACTCTCCAGTGGGATCCAATCCCGTTCTCCGAAGAATGCTCTGGGGCTCACTTTAAACTCTTTTACTTCATAATATGGTTATTCAGATGCCCAACTTGTCCTCGTTACCAGATTTGAAATATCTAAAAGGCAGGTGGAGATACATAGCTTGTATCTGTCAGGTTGCACAGCATGGAAGCACATGCTTATCCCATAGTAGGTGCACAATAAAAGCCAATCAAAGGGCTGGGTAAATGAACTGATGTATTATGCATGCACACGCTACTTCAGTTTTATCTGTCTAAAACTGGTTTTTAGCACGTCCCATCAGCACAAGAAGGTCAGGATATTCTTCATTCAAGACACGCTGGTAAGACAAAGGTGCGCTGGGACCCAACACATCCTTTGAAGACTCTTTCTCGGACTCCCACTGAGAGTAGATTTTGAATGACTTCTCTGGATTCCAGTTTCGGGAACTCTTGGCCGCTGAAAACGTCAGCCCTGTGGAGACTGTAGTGGATGCATAAAACATACAGTTAAAGGGAGAGGGGAACGGGGGAGTCGGGAGAGAAGGACCAGGGGCAGATTGAAGGCTTCGGCGGGGTGCACGTGGTCCTGCAGCCTAATTGCGGAGGAGTTGTCAAGTGAGGACGTTATTTTAAAATCTTGCAGGCCAGTTTGACATGTAGGAAGTGTGTAAGGATTTACGACTGGTTTAGGTCACTCAAGCCAATGGGACTATTTCTTAGGCAGGCACTTGAGCCCCTGCTAAACATCATGACTGAAAAGGGATGATTAACAACTTTTTCAGGCTTTTTCAGGAAGCAATTTTATTCCCATTTCAAGAACCAGAATCAAAGTTCTCCTTTCCTTGTTTCTATTAGATTTATTCTTTGGCTCCATTTTAAAGTCACCTAAAAGTACTTTTAACTGTTGAAACATCTCGCCCGGGGTCATTCTCAGAGCCCCACGGACCTGGAACCGCTCGGAGGTCACAGGCTTGGGAACCTCACCTGTACCTCCATCTCTGAGGAGACGCTTTCTCACTTTCTTTCCTTTTTGTAACCAAACAATTTAGAGAAAGAAATCCTCCTATTGTCTGCAAACGGAGGCAGTCAGCCAACGGATTGGGCACAGAAGGTCAGGAACAAAACCAGGTGACTCGATAATTCTCTAAAGAGAAAGGAAAATTAAACGAGATCTGGAGATGCTCCCCTGTGACTAGGGGAGACGTGGTGCACAAACAGGGCCTCCCTCACGGACCCCACCATATGCAGCATCTGCAGTCAGCCACACTGTGTCAGACAGAAGCACGCTTTGTGAGACTCCACAGTAGCGGGAGAGTGAAGCTGGATTAAAACCTAGATCGGTGAGTCTGTACTCTGTGGGGAGACGTGTGTGGCTTCCTCAAGGTATGCCTCTCTCCTCCCAGGCCGTGCAGGGCCTTTGCACTACATTCTGAGTGAAAGAGGCCCCATCTTGCAAACGCAGGTGTCTCTGCCACAGATATCCACTTGTGACAAAGTAATCCACCTCGGTTGTTATTTGTGACTCATTAGTAACTGTTGGACAAAAGTGCGAGTATACCAGGTCTTGCTGCTGAGTCCAGAAAAGCTCCTAGGTTTGCAAAAGTTTCACTATTTCTTGACACATTGAATTATTCTGCCACTCAGCACACTTTCTCTTACTGTCCCTAGTTCCCATCCCACACCGAACAAAAATCACAGGTAGTGTATGTGCACACCTGTGTGTGTATATGTACCATGCTTGAAGCTCCTTCGCCTTTGTGAAGGACATGGGCATCTTTCAGGTTTCTTTCTGGGAGAAATGGTTGAGAGGGTTGCAAAGATTTGCACTGTTTTTCTGTAAGCTTCCTTTGGCCTTCGGGAAGAGCCATTCATAGTCTGGCATATTTCTTCTAGGCTAAGTACCTTTAGTTTATTCCCAAACCTTTAACAGAGTATGTGAAATCATACAACATTGTGAAGAAGTGAGACCCAGACAGCCCGTGGGAAAGGGACCCTTGCGCGTGGGGGTACACGAAGAGGGTGTTGGAAGAAGGACCTCTAGAAGCAGTTCTACCGTGCGAAGACGTGCACGAGGGGGCCAGGCCCGTGTCGTCGTGCAGGGAGGCTGGCGGCCTTCAGCAGCTGATGAGCACAGAGGCAGCCGTGGTCTGGGAAGGAGCACAGCTGCTGAGGGGGAGACTCTTAGCCAGAGAGACAGTCTGCTCCTCCCCAAGGACACCGATGGGACTGTGGTGGTGGAGCGTATGATAAGGCAGAAATTTGGGGTGCAGGATAATGGCCCTTCGGCACACGTGCATCTGTCTTGTTGTCCTGAGTGCTGAGCTCCTGAAGAACCCACAGGGTGTTGATCACGGTCTCGGGGCGCCTCACCTGGAGCAAGGACTCAGGCAGCAGCATTGCCTGAATGATGAATGTGCTGTTACATGCTAACTTAAACATATTCCCAAGTAGTGAAAAGCCTGGGACAGAAGACAATATTTGTTTCTATAGACAGTACGAGAGAGCATGAGTAGAATGACATCCACATTGTGTTTTTTGTTTTCTCTTCCCCTCCTTCAACAGCCCTTTAAAAATGTCCTCTTTAGTGATCTCTACCTATACCTATTTCCATATCTGTACCTACAGAGATGCCCACACACTTATGTCCTGGGGATCTAATGCAGGCCATCTGCTGTTCCATGAAATGTGATAGGTTTTAGACTCCTTTAGTATTTCTACTTATAAAAGATCACAGGTCTGTATAATAATTAGTCTTTTCCTACTAATTGGTGACAACTTGAATCTCCATTTATCTGGGCATCAAAATGTTTTAAATATTAACTAAGTTTCCCAAGCTCTCAGTGTGCTTGTGCTGTGCATCTGGTTAGAGATGGGTCAGCTGGTCAACCGAGGCAGAGCCAGCCAGAGGCCTGCGTGGGATGTTGGGGGCCTGTCATCGGCTATCACATACATAGGTCATGGGCAGCCCAGACCCAAGGCCATCTGAATGTAGCTGTCTCTGAACTTCAGAGTACCGCTGTACATAAAAATTGGCTTGCCTCTAATCAGTGGGACCACCTCATTTGATTTTTGAAAGTCAAGTCAGTCAAACAACTCATTGGACAGTTCTCCATATGATCAGTCATGTGTGTAGGCAAGCAGCTTCAACAAAAGCATGTTTTGAAGGAATTCATATCAGGCACTTAATTTAAATGGTGAATGAGCAAAGGATTATTTGAGGGAAATTTATCAATACTATCTATAGCTATGTCTGGGCTTATACTTGATATTTTTAAATAAAGTGTACCCATTTATTTATTATATGTTAATTAATTATGTTATATTAATCATGCAATAATCATATACTATATGATATTAATTATATGATTAAATTACAAAAATTAAAGACAATTATTAAAATTATATTTAACATCCATGTTACATAGCTGTTACATGAATTAGTATAATTGACTATGTTATCAACTAATTGACTAGTGTATATTAACATAAAGTCATTATCTATAATAGCAATATTTTTAGGGGTGCCTGGGTGGCTCAGTCAGTTGAGCATCCAACTCTTGATTTCAGTTTAGGTCATGATCTCAGGGTCATGAGCCCTGTACTGGGCGTGGAGCCTGCTTAAGATTCTCTCTCTCCCTCTCTCTCTGTCTTCTCCCCCTTCTCGCTTTCTCAAAATACAAAAAATAATATATACATATATGCATATATATATATATTTTATATATATATATATAAAATTATATATATATATATATATATAAAATTTTATATATATATATATAAAATAGCAGTATTTTTTAAAGACTAGTATTTGTATTTTGCTTTCTAGTATAAAAGCTTGAGTGAGACCAACCATGAACCAATTCAGAGAAATATAAAAATTAGCCAGACCTGGAATCCCTAGGACTCTGGAGTGCTATGTGATGAAAAGTGACCCTCCTCCATAATTTCAACCCTTGTAGACAATATCCTCTTCCCAGAGGGCCCCATGAGCAGTAGTTGTCCATGACCACTATAAACAGCAGTGTCAGTAGCTCCTAAAAATGGCACTATTTCAGGACAACAACCTGTCCTCTGGCCACCGACTACAATCGGCCATGGAGTGTACATGGAGAAGGTGTGACTTCCTTCTAGGTTGAGGAAATCAGACCTATGTGCTGGTCCCTTCCATGTAAAGCCTGGCCTTAGGGTCAAGGTTTTGAATACACCTGCTGAAATGCAAATGTGTGATGGAAATCAACCGATTGAGTCATTATCACTCATTAATAGTTAATGAGAACTGGTTTGCCAGATGAGCCTTCCCTAAATAAGGCCTTGACGCAGACAGGAGAGGCAAGAGCTGAAAGCATGAAGGATTCAGGGAACAGAACCTTGCGGTCCTGGGTGGGCAAATGGGCTGAAGTGGAGTATGGAGTCAGATGTGGGAAACCGAGGGCCGAAAGAAGTAGGACTTCTGTGGAAAGGAACAGAATAATGCTAGTGTGCCACTGAAGAGCTGGGAGAGGGGAACCGTGATGGGGTCCCCATCTTGCTGAAGGGGAGCACGAGCACAGGTGCCACAGCTGGCCTCTCCATGGGCGTCTTGCACATCTGCTCCCACGTGGAGGAGCTAGCAAGACTCTCCACAAATGCTCATGTTCAAAGAGAAGTGCATTCACACCCAGTATTTTCTCATCTTGCCATGACTGAGATAGGTGTGACCCAAAATTTATTGATTATCAACAGAAAAGCAGAGGTATAGCTAGAGGGATCTCACACCCAGAAAAGATAATTCTGTTACAGTTCGTGGGGGAGCGGGTTATGTGATGTTTATATTCTACAAATGAGAAAACAAATTCCAAATAAGCAAACAAAATGATAGAGAACCAAACAACCGAGGATTGGGAATGTTCCATCTATTTAATGGCAATATTCTTAAATATTCTTAAAATGTCTGCTGTCTTTTTGGAAAGAATGTCATGGAAAACTACAAAAAATGCTTTGCCTTGATTTTATTATTTGAACAATTATTCTTTCTGTCTCAGATAGAATGATCAATAGTTCATGGTTTTATTTCAAATGCACACATCATGACTTGACCACCGTCCTGACCTCTCTGCACATAGGTTGTATGGCACAGGAAGTTCAGGATCACTGTTCTAGTTTCTTCTATTGATGAGAAAATGCATGTGAATCTCTTGGATTAATGCCTGGCACTTAATAAGTCCTCCATCAGTTAGTGAGTTATTATTATTATCCTGGTTCCTGAATCCTAGTGGTTTGTCTATGAAGATTCTCTCAAATAAGTGGACCCAAGAACTCAGTCTGTCTCATTCTGTCACATGCATTCTTTTAATTTTATTTTTTTTAAACTTAAATTCAATTAGTTTAACACATAGTGTATTATTAGTTTCAGAGGTAGAATTTAGTGATTCATCAGTGCATATAACACCCAGCACCAGATTTCCTCAGAGCACACTTTGAAGTAAGCTCGAGTTCTTTTTGGAACACCTTAGGACTTTGGTGTTTAATGGTTCTTGCTTCTTTTTACTTCTCAGTACATGTTTATTTACTCTCTGGGTACAGTGTACCAAAGAAGTGAAGAAAAAGAAAGTTTTGTTTACATAAAAAATGTTTTAAATTGTGAGAATGTAAAGTTAAAAAAATTACCTGCTGACAGGTAATGAATGGCCAGTGAGCCATTCATCCTTATGCCTGGAAGATCCTTTTTGGTTAATGAGAAACATGGAAGTGTCCAATAGACAGAAGAATAACAGGGAGTTCATAGAAAAAGACATCAATTGATAAATAAGCATTGAAAAAATTGTTCCTTTTTACTAACACCTCAACAATGTGACTTTCTAGAGGTTACTATTTTCTCATCTATTAAAATACAAAAAATAGGGGCACCTGGGTGGCTCAGTGGGTTAAGCCTCTGCCTTCAGCTCAGGTCATGATCTCAGGGTCCTGGGATCAAGTCCCGCATCAGGCTCTCTGCTCAGCAGAGAGCCTGCTTCCCCTCTCCCCCGCCCCCTCTCTGCCTGCCTCTCTGCGTACTTGTGATCTCTGTCTGTCAAATAAATAAATAAAATATTTAAAAAAATACAAAAAATATGGTAACACTCACAATGCATGTCAAATGTGATGATTACAATCTATAGGACTGGAAAATGCTTCAGTGTCTGGTATGCTTGGTCAAACATGCAATGAGGAGCTTACAACGTTCAGATGCTTTGATATTTTCTTTTTCGACTTAATATTGTTCCTTATTGTTTTAAATATTTTTTTCAATGACACATGGTCTATTCGAAAGTTGTTAAGAGGGTCAATCCCAAGATTCTCATTTTTTTCTCCCCCTCCTCCTTTTCCTCTTCCTCTTCCTCCTCCTTCTTCTTTGTATCTGTATAAGATGATGGATGTTAACTAAACTTAAACTTATTGTGAGAATCATTTCACAACATATGCAGGTCATGTCATTATGCTGTACATCTTAAACTTACACAGGGCTGTGTGTCAATTAAATTTTAGAAAAAACGGAAAAAAATTCTGCTAGTCTTCAATATTTGCAGTCATAGTTGTCCCCTGAGTTGGTCCCCATCTTGTCTCTTTCCACTTTTCCATAGTTTCTACTCTCAACTCCATCGGTTGTTTCCTCTGATAGTTACCTCCACATTTCTAAATAACATGGTGCACTGTTATCTGACGCATTAATTTTAGACTTTGTTGACTTTTTATTATGGTAGATAAAGGCATTAAAATTTAAAAACTTTCTCCTCCCCACATAGACCCAAATATAATTCTATCCTAATTTTATTGTTAAATCCATAATGATGTCTGAACTTGCATTACCATGACTATGAAAATACTATTTATTGCTAAGTCTAGTGAGGTGCTTTATTTGTACTTCCTATCTCTTATAACTTTTAGTTTTTTCCAGGAGTTAATCTTTGCTTTCTTTTCTCATTCACTTAGTTTCTTTGTGACTCTCTAGCTAAAAATTCTCAAAGTAATTTTATTATAAACTATCAGTGTTCTTTTTCCAGAATGTCTGTCCCTTGTGATCTATCTTTGACAACCCACCTTGAGTCATCCACCTCCCCTTTCCAGTCTGGACTATATTGTCTAGGCTTGCTTGTGCACCTGTCACCATGTGATTGGCTTTTTTAGTCATTTCATTAATTCCTTTTCTGTACTGGTCCCCATGCCATTCTCTTTCTTGGTTTATTCCACTGTTTGGGCAGAGCACTTTTTCCTATAAACTTCTTGAAAACAAATACATAGGAAGTACATTTTATAAGATTGTACATATCTGAAGATATCTTTATTTTTCTCCTTCATTTGATGGCAATTTGACTGAGTACAGAAATTGAAGTTGAGAAGTAGGATGCTGTTTCAACTCTCATGACTTGCTATATTGCCAGGTTTAATCTGAATCTTTCTCAAAGCATTTAGGAATTTCTCTTCTTGCCTGGAGTTTTATTCTTTAGGAATTTCTCTTCTTATTCTTTATTCCAACATTGTGCCTAGTATTCATGGAACCAATTAATCTGGATTTACATGTTCTTCAGTGCTGAATTTTTTTTAAACTCCTGTTAGCTAGATATTAGTCCTCGTGGATTAATAATATCTCACATTGTCCATCTCTGTGTTTTTGTTCTACTTTTAGGGAGATATCCTTGATTTATCTTTCAACCTTTCAACTTAATTTTTATTTCAGTTATTAAATTTTTTATTCATAAGAGCTCATGTTCACTAATTATCCTCCTTTTAGAGCATATTGTCTATATTTTCATTGATGCAATATCTCTTCCTTTCTCTCTGTGGCTCTCCATTAAATTTCCTCTAAAACTTTCTTCTCACACTGACTTGTCTCTCTCTCCATTTGGCTCCGTTTGCCTTTTGCTTCTTTATTCTGTCTTTTGCAGGACAGAGGCTTCTTTTAAATGTGCATTTTATTTCTTAACACTATGAAATATTCCATCAATATTAATTTAAATAGAATAGAAGTGGGGCAGCACATAGTCCTAGCAGGGTTGTTAAGAACATAGTTTCTAGAGCAAAACCATCTGGAGTTAAGTTTCTCTTTCCAGCCATATGACCACAAGCAGATTATTTGACACACTGTGCCTCTGTTTTCTGGTCTTTGGAATAAGGCTAATTACAGTACTTATAGGATATCTGAGAAATTGAAATCAGTGGATCTGTTAATGAACAATTTAGGACAATCCCTCACACATAGAGAGCACTCATTAAGTCAAAGCCATTATTATTATTATTATTATTATTATTATTATTATTACTACCCAGTGAGGTCAGATTTTGGTGTCTAGTTCTGATAACCCAACTGTAAGTGGAACATTGACAAGCTAAAAATTTTCAAGAGGATACTGATAAAAGATCTGAGAGATGTCATATGAAGAATAGATAAGAAAACCACGAATGTTTAGTCTGAATAAGGAAAATGGCTTGGTGAGGAAACATGATATTAATTTTTAAATAAAATGTATATTTGCCAGTAAAACTCTTTTTTTGTGTGGTTGTAAACATTCATAGCTTTTAAAAAAATTCTTTATTTAAATTCCATTTAGTTAACATGTACTGTATTATTAATTTCAGGGTTAGAATTTAGTGATTCATCAGTTGCCTATAACACCCCGTGCTCAAGACAGTTCTTCTAGCTATGGTGGAAGGGCTATATGAAATAAAACAAGGGGAGAGAAGAATTTAGGAAAACAAAAAGATTTTGGTAACCTAGATTGCTCACCACGGCAGCACTATCTTCTACACAGACAGGATACTGTCTGTATGAGTTTCCAACTGCAGCCATAAAAATTAGCAACACATTTACCAGTTTGTACAACACGTATTTATTGACTTAAGGTTATGCGGAGAGTCAGAACTCTCATTGGGCTAAAAACTAGGTGTGGTCAGGGCTTCGTTCTTTCTGGAAACTCCAGGGGAAAATCTGGCCTTTTTCACCTTCTAGAGGCCACCTGCATTCATTGGCTCACAGCCCCTTTCCCCATCTTCGAAACCAGCAGAGCAGCACCTTCAAATCCACCCCCCAATCTCCATATCCTAACTCCCTTTTATAAGGATCCTGCCCAGGAAATCCAGGATGATTTCTCCATCTCAAGATCCTTAATTTAACCACGTCTGCACAACCATTTTAGTGTTTATGGTACCATATTCACAGATTTCAAGGATTAGGATGTGGACATCCCTGGGGACCATTATTGTTATTATGACGCTGCCTGTATCTTGAAAAAAGAGTGCAATGGGAAGTGTTAGAAACAGGAAGGCAGGACTCTCCTTAGCCAAGACAGAATCATCATTCTGTGAGAGACTTCTGCGTGATGTCATGAGGACACAAGGCCAGCCATTCTTCAAGGAGCAGGCCCAGAAGGTAGCCAGGAACAAAGGAAGAAAAAGGACGCAAGTAACACTGGGGCCCAACAGCAATAGATCTGTGGTAAGAAGAGGAATTCCAAGCCTTAACCATGGTGACCTTCAGGAAAAATGAAGGCCAGCTTTAAAATGTAAGTTGTGGAGGTCAAAGGCCTGGGGTAGATTCTGTAGACATGTAATTTTTAACGTAATTATTAAAAGTAGTAAGTGTACAATCATGGCTACATTTTTCTACAAATCACACTAAAGGAATAAAAAAGGACAAAAAGAAAAGAAAAGAAAAGAAAAGAAAAAAGAAAAGAAAAGGAGAGAGAAAAAAAGAAAAGGAGAGAGAAGAAAAAAGGAGAGAGAAGAAAAGAAAAACTGCACAAACTCTATTTTCAGTGAAACCAGGAGACAAATACGACATTATCTCTGGTTTATGCAAAAGACTTATCACAAGCAGCTGAGTGGAGGAGGAAAGACAGAGAAGGGACAGTGGAAGTAGAGAGGGAGCAGCAGGTCTGGAGGCGGGTCTCAGGAAACGTCAGCAGAGAGACCTTTCCTGAAGGTCAAGAGCTTGGAGCTGAAAGCATTCCATGTGGCTCATTTGTAACAAAGGGTGTCAGGACTCAAAGAAGCAGAGAAGGTGGGGGACTCCTTGCAGGAAAAGGAATGGTCTGGAGCAGTGGAAACCAGGAGATGCTGTGGGGAATCTTGGAGGGCTGCCCTGCAGAAACCTTCCTAGCCCTACCCTGTGCTTTCTTCACATAGGAATCCCCTACACATAACTACTGAAGGAAAACCAAGTTTCTTTCCCTCATGATGAGTAGTAAAAGTTGAGCTGCCATAGCACTGTGGCAAAGCCATTGTAAGAAAAAAAATGGTGAAAAAATGTAATATTAGATAAATATCACTAACCAGAAAATAGATGTCACTAATTGGAAAATGATCATTTTTCACATAAGGTGAAAGTTGTGTGGAAATATTTTGCAATATTTTAAAAACTTTTAAACTCTAATTGCCTCTAGAAAGGAGGACTAGAAAGGAGAAATGAAAGAGCTCTGGGAAGAGATGCTAGATAATAGAAATGAAAAATGTTAGAAAAAAATTCTTAGAAATGAAGATTATATATGGTCTCTCTGTATTATTATAGAATATTATATATACATAAATATATTAAATATGTATAAAATAAAAATAAATATAAACATAATAAATATTTTCCCCTAGAACAATGGGTTCAGTATTCACTGAGTCAGTGTTTGCAGAAACTTTACGAAACACAATTGTTGTGAATAATAACGTACTGTGCATGCATGTGTACAAGCATCTCTATATGTATATAAACACATGCGTTTTTATGTGTATTTGCCCATTTTCCTTCAGACCACTACTATCAATACAATAAAAGGCTATGTTTAAGAAGGGGTTCTCAGTGGTTCTTTGGGAAGATTGTCAAAGGCATTTTGAAGGAACAGTAAGTCTTCCTGGGTGATCAGGCCAATTTACAGTTGAATTGGGGTTTCTTTGAGGTTTCTTAAGTATAGGACTCTCAGTCCTTTTTTCAACTACTACTTGTTTATGAGATTTATACAAACCCTTGAGAGATTTACTCATGACTTAATTTAGTTTGCAACGTTTAAATTTTATCCATGCTGAGTTTATCACCACAGTAAATGCATGCCATGCAGATAAGAAACTCCAAGACCCTAGCTGGTGAAGCTTTAGGGCAATGAAATCATTGTTCTGTGGAGGCTGAGAAAACTTGGGTGCCAGATGCAAAAAAAGAGTGCAAGGAGATTTTCTTACAAAGGGGGAGCATTTCCATGAAGACTCTGAACTTTATGATTCTCAATACCAATTGTCCTTACATTGTGTATTGCTTTAGGAAAATAGTACTTAAGTTCTCTTTGCCAAAGCACTATAAAGGCAGCGATGAAAATATTCAGACAGCCCGGAAGATCCATTTGCTAAGTGAACTTTCTGGAGGTCTCTCTCTCCAGCCCCCTGCTTGTTGCGCAAACTCCTACCTTACCTTTAATTTGATTCATACCGAAAATGTCCTTTTTATTTTGCTCCCAGACCTTTTTTTTTTTTTTTTAATCCTTCCTGGTGCCTTGTTTGTTTTCAATCATTCATCCATCCATGTATCCATTTATTTATTCAGTAAACATTTACTGAACTACACAAGGTACTACCAGATGCTACTGAGAATAAAAGGGATGAAAAAAGCAGAAACTGTTCTACCAACTGGAGTCTCAATTCTAAAGTTGGAAGACATATAATACAAGTAAAGTTATTAAATAAATAACAAAATATCAGACATAAGGATATTTGATACAGAGAATTAAAATTATCTGATGGGGGTGTGCCTGGGTGGCTCAGTGGGTTAAGCCTCTGCCTTCGGCTCAGGTCATGGTCTCAGGGTCCTGGGATTGAGCCCCACATCGGGCTCTCTGCTCAGCAGGGAGCCTGCTTCCCCCTCTCTCTGTCTCTGCCTCTCTGCCTGCTTGTGATCTCTGTCAAATAAATAAATAAAATCTTTAAAAAAAATTAAATTATCTGATGTTATAGAGAATGACTGAGGAGTTATTTTAGATTAAGTAATCAAGAGGTGATATTTTCTTGCATGTTGTGTTTTCATTTTTGTTTCATTCAAACTGCTTTCTATTTTCCATTTTTACCTCTTTTTTAACTCATGTGTTATTCAGGAATGTGTTATTTACTTTCTTAATATTTGGGAACTGTCTAGAACTATTTCTGCTATTGATTTTTAATTTAATTCCACTTGGTAAGACATTAATTCTTACAGATATTGAGATTTAATCTATGGTTTTATTTTTTATTTATTTCTAAATTTAAAAAATTTTTTATTGTGTTATGTTAGTCACCATAGAGCCCATCATTAGTTTTTGGTATAGTGTTCCATGATTCATTGTTTGCATATAATACCCAGTGCTCCATGCAGGCCATGCCCTCCCTATTACCCATCACCAGGCTCACCCATCTCCCCATCCCCTCCCTTCTAAAACTCTCTGTTTCCCCGAGTCCATAGTCTCTCCTGGTTCATTTCCCACTCTTATTTCTCCCCCTTCATTTTTCCCTCCTCCTAATGTCCTCCCTGCTATTCCTTATGTTCCACAGATAAGTGAAGCCATATTCTATGGTGTTATGAACCCAAATTTTATCTACCTTGGTAAATATTCTGTGTGAATATTTTTTAAAAATGTGTATTCTGTTGTTGTTGGGTAGGACATTCTATAAAGAGTAATTGAATCAATTTAGTTGGCAGTGTTGTTTAATCTTCTATATCCTCACTGATTTTCAGTTTCATTGTCCTATCAATTACTGAGATAGGGATATTGAGATGTTTGATTATGATGGTATATTGTGTATTTCTCTATTTCTATCAGGTGTTGCCTCATGTATTTTAAAGTTTTATTATTACCTAAAAATTGTATGATTGTACCATACTCTACTATAATTTAGTGTGGTTTGCCCTCTGGATAAACTGAGTCCTTTAAATTACTGTTATATGCCAGGTAATATTCTTTGCACTTATATCTACTTTTTCTGATTATGAAGCCCTTTCATATTTTGAATTTTTGTTAGCATGATATATCTTTTTCTCCATCTTTTACATTTAACTTATCTGTGTCTTGAAAAATGCATTTCTTGTAAGTAGTGTGTAGTTGGGCCTTGCTATTTAATATATCTAATATCTCTGCCTTTTATTACTTTTTAATTTTTTTAAAGATTTATTTATTTTAGAGGGGTGGAGAGGCAGAAGGAGAGAGATAGAATCTCAAGCAGACTCCCTGTTGTTGAAAATGGAGGCAGATGCAGGGCTCGATCTCATGACTCTGAGATCATGACCTGAGCTGAAATCAAGAGTTGGATGTTCAACTGACTGAGTCACCAGAGCACCCCAATCTCTGCCTTTTAAGTACAATATTTATACCAATTACATTTAGTTTTATTATAGAAATTTTTAAGTTTAAGCCCATTATCTTGCAATTGTTTTTTCAATTTGTTTCATCCGTTCTTTGTTTCCCTTTTCCTATTTTGTCTCTTCTTTCAAATCAATTGTATTTTATTATTCCATTTTATCTCCTTTATTTACTACTGTTTGCCTCTAAGTGATGCACCATTTCATGTGTAAGAAAGAACATTGCTTTATCATTTCCAATGCTCTTCATTCTTTTGTGCAGATTGATGTTTTTATCTGGTATCGTTTTCCTTCTACCTGCCATCTTCCTTCTTCCTCTCACATCCCTTTTACCAGGGTACTATTGGTGCTGATCTACAGCTGTATTCATGAGCTGCTAATCTAGACAACTTGTGTACTTTTGAAAAACATCATAATTTTACCTTCCTTTTTGAAAGATATTTTTACTGGCTATAGAACTCTGGATTGATAATTTTGTTTTTCTTTCAATACTTTAAAGATGCTATTCCACTATCTTATCAATTGCATTGTTTCTGACAAGAATTCTGGAGGAGTCCTTATTTTTGTTTCTCTGTAATTAACGTGTCCTTTTCCTTTGGGTGCTTATAAAATTCTCTTTTTAGAATTGGTTTTGAGTAAGTTTATTAGGATGCACCTTGGTGCTATTTTCTTCATGTATCTTATGATTGGAATCCTTGGAACTTCATGTACTTGCAGATTTATAGTGTTTTTCTTTTAAATCAAATTTGGAAAATTCTCAGCCATGAAAGTTGTTCTACAGTTCAAAGCTCACAGTTTCACTCTTTTAAAAAAAATCATATTTCTTTATGTGTTTCATTTTCACAGTTTTATTACTATATTTTCATGTTCTTCCACAACAGCTAATCAACTATTGAGCTCATCTAGTGTATTTTCATCTCATCCACTGTAGGTTTCACCTTTCAGAATTCAATTTGGATCATTTTTTATGTCATCTATGATTGGCTTCATTGTTTTAATATTCAGAATAAAACTATTGTAACTGCAAATTCTAATATCTCTGGATCTAAAATTTCTAGATAAGTTTCAATTAGTTGATTTCTAAAAATTGTTACCATGATTTGTATTTTCCTGCTTCCTTTTTTGTATACCTTCTCATCTTTGTTTGGGTGACAGCCAGACATTGTGAATTTTCCCTAGTTTGGTATTGTATATCTTTCTATTCCTAAACATATTTTTGACCTTTGTTCTCAAGTGCAATTTATAAGTTACATGGAAATAGTTTTTTTTGGTTTTTTTTTTTCTCCCTTTCAGGTCTTGCTTTTAATACTTTTTAGTTAGTATCATAGCAGTGCCTAGCATAGGGCTAATTATTCCCAGCTTCTGGGGAAAGACTATTGTGAGTAGTCTATCCAGTGTTCCATGATTTATAACAAATTTTAGGCTTACTGTGAGAAAAGGCACTATGCTTGGCCCTGTGTGAATAATGGTACTGTTCCCTCTAATATATATATTTTTCCCTCTAATATATATATATATATATATATATATTTTTTTTTTTTTAGATTTTATTTATTTATTTGACAGAGATCACAAGTAGGCGGAGAGGCAGGCAGAGAGAGAGAGGAGGAAGCAGGCTCCCTGCTGAGCAGAGAGCCTGATGTGGGGCTCGATCCTAGGACCCTGAGATCATGACCTGAGCCGAAGACAGAGGCTTAACCCACTGAGCCACCCAGGTGCCCCTCTAATATATATTTTTAATATATTAATATGGTTTACCCATTTCAGGCATACAACTCAATGATTTTTACTTAATTTACCAAGTTGTGAAACCATAACCACAAGTCAGTTTTAGAATATTTTCATCATACTAATAAGATGCTTCATGCCCATTTGCTATTAACCCTAGTTCCCTTCCCCAGACAACTACTAATTTATTTTCCTATAGACAGCTGCTAATAACACTCATGTGGAAGGCTTTGTGTAGTTTTGTGTTTTCATGTCTCTTGAGTAGATACTTATGAATGGAATTGCTGAGTCATAGCACAAATTTATATTTAACTTTTGAAGAAATTTCCAAATGGTTTTCCAATGTGGCTACAATTCTCACAAGTAATATATAAATGTTCCTGTTTCTCCACATCCTTGCCAAAATTTTTATCGTGTGTCCTTTACTGTGGTCATTCTAGTGAGTGTGAAATGGTATTGCATGCATTTTTAATTTGCATTTCCCTAATGCAATGTTGATCTTGTACTTACTAACCATTCATATATCTTCCTTGGTGAAATATCTATAGAAATAGTTCACCCACATTTTTTAATTGAGTTGTTTGTCTTCATATTATTTAGGAGTGTTTTTTTTTTTAAGATTTTATTTATTTATTTGACAGACAGAGATCACAAGTAGGCAGAGAGGCAGGCAGAGAGAGAGAGGAGTAAGCAGGCTCCCCGCCAAGCAGAGAGCTCGATCTCTGCTGTGGGGCTCGATCTCAGGACCCTGAGATCATGACCTGAGCTGAAGGCAGAGGCTTTAACCCACTGAGCCACCCAGGCACCCCTAGGAGTGTTTTTTTTATTGTTGTTGTTTTCATTTTGGTGTGTGTGTGTGTAGTCTGGATACAAATATTTCATCAGATATAGACAGATAGATAGATAGATAGATAGATATAGATACATATTTTATTATTTTATTTTATTTTATTTTATTTATTCATTTTATTTATTCATTTGATAGAGAGATCACAGGTGGGGAAGGGGGAACCAGGCTCTCCCCTGAGCAGAGAGCCCAATGTGGGGCTTGATCCAGGACCCTGAGATCACTACAGGGGCTGAAAGCAGAGGCTTAACCCACTGAGCCACCCAGGTGCCCCTCGTCAGACACATTTTGAAAATATTTTCTTAGTCTATTTCTTGTCTTGATTTTCTTAATGGTGTCATTTGAAGCTCAAATGTTTTGAATTTTTTGTGATATACAATTTATCCATCTCTCTAATACTTTTTGATGGCTTGTCTCTCGAGTTGAATTAGTTTCTTTATGTACATGTGTTGATGAGTACTTTGATAAATACATAAGGGGACCTTCTGCAGATCTCTCAGATTCTCTCTGTGAAATTCTCTTCTCTGAAACTTTGTTCTGTGAATCTGATTGGTTTATTCTCCCCTAAATTTCATCTTCTCTCCTCAATTCAGAGCATCTGTCTGGTTCTTCCTGGATTCTCCCTCTATGCACCATGGTCTGGAAACTCTCTCTAGACAATAGAGAATAGAGGACAGAAGTTGAGGTTCTCTTATTTTCTGTCTCTCAAAAATCTTTGTCTTCTGTTGCCTGATCCAGTTTCTTTAAAAAGAATTCTTTAAATATATACTTAATTCTATTCGTTAATTTAGTCTATTTTTTTAAATTGTTCCAAGCCAGGTAGGAAGATTAAAACAGTCTCTGTGACTCCATCCTGGCCAGAAGTGGGAGTCCTAACATGGAGATGACATTAGGCTGAGATCTGAATGGCAGAATGAATAAAGTCCTATGAAGCTCAAGTGAAAGCTAAGATGTGAAAGAACCACTGAGAGTTCCAGAAGACTGACCTTGCCAGAGTGAAGTCCCTTGGTGGCAATGAGTTTGGTATGTTTCAGAAGCATACCAAAAGCCTGGAATGGTTGAATCTTGATTTTGGAAGAGAAAGTGAGGTAAGCATGTGGAGAGATCGCCAACCCCAGGTCAGGTGACTGTATCTTATCTTATCTGAAGTGCAGTGGGATGACCTTGGAGTTCTGCTCCCCACCAGCTTGGTCTCTGTCTCTGGACCCTTGGATTGGTCAAGTTTTAAAGATCCCTAAGAAGGTCAGACCATGATTGAAATAGTTCCCATTCTCACCTGTGCTCAGCACTTGTGTATACACGCACACTCCATGATGGAAAGAGGGTGCATTTAGGTAAGCCACAGAAGAAAATAAGGTAACTGAGAAAATCCTGTTCTATACTACCCTTCTCCAGAGGAACATTTCCACAGAGAAGAGAAGCATAAAATTCAGTGATGTGTGGTTGATCTTTACCTGGGTTTTTTTGCATCCTCTCTTAGGATTTCTTATAGCTCCCCTCATCTAATTGGGAATTAGAAAATATGGATAAAACTGAAATAATTTACAACCATAGGAATTATTATTATTGTTATTCTAATGCATTCACTTCATTACCTCTCCTGGGGAGAAAATTGTTAGATGCTTGGTATCTGGAGCAGAAAGGAATTTACCCTGACAAGGTATTTTTTTTGTGAATTTGTTTTCCTTGGTGTGTGATGACTAGGACTACTTCTTAATGGTCTCCTGATGTTTGACAAGATCTCCAAGCAATAATTGTGCCACTGCTGGTTGGAAAATTTTATCCCTGTCAATTTTGTTCTTTTAGTTATATTTTTCTAATAAAAATGTCAATACACAAAACATATTTTGCTGCCTTTTTCTTTTCAACCCAAGCTTGCATCTCATTATAGTTTATGACTTTTTGTGCTAAAGATTTGCAACTTGCTGACTATCCCCTCATGCTTAAGATTCAAAGAATATCCAGTCGTATGTGTTCTGCTAACACACAAACTTTGGTTTATTGTAAGTTAAAGGCAGTGAGGACTCGATATTCTTCACACAAGGCATTTTAGCAGTGCCCAGATACCCATCAGTCTAGAATCATTGTGTGCACACATATGTCACAAAACTCAAAACTTCTAAAACCCAGTCTCCTGTCAGTGGGAGCTGCCTGATAACTATCTTCTGATTCTAGACCCACCTCTCACTTTTACTGCATTCTGGGATCTTAGCAAGTTGGAAATATGATCTGCAGAGACACAAGGAAAGATGGGATTTAAGGGCATGTTTCCACAAAGTTGCAATATAAAGGGTAAGGAAAAAAGAGGGAAGGAGAGAAGTGGGGAGAGAGGGAGGAAGAGAAACAATTGTTAATGGCGATGAGTTGTTTAAACACTGCATGATCTGGTGACTTCAAAATAGTATGAGAGAAGCCATCATTCTCTGCTGCTCTGGTCCAAAGAATGCCCTCTTCAGTACCTGGTGGAAAACAGGCTTCTTTAGATCCAATTTACTTGGGCTTATGCTTTCTATCCTTGAGAGTAACTAAGTTTATAAAGATCCCCTTGCCTCCTGGGCTTCTTAATCATGATAACTGGCATCACCCCCCTCCCCATCCCTCTCTACTTCCACAGAAGCCATTTCTTTTGTGCCCCCCAGGAAAGAATAACTTTTATAAGGCAATCTGTTGTAATCCCGTTAATTTTCCTTTGTGAACGGAGGCCACACACCAGTACCTCCTCTGAGGGTCACTGAAGGACATACCCTTGCAGAACAGGGATTCCATGATGCTTAGAGACGAGATTGCAAAACCTAGGGCTGCTTTTGTTTCCGCTCTGTTCGGGAGTTATTACCAATATGTGTGCAAGACTCAGTTTCCCTGATTCATCCCTTTGAATTTTCTTGCCTGATTCATTTGCGTCTGAAAAATGACTGTAGTAACCAAATACCAAGAGGTCAAAGTGGTTGATGGGATCCTGCATCATTTCAGTTGTACCTTGTGCTGCTTGAGGTTCACTTAATGTGAGAGGAAACAGCTGTCAAACTATTTCAAATTTGCTCAGACACTTCTAGATCTAAAAACAATCCCTGCCTTTCTTTCTTTAGTGACAATACGCATACCACACAGTGTTATTGTTCATGATCTATTTTATCGTTCTAATGAGATTAACAGAAAGAGAGACCGGTAGGTCCCCCTCAGTCCTGCAAGTGCATGCTTCCAAATTCAGCCTACTCTTGCAGGTGTCAATTTCATGATAACAAAGGTACCGTGGAGTCACAGATTTGGGAGAACCTTAAAATTCTATCCAGGCTTGTCACCCATATTTGCCTCAACGTCTCTGACGTCAGAGAAATTCCCCTTTCTACCCCTGCACTGCTTTCTTTAATAGAAAATTTTCCTTCACATGAACTGAAACCTACCTCTATACGGTCACCTTAGTCTGTGTATGGAATTTAACAATCCCTAGAATTTGGTTCCAACGTTGTTAGCACTTTTCTCCTCATCCCTTAGCTCCAGGCCAACAGCTTCCCACCAGCGACTGCGGTGCCTCAATTCTCTGAATCTGCAGGTAGGTCACTTTATTTGGCAGAAAGGACTTGACAGATGTGGTGACGTGAAGGGCCCTAAGATGGGAAGATTATCCTGGGCTGTCTAAGTGGGCAAATCCTCGGGAAGCAGAGGGAGAAGACACTAAGACAGAAGCAGAGAAGAGAGGGGCTTGCAGAGACGTCCGCTGCACCCCTGCAGCCCATTGAGAGAGGAGCCGTGAGCCAGAGAGAGCAGGCCAACTCTGGAGTCTGGGGAGGCAAGGAGACAGATTCTCCACTAGAACACCCAGAAGGAGCCCGGCCCTGCATGCATCCTGAGTTTAGAATTTCCGGCCACCAGAACTAAAGGTAAGAAATTTGTGTTTTTAGCCTTCCAGTGTCTGGTAATTTGTTAAGGCATCCACAGGGAACAAACACATGCCTAAACTGCTTTCCTGCCTTCATTCTGCCTAACACATCCCACTCATCCTGCCAGGCCCAGCGTTTACTTGTTACTTTGACTGGAAGGGATCTCTCTACCTCTTAAACATATCCAGCAATTGTTGCTCTGATCCATTCAGTTAAGACAAAAATTGCACGATGTTACTTGCTTTCTTAAACGGTATGCAAACACTCTGTAAGTACTTGGTTTGTTTAATTTTTCTTATTTCTGCGCTTCTTCACACCCCAATTATAGCTTCTTTGAGTACAGAAACTGTGACCTCAAATTTATCTTTCCGGGTCCCCTGGAATCAGACCGAAGACCATAGCAAGCACCGTCCATGAGTTCTCTTCTCTGGCCTGAATCGCGTCCTCACCAGTCGGTACACGGCGAGTGCGTGTTTATAGGACAGGGACAGAAGCTTTACATCCTCAGCTATCACCCCAAAATATTTTAGCCAAGATGCCCAGTGGTCCTCATTTCCCTGGCTGCAGCCTTAACTTCCCTTCAGTGCAGTCTCCCCCAACTCTGTCTCCTTTCCTCTCCTGGCAATGCCAGTAACTCTCCCGTCGGTTAATTTTCCATTTTCACAAGAAGTCCCTCGTCCCTTTCTTCTTTAAAATAAGAATCTATGATATACGGAAGCCCAAAATATCTGACTTCTTTTTAAATGAGAGCTGCGTCAAACCCACAGGAAACCGAAACATAACCAAATTGTGCGATACCTTAAAACCAGAAGCAAACAAAAGAGTGCATTGAAATTCCCCATTTTATTTCTGGCTGTGTATCCGTGAGTGAATTAATGGTTAGGAAAGGCAGTTTTGCTGAGGTAGGTGTTGTACAAAGAACTTCCTGCAGACAGCGGACCACAAAACCAAAACCGAGCTTGGTTTAAAATAATTCAATTAAGTGGAAGTCACCCTATAAATAAACATATCGAAATGTCCGCTGGAGCACCAGAGTCATGATTAATAGAGTGTTTCCATATAAAAATTAACCCAGTTTTTTAACTCCGCATTATTACAGTACGGGCATGTCCGTGGTTCACGATGTTCATTCTCACATCACAAACACATATTAAGCATATATTCCATTATGCAAACTTTTATGCATATACATAATCTTTGTCTAATATAATTTATCTAGGGGAGGCCATAAAAAACTTAGGTCCTCTTTTTTTTCCACTGATTTAAAAAAATACGGATCATGATCTCTACCTTGAACATATTCATTTATTGGGATGTAAATTGTGTTTGCCGTTATGGGTTTCCCAGGCCCCGGGACCACAACCTGCATGGACCCCCGGAGACACAGTGTAGTCACATTACCTCCTAGGAGGGTTTTTGTGTGTGTGTGTTTTGTTTTGTTTTTTCAATTCCTCCCCCCCACCCCCCACCCCCTTTAAGGAAACAAATGGGGCTTGTACTTGTGCCTTTGATGAGTCGACGCTGTTATCCCAGAGCAGCCCCGACACCTCTCTCTCCCCGCAGCCTGGCCAGCCCGATGGTCTGTGAGCCCTTGCCGGCCTTCCGTGAGGACAGTATGTGTTGTGAAGCAGCTGCAAAAGACTTCACAAACGCTGGTTGACGAGAAGTGACAGCCCCGTATATCTCTCCCTGGCATTGACAGCTGACAGATGGATACCACTCACACACAGAAGAAAAGCCCCCAGGATGATTCGCCAACATTACTCTCCGTTCAGAGGCCACATTTGATTGAGTGCTGCTCAGAATAATAAACCCTTGTCGATGCGCCACAGAGCAGCCTCTCCCACACAATGCCCTGCATTTTTTTTTCCTCTCTAAAACGTGGAGAAACATATACACTAAAGCTCTGTTTTGTGGGTCATTTTCTTCCTATTTTTGTTTTGAAAAGGAAAAAAAAGGGGGGGGGAGAGGAGATGGGGAAGAGAGAGCGGAAGAGGGCCCAGCGCTCACGCGGAGACTTCCAGGCAGAGGGGCGATCCGTGTGTAATGGCACAAAACCCTGCCTGGGCTTCGGTCCTTAATAATTCCTCCATCTCGCCAATCTGTTTGTTATTATCCCTTGGATTGTTTTTATTTCTTTCCATAAATCAGCCCATCTTTAAAAGCATCGCTGCCTGGTTAGTTGGAAGACAGTAACATAAAACTGGACAGGAGGCGTGTTGATGTGGAGCAGAGGGAGGGAGGGAGGGAACCATAAACAGAAAGAGCCCCAGCCCGCGTGGTAGCCGTGGTAGACGGGGGGAGGCAGGGGGAGAAAGGGGGCCAGATGACCTGACAGGGCCGCAGCTCTCGGGTCCAGGGAAACGCTCCTCTTTGCCCAGGGGGTTGAAGATAATTTCTCCAGCATTTGCCATGGTCCTTCTATTGTCTGGATTTGCCAGGTTAAGTGCCGCCAGGGTCACTTGCCCCGGGGGAAAAGAGGGGTCTCCGTGAAGGCCCCCTTCCAGCAGCCAGAGTGGGAATAGAAGATGCGTTTTCCACGAGAAAAGCACCTGAATGCTAACAGCCCCACAGAGCAGGTTCTAGTCTATAGCTGTGCTCGCAGCCCGTAGCGAGGCACAGGGCTGCCTGTGTCTGAGGCTTTTGGTAAGTTGAGTTGGAGCATCTCAGGACATAGTGATTTTATCCTTCTGTCGCACATCACTGTAAATACCCACACACTTCGTGAGGTGGCCCATCACGGTTCCCTCGGGCCCCTTCTGCCCTGGGCGGGAACATCCACAGGTCCTGTCCTACAGCACGTTTTGCCTCTCTTCCCCTAACTGCCATCTCAGTGCTATAGGTTTTTGTCAACATGGAGGTCCTGCGAGGGCGTTAGCAAGGATGTTGAAGCTCTCTTACTCGGGCGGCTGCCATGGTTGCCACGGAAACCTCAGGCTAGGCTCCCAGGAGGCCCCCCATCTTGTGCCGGTACCTGTGGATGTGCTGGTGTATTTGCACAAAGTCACTTCCATGCTGTGCGAGGTGCGGAGGGAGGAGGGGTCAGCTCCATGAGTCTGTGAATCTTCGACCCCATCCACTCCTGAGCTGCTGGCCATGTGGGGACACTGGGTCGATGGAGGGGACTTGCCAGCTTAGGGCTTTGAAACAATCTCACTGCGGGGAGTAAATGTTGTTCCTTTTATGCAACCTAGAGGGAAATGTGCTCTCCTGAAATATTCTCCCTTAAACACAGCAAGACCCCAACCTCCCCAGAGGAGTGTGTGTTGTGGGGGCGGGGAGGGCTGTAAACCAGGAAGGAGGCACAGATGGGCAAAAGGAAGAGTAACCAAGATGCTGAATTAATGCTTTCTTGTCCTCAGAAAGAAGAAAGCTCCTCAGCCATCAGGAATGGAGTCCGCGGGGCCAGATCTGCAGACATGAATGAATGCATCGTAGTTTCAAACTGCTTGTGTGTAACAAAACAACCCTGAAATAGCCCAAGTTTGCACTCCGGGCCGTAGTAAGGCCGTGTGCTTTCGTAATGTGGGGCTGCTCCGTTTCACATCCCAGGGCCCCCGTCACCGCGCAGACTAACTCAGAGGATGACCCGGCATCCACGTCTTCGATCAGCCAAGTGCTTCTTTCCACGCAGCCCAGGCTTCTAGAATGGCCTCTTGATTAAGCGTCTGTAAATGTTTTACAAAATCTCAGCTAATGATGTCCCGCATCCCCCACAGGGCAAGTAGCGTGCGCGACTCACCCCGTGTACTGTGGGCTCCAAAGCAACAGATACAATATTAACTTATTCAAATCACCTAATTTGTCTCTTGCAACTTCATAAGAAATTCCTGGAATGAAAATTTCCCAAGTGGATCTGGGTGAGAGGAAGTTTCCAGCAGGAGGAAACAAGAAAAAGAAAGAAAGGATCACTTTCACTTTGCGGTTTCTTTTTCTTTTAATTCAATAAAAGCAACAGGATGTGCAAAACTGGATGTTTGCCATCTTAATCAACCTAAAGGGAGAGTGACGTAAAGTCCCCCAAACCCAAAAATACGGATCGTTTTGACATTATGAATGTTTCCCTTCCGTATAGTGTGTTGCCTTGGATTTAACCATTGTTTTGAATCGATACACGCGATCTACTCCTCACAGCACACATGGTGTGTCATGCGGACTCTAGCTTTGGGTACTCAGGTGGGCTCCATGTCCATCTGGGCTGCATCCGGTGCACTCGGCCTTCAGAGTTCTCTAAGCACGATGCAAGCTGCAGGGCCAACACTCGGAGTGAGGGGAGCCGGCGTTCCAGAGCTGACCAGGCACCCGGCTTGTGTGTCCTGGCCTGAGCTGCCCGTCAGCCCTACGAGGTGGGCACTGCTGCCACCCCAGGTTGCAAATGGAGAAACTGGGAGCCAAGGAGGCTGCTTGTCCCATGCGACCCTGGACACGTGGGAGGTGCCGGAGCTGGTTGCTCCCTGTGCAGAACTCTTCGTCCTCACCTCATTCCAACTCCTTTGGACATTTTCCAAGCAACACAGATATCAAACATTATTAATTGTCTTATTTTAAATTTTCTAAATTCTTTCTTCCTCCCATAGTTAGAAGGTTAAATGAAAGTGGGATGAAAATCGAAAGGAAAGATCATTGTGAGAGTCTCGAAAAATATGGTAGTGAGAGAGGTGTGTGGGGCGGAGAGAGTCCGGCCAGGCCGACCAGAGTGAAGGAAGCCCGGTACATCTGGAGAGAGTCCGGGAAGGGAGGGTCGGTGGCACTGGCATGGGAGCCCAGGCCCCCCGTGACATCAGCGAGGGGACAGCCCCAGGCATCCCTGGGAGATTAACTGCTAGGTCAGCCCCTGATAAGAACCCAACTCAACCCCCACCACGGTCCTCCTCTTGTCTTCCGAGGGTATCGCCACCCCAGCTGTGCCCGGTATTAGGTTTCAGTGGAATGGGTTCTAGGGTGAGTACTGGTCCTCCTGAGGGGCTTCCTGAGAGCAGGGTTGTGGTCAGGCCTGGCTTTCCTGGCTTTTCCTGGGGAGATCATGCATGAGCCCTACTCCCTAGTTCCTCCCAGACTTCATTCCTGCCACCGCTCGCCCCTCCGCTGCTCTGTTTCTCCAGACCAGCCTCATAGAATGAGGAAAACATCCTCTCTAGAGGAGCTAAACTTAGGAGAAAAACTAATTCCTCCGGTGTCATTTAATTAAATGCATCATCATACGCCTTGTAAGGAGCACCCAAACCCCTCATCATGGTCCTGTGCTCTGCTTCCCGTGCCCCGGGAGAGAAAACCTGTGCACTTACGAGGGATTGCCCGGAGGAAAGAGGGAGGCAGCCCAGGGAGATCTGCCCATGTTCATCCGAAGATTCTCCTCCGGGTCACCATTGTTTCATCCGTAGTCAAAGCAAAGAATGACAGAATTTTAAACTAGTCACGCACCTCTTCTACAGTTGGGAATAGGATCCCACCACCATGTCCCCAAATATCAGGGCTCAAATATGTTGCGGATGCCTGAGAGAATGTTCTCCCCATTCCACTCCACTTGATTGCCTCTTCGAAGGACGTGTGGTCGGCCAGCAGGTGCACACGTCGCCTGGCAGGCTGACAGAGTGCCTCGTCCTCCCCTCCTGGCCCTCGCTGGTTTGGGGCTAGAGTAGAGGTGCTGTGGAGGACTGGGGGACCAGGGAGCGGGTCGGCTTGGGGCTACCTGCTGCCCGGCATTCTCAGTAACCACAGCATCTCCTGAATCTGAGGTGCTCCTGGACGTGGACTCTGGCTTTCTTTGTTGCCACAGTTGGAAGCTTTTGATTATAACTCGGGAAGAACGTGGGTCTCGTAGAGTGAGCTCCAGCTTCCACTTCCTCCCATCACCCTCGTGTGTGTTTCTGTGAACAGCCCTTCGTGGAAGAACCGGAGACGGCCTCCCACACCTCAGGGCCTTCTAACATCCCGCCGTCTCTCCCCTGCCTTCGACAGACAGGTGGGGCGGCGGGAGAATTCCATCAGAAGGATGTCAAGAGACGTTCAGGGGATAAGTCCATGTTCAGCAGTCCCTTTGAATGAAACTTAATATTATTCATTACAGAACAGAGATAATCTTGTAATTCCTCCCTCCTATGTTTGTGTGAGGATTAAATGAACGGAACTGAAATCAGGTCCTGTGTGTGAAAGTTCTTTGCAAACGATAAAGCACTATGTAAATGTTATTATAGATGATATTCAAGTCAATAAAAAAATGTTTTTTAAAGAAAGAAACCAATTCTTTTCTACCAGCACCCTATAGGCCAAAAGATTTTTTTGTAGGTAATCACGGATTAATTGTAAACATAAAGAAAGACACTGAAAAAAAAAAAAAACCATATCAAAGCTATTGCTTTGGGGCAAACTCCAGTGCCGTGGAAGCTGGGACGTTTTCTTTTATCAGAGATCCTTTGCTGGCCCCTGAAATTGCTTCTTTCACGTCTGATCGCGAAGAGCGAAGCAGCCGGGCTCCCTGGAGATGCGCGATTGTTACCATGGTCTCCTAACAGATCGGCGGCCGCCGTGGCGCCCATGTACAGCTGTCACTCAGGGCTCCGCGCGCACATGTGGCAGGCTGCGGTGCAGGCGCGCGGTCCTCCCTGCCCGCGCCCCGGCGCTCCGCACACGTCCCCGCGGCCCGCTGCCCAGCGCGGGCCCGGCCGTGGACGCGGCGCCCGCGGGCCTGTGTGTCCGCGCAGCGAGCGGCCGGCAGGGGTGCAGGCGGCCGAGAGCAGAGGGGCCGCCGCACGCGCGTGCCCGGGAACCCCCGAGCGCCGGTGCCATGCGTTTCCCCGCGGCCGAAGCGCGGTCTCTCTGAGGCAGGAGACGGGAGGTGGACGTGTGGGTTTGGGAACATCTTCCAGTTTCTTGACTGGGCGCTGCAGACCGGAGCGGGTCGCTCCTTCCACGCTACCGAAGAGCCGAAGGGGACTGCGAAGTGCGGTTCCGCGGCGGTGGCCCGGCCTCTGACCCGGCCGGAAACGCGGTCCTCTGCGGGGCTCGGACGCCCGAGTGGACACCGCGCGGGGCCGGCGGCGGGGGCGCGGCTCTCCGGGGGACGCTGCCCACGGGTCGGACCGGCCTGCCGCAGGCTCGGCGCGCCTGGTCCCCAGCCCGAACGCGGTTCTGGACCCTCCGTGTCCTCGTCCGGAGATCCCCAGAGCACTTGGGTTCTCAGCCTCCAGACAGCCCGGCTGAGTCTCCCCCGGTTCACTCCACCAAATTCCGACCCAAATCCCTCCTCGAAATGGAGATTTTGGTCCTGTTTAAATGTCTAAAACAGCTTCAAATTTCCTTTTCCTTTTTTTCCCCCCCTTCGACCCAGGCCCCAGGGACTGAGCTTTAGCTTATCTGTTTGCCTGGTGAGAAAATCCAGGCAGAATCCGAAGCTTACGTTTACCTTTTGTAACAGAAATCAAGAACTCTGTAAACTCTCTTCCCAGAGGCTTAAATTTAAGTACGACTTCTCTTTTTCCCTATGGGTCACACTCAAAATACATTAAAGGTGTAGCCAATTAGAATTCGCGGAGAACACTTTTCAATACACAGAAAATGCGTAAATGTGGCTTATATGACTGTGTGTGTCTGTATGATGTGTTCAAGGGACACGCTGGCAAAGGAGACCTTCTGTAGATTCCAACAGGAGAGAAAAAGAGAAGGGAGGGAGGGGAGGGAGGAGGGAAAAAAGGGGGGGGAGGGCAGAGGGAAGGAAGGAGGGAGGGAGGGAGGGAGGGAAGGAATTCTCACTTAACCGGTGATCGGCCGCATCCAGCAATCTGAGAGTTTCTTCTCTCATTGAACCTTCACTGCGATCTTGGAAAGTCGGGTGTCAGCATCCCTCACCTAAAGACGAGAAAACCGGTCGCTTGTCCAAGTCACACGGTTGGTAATGGGGCTGGCTTTGTGGAAAGGAGTCTTCTAACCCGAACTGGAAATCCGTCGTCAACGTCGTCAGACGGAGTCGGTCTAGCTCACGTGGGGAGTCACGTTTGAAGGGTGCCAGTCGCCCCTGTCCACGGTGGGCTGTGACAAACAATAAGCAATAAATACATTTTTACCACTTTTCTTCCTTCCTCTCGGTGCAACATTTCGTTTGTGGATCCCAAAGAAGAGGTCCTATTTTGCAAATGTGTGAATCACAGAGTGTCAGCTTGGGAGCATATCTTGTCACTTTGAATCTTTCAGCCTGGTTAGGTTGGAGGCTCCTTCTCCCTCACCCCAGTCCGCTCCTGAAAAACGGAGTTTCAGAAACCAGGGGATTTGGTAAAGTGATACAGCTATCCACACCAGTGACTCCTGCCTCGCTTCCTCGCACGGCCCCAGCACTGTGGCCCAGAGCAGGTCTGACGAGGAGGGAAGGGACGGGGGAGGGCTCATGCCCACACCAGGAAGCAGCAGCCCCGGCCCGTCCTTCAACTTCACGCTGCTGTTTCTACACATCAGAGACTTTGCTTTTTCCCTGGGGAAGCCCATGGTGAATACAGATCTGAATTCATTCCAGGCAGATGAGGGCATTGGCCCTGTGATCCCAGGGGTTACTCATCGTTTCCCACCCAACAGATTTAAAAAAAAAAAAAAAAAGTCTGAACAAGAGTAGCCCAAGCCCCAGGCAATCCTGTCCAGTTGTAAGACGACATGGTGATTTTCCCCAAGCCCGGGGGAGCCGCGGAGCCCGAGGGCTGAAGCAGCAGATGCTGATGTGGAGAAGGTTGAAGGGAAGGAGGTTCCCAGCTATTGCAAGATGCAAATCGAGGCCAAGACAGAATGCGGGGCCTCCGTGATGGAAGAACAGGAAAGATTTTCAGATTCAAATCATCAAGTTTAATTCCTGGGCTGATTTTTTTTTTTTAATGTAGGAAATATCAGAATGGTTTCAAATCTCCTCATTTCAAATTTGTAAATGCATCACTTTATTGAACGATTTGTCCATTTTTATAAGCTGATTTATGGTAACCGTAATGTGATTCATCATGTCATCTTGTAAATAAATGCGACACTTCATTAAACAAGGTAATCAAATTTAAGCAGTTCCACTTTTATGTTAACAACGGAGACCTTTACGTTTCTATTGCTCTGGAGATCCTCCTACTATAATGAATGCAGCTCCTAGGAATAAAGCAAGGGGGTATTTCCTTAGGGGTGGGAGAGAGAACTTCCGTGAACAGCCAGTAATGACATTAATAGCAACCAGCAATTTGTTGTAATGAAGCATTTTAATATCTGAACTTTTTTTTTTTTTTTAAAGGAGGGCATATCGCTTATGCTCGTGAGAATTGAAACGTTGGAACATCTTGATCTGTTATCGGGCTAACAGAACACTTTGAAAGAGTGATTTCAGGAGGAGAGTTTTCATGCTGTTTTTGTATTTGCCATCTGGAATGACGCCGCAAGCCGGCAAACACAAGAATCATGTGATGCTTCCGTCACATAGAGCTCCTACGGGTTCGTCTGGGAGTGTGAGCATCTGAACATTAGTCGTGCGGCTGTAATTATCCCAACTTCGACCTTCTTGGATGGTTCATTATAGGTGCTGCCGAAGCGAGCACTTCTTGGATGGTTCAAACAACTTCAGAGATACTAACGTTTGCTTTCCTGTGGAAGTGCTGATGTGTCATGAGTGATAGGCAAAAAGGAGGTCCTGCGCCATGCCCCTGCGACCAGGACCCCTTCAGGAGGTGGAAGGACGTGGCGCCTCAGCAAACTGAGGCAGGACGGAAGGTTTGACTTCACACGTCCCTGATTTCCATGAGGTCAGCGGAGATCCTGAGACTCACAGCTTTGAGCACACATTTCCAGACACAGCTTGCCATCATGCTGTTTATGACCAGCTTACTTTCAGCTGATAGATTTCTAGTACAGTCTCGGGAAAAAATGATCCAAAACATATGGGGCAAAACATTCCACAGGTTGTCCCACATAGAGCAGCAACCTCTCCATGAGGCTGAAAACACTTTGCACTTTATGGCTGTGAAAGTACTAGCCTTGTTGTGAACTGATATGGTTAATGCTTGTGAATTAGAAAGGAGTTTCTGTGAAAGGAAAAAAATCTAATTATAATGGCTCCATAAACTGCTTGCTCAAAAGTTTTAACAAAAATAGATATTCCTGAGACTTTGGAAAATTATTTTCAAAACAAGATGATTCAGAAACTTTGATGTCAAGATATTGAACCTCTGAACAACAACAACAAGAGGGAGTTCTAGCTTTCAGTGTGCTCCTTCCCCACCTGGTGGCGTTGAGACAGTTCCAGAGAGGTGAAACTCAAAAATAATGGGAGGTGGGATTATTTCTAAAATATATGCTCTGCATTCCTGCTTCCCAACTGGAGTACGTAGAACCTAGACTTCTTGCTTTGGTTCTCCACAGCATCGAATTCAGTGACGTCCTAGAAACTCTCGTGTATGTGCCGCTGTTCTACTGGACGGCAAACAGCACCAAGCGGCTGATATTTCTGATTTATTGGGTCTCTTTGTAAAAGGATTTTCCCTTTTACTTCTTACTAGGGTCAAGGTACTAGCCCACATTCTCTCTGCCCAGGAGTTTCTGTACCTGATATGTTGTGATCTGGAAAGAAGAAAAGCAACATTTCAGAGGGTAGAATCTAATTTTTTTTAATATTTTATTTATTTAGTTGAGACAGAGAAAGAAAGAGAGAGGGAGCATGAGCTGGGAGAGAGACAGTGGGAGAGGGAGAAGCAGATTCACCGCTGAGCAGGGAGCCCAACTTGAGGCTCGATCTCAGAACCCTGAGATCATGACCTGAGCCAAAGGCAGATGTTTAATTGACTGAGCCACTCAGGTGCCCAGAATCTAGAATTTGATCTCTTCGTGTCCCCAACAACTAGCCTAGCATCTGGTCTATGGAAGAAAAATCAAAATGTTTTCTAAACCAACGAGTGGGAAACATAAAAGGAGTTTTCTTGGAAGTTCAGTGTCAGCAGCCCACCCGCCCGGCGCGCTCAGACAACCACTGCAGCGTGGGCTGAGTGGTCTGCTCCGTTCTCTCAGGGCTCTAGGTCAATGCCTGTAACATTGGCTGAGGGCATCTTGAACATTCTGTTTTAACATTTGTAGGGGCTAAACAAGCAAACATGTGAGTGAAAACAAAACAAAGGAGAGTGACTTTGTGAGGAAAATAGAATATCCAGATGGGATTAGAACATACAAGCAGGGGGGCGCCTGCGTGGCTCAGTTGGTTGAGTGGCTGACTCTTGGTTTCAGCTCAGATCATGGTCTCAGGGTCATGGGATCAAGTCCTGCTTTGGCATCTGTGCTTGGGGTGGAGTCGACTTGAGATGCTCTCTCTCCCTCTGTCCCTCTCCCACTTGCATTCTCTCGCTCTCTAAAATAAGTAATAAATCTTTAAAAATTTTAAAAAAATATATACAACCAGAATAGAGCCATATCCTGTTTTACAACAGCTTACAAACTTACCACAATAGATAACACGATGCGGCCGGGTGCCTGCCCCACACAGGGCATGGTCAGGGGACAGGACAGGTGCCTCAGAAGCAAGTTGGCTGAGCTCACAGGATGCCCTGCTGCAAACCCTTCCATCCTGGTCCTATAGCATCCTCTTTTCTACCAGCAGCAGTTTCTTCAAGTCCCAAATTCACGCACACTGGGTAGGTTGTTTTCTAGTCATAATATTTTCCTGTCTGAGAATCTTTGTGCTGAAGATGATGAAAATGCTGTTATCTAAAATACAAACCTTAGGACCAAAAATGCACTCAGTCATTAATAAGACATTGAGCATCTACTATGAACCAGGCACCGTCTGGAATGTTTTGGGATCTGTCAGGGAAAAGAGGAAACACAGGTAGTAATCACTTTCCTTATAGAGCTTACGTTCTGTGTGGTGCTAAATACTAAGTAAATAAAATATAAATGAAAAAATGATATCATATGTTAGAAGGTGGCCAGCACTTTGGAAAAGGTGAGACAAGGAAGGGATTGTGTTTGCAGGGATGAGGGAAGGAGGTGCAGTGTTAAACAGGGGAGCAGGGGACTCTGAGGACGCTAGCTTGGAGCACGCAGGTTCCTGGTGAAGGGTGTTCCCATCAAACGGGGCAGCCAATGCAGAGGCCCTGAGGAGCATGCCAGACAAAGGCAAGAAACAGAATGGAAACCAGGATGGACACAGAGGCAGGAGTGAGGCAAAGAGGGGAAGTATGGCTGCTAGAGAAGGGTGGGGCAAATGCATAGGGCCGGACCCACTGCTGTGAGGATGTGTCTGGCACTTCGCATGAGGATCTGACTTTTCCGGGGAGAAGTGCTTGTAGCTGGTTATATGTTGGGCATTCTGGGGGTGGGTTTGCTGGGGGGTCAGACATGAAGGGCTAGGGGAGGGAATGAGACAAGAGTGCCCCTCAGGAGTCGACCCTGGGCATCTGGAGTGATGTAGTCTGCTCTTCGCTTGGCAGGGGAAGGTGGTGGTATCGGATGTTTCTTCTGGAGGCGTCAGAAATTCAGTCTTGGATGTGCCTCACTGGAGGTGTCTTTGAGACCTGTGGGTGGGGATTCTGAATTGGTGGCTTGGTGTAAGCCTGGAATTCAAGAGAGAGATCTGGGCAGCTGACGTGAGGTTAAGAATTGTGGTGCATACGTCAGATTTAAAGCCACGTGGTGGCGTTGACCTCAAGGGTGTGATTTTGGATGCCCGAAGAAAGGGTAAAGACTCAGCCCTGAGGCTGTGGCCAGGGAGGGTGGCCACCCTCATCAGTTGCTTGTTTCCTTTGTCACGTTGATATCAGGCGAATCTCTGTAGTACTTACCCCATGATGCCCTTACTTGCCTCCATCATTACTTTCTAGAACTCCTAGAGTTTTAAAGGACTCCTTCCTTGGAGTCCTTTAGACATCGATCAAGGGTTTTCTCTTTGGTTTTAAGAGTGACTCATTTAAAGTGGAAATCAGATCATCTAAGAAAACAGCTAGGTGCATTACTCACTAACTTTTTCCTGTTGTTCTTTTCATCTGTTGTCACATGTGTCCCTGGCTTTTGAGGTTGGGGTAGAGTGGGAATAAAGGCAACTTATGAAAGAGAAGCTATTAATTATCAGGACACAAGTCAGCATCCACACATGGTAACAGTATTTAACCATCTCAAGTTAAACCCAACCTCTGGGTGCACCCAGCCTTGCAAACAGCTACTTTCTTAGGAGTGCGCACTCACCTTCAGGGCCAGCAGGAAACCCTGAACTGTACAATATGTCACTGTGTCTAGGCCTTTGGCATCATGAACACATCTAGAAAAATACATTGAAGTAAGCGAATGTTCTGTTTCTTTGGTTTATATGTGGGAGTCCTTTGATAATCTAGCCTGGTCCAAAAATAGAGAAAGAATGCAAGTAGCTACGAAAGTAGCTGCCCGTCTGACAATGAGCGTTGTGTTCAGTGGAAGAACTCTCTTTGGCATTCAGATAACCAGGAAGGTCTAGGTAAGATGCGTCAACAGGGAGAGACCCCTTTCGATGAACATGCCAATCGGGAGCACAGCTGGCTGCCCACTGGTCCGTTGGGTCTTTCTCCAGAGAAACAGGCAACTGGCTGCCTCACCTGAGAGTGAATAACAAGAAAACAAACACGCAGAAGGAGTACCACAGAAATGTACTTCTGTAGACCTATAAGGAAATTATTTTTTAACGGAGGTAAAACAGATTTGGGATACGTGTAGGGAACAAAGTAGAAGTCCTGATTCCAAGTATCTGGAGATGTGGGTCAGGGTCAGCAAGTCGTTCCAACCAGCAAGCCAGGAGTGATTAGAGACTGGGTGATGTGGATGGGACCTGGGAGGGGTGGATGTCTCAGCACTCAAGCAAGACGAACTTGGAGGCCATCATTGGAAGTCAGACCAAGTTCGTGGAGAGGCGGGGAAGGAAAAGGACATCTGAACCGGGAGAGCACTAAGACAGAGCCCCCAGGTGGCAGCATGGGGGACAGGGTGGCCGAGCTGAGGGCAGGGAGAAGGATGTGAGGTCAGAGAGGCAGCCGCTGGAGTGGTCAGCAGCTGGTGAGACCGCAGGATGATAAGAGTGCTAACAACTACATTTGCATTTGCTAACAACTATCTTTTAAATTGGCCTAATCATCTGATCACCATGTCAACAAACTGCCAATAATTAACATTTTTTGTACTCCAAATAAATCCTACTTGGTTAAGAATGATTATTATGGGAAGTCAGTGTTGCATTTTATTTTTTAAAGCTCACTGTAGAATTTCTGAGTCATGTTTATAAGCAAAATGACGGCTTACTTCTTTCTCTTGTATTGTGGTAGTATTTTCAACTGGTTTTGATATAAGCTATATGCCAGACTTAGAAAACAAATTGAGTGCCTGCCCTATTTTATCTTTTGTTTTTTGGTTTACATTTTTTAAATTAATGTTTTCATTTTTTACCATTGTCATTACTTTATTGAAATGGCCAAAGATTTCTCAAGTCCACTGTGCTACTTTTTGAGATATTGCATGGTTTAAAATGTATTCATCTTTATCTCATACTTGATTAGTAGTTTAATGAGTGCAGAATCCTGGGTTGGAAGTAATTTTCCCTGGCAATTTGAGGTAATTGTCCATTAATTTTAGCATCCCAAGTTGCTATGGAAAAGTACGATGCATTTCTCATTCCTGAATTTTTGCACGAGTCACATTTTTTTCTCCTTCTATAATTGTGTCTTTTCTTTGTTCCTATTTTTCTAAATTTCATGATTCTTTGTCTTGTTGTGAGGTTGTTTTCATCCATAGTGATAGGTACACGGTGCACCCATTCAAAATAGAAACTCATGTCTTTAATTCAGAGAAATTTAAAATATATATGTTTCTTGGTTTATTTCCTTTCAAATACCGCCCCCCCACCACCACCACCACTGGGACTTCACTATAGAAGTGAAGACTTACTCTGACACGGCAGGACCTGGACTCCCCACTAACCTTGCCATGTTCTTTCTCTGTTTTCTCATGTGGGTGTGTGTGTTTACTCTGACATTTTGAAATTATTTTCAGATTTATTTTTTAATGCACTCACTAAAGTCTTATCTACTGCTATGATAGTAAGTAATTTTCAACAGAGATCTTCCAACTTCAGAATGTTCTGTTCTTATTACACCCTGCTCTTGTTTCATGAATAGAATGTGTTCTTGTACCTCCCTAAGGATATCAGTAATTTGTTTCTCAAATTTTCTTCCATCTCAATCTCTTTTTCCTCCAACATTCTTTTTAATTGTTTGACATGTTGGTCTTTGTTTTTGTTTTGAGTGCTTTCTTAAAATTTCTGTTTTTTGTCCTTGGCTCGTTATTAAAGAGTGGTGAATTATGAAAGGGATCAGACCGTTCATAATGGACCTTGATATGAATGGGACCTAGTGACATGGTGATCAACACAACCAGCTCTTAGTTCAGTCCAGAAATGTTTCTTCAGCTGTGCCTTTGACAGATTTCCTCATTTCTTTTGTTTTTCTTCAGAAAACTACTGTTTTAGTCTGAGCATCTTGTCAGTTCTGAGACTTTTCCACTCCTAAAATTTTTTGTTTTCTTTTCCTCTGTTTTCCCCTCCTGAGCAGGCTCTCAAAGTTACCCTCATACTAACAATTCAATTTTCTGGCTCTGACATTTCCAACACGTGCTGCCCAAAGCGTAAATGTTCATTCTGGTGTTGTGTTTTTGGCCTCTTGCACTCTTTCCACCCTTTCTTGTATCCCATTCATCAAGTCCTGGTGGATTCAATCTTCTAGCTTTGACATTCCACTCCTGCTGTATGACTATACTACTGAAAAGATGTCAAAGAATTTTCTAAAATTAATTTTATTTCTCACTAGAAATATATTTTAGTATGCTGCCTTTTCTTTTCATATTCAGAACATTCTATTTCTCATTTCTTGCAGAGATTTTGTCACCAAACAAAGGAATGGTCTATGCAGACCTTCCCCAAGACCCACTCTTGCTCACTTGATTGGCTTCCCATTTGCAGCCTGGTAAGCTTGTGGATGAGAACACCTGAGATTCCTAGGGTCTACCCATGAAGCGTGTTCTCTAATCCAGCTTCACGGGCAGAAAACCAGAAGAAACATTTTCCAAGATTCAGTCTGTTGTCTGAAAGTACTCATGTTTGTGGTGCTTTAGGATTACCATATTCTTTTCTATATTCTCATAGGCATTTAGTGAAAATGTAGGGGCAGCTGTGTTGGGAAATTTTAACAGACATCATTGTAAATGAAAAGGTAAATAGGTCTCCTCCCCATCCTCAATCCACTTTTCAAATTTCCAAAAATTTGCTGTCTTGTGAAACCAGATACATGGTGCAGCATTTCCCCATTTCTTAGAAAAACAACCTGCAGGTCTTATTTTCCCAGCCATTAAGCAAGGCTACATTCAACTTCTGCACTCTGCTGTGTGTTCATTAAACCAATGACTGGCTCCGTTCCATGTCTTCCCTGTGAAATGATGAGAAATGTGGCCCTAAGCTGATTGAGTAGACATGATGCTATTGAGCACTGCTCCTTGGTGGCATTAATATTGCTATTATTTATTATTTACATATTTAACGACCTTATTGGCATTATGCACTGTTAGCACTAATTATAACACAATAAACATAATTTATAAACATAGTTTATGGTGACACACATAATCAACCACTAGTGACACTACCTGAAACAGCTGCAATTTCCTGGTCGGTGTGGACTGTTCTAGAAGGGGGGGCCTTTGGCTCACAGTAAACCTTCAAAATAAATATTTCAATGCATTAGAAACAGATTGTGAATAACATGTGCGATGACTGGTACAAAAATAAATCCAAATGATCCTTTCATGAGAATGGCATGCCTCCATGTCTCTGAAACTTCACAAAATGTTCAGGGATGGTCCTATATCATGTCACGGAAAGACTGATTGTGTAGTACGTCCAGTTAAGAGCTGTGAGAATTCCAGGCCAAAAAATAGAAGTGTGACCAGATAGTGAACACAAAGAGGACTCTCTGTCTCTGGGGAGAATGATGTTACATCATGAGAATGTGTCTCCTGGATCCAGAGGTACAGAAAATGAAGGGTGGGTACTGATGAGAAATGAATATAACTTAACAGAAAAGATTTCAGGTCGTCTATTTAAAGGAGAAAAGTATGTTGGGTAAACCAAGCCTGGACCTGTTTCACAGCTTCTGAGTGGCAGCCACCAGCTGCTTGGTGATGGTGCCATAGGATTTGACAATAGAGGAGAACAGCTTTATGACTTTCTTCACCATAGAGGCTCACTGAGATTTGAAATGCATCCATATCTCATATTAATAGTATTTTGTTCTTCATATGTTTAATCTGAAAAGGACAAATACAAACTAATCAACCAGATTTATTTCTAATGAAATTATTGTATCTGTAATAGACATCATCTAGAACCATCTAACTGGACCTTACCTAAAGGTGTCCCTCATTTTCTCTCACTCATGGGATCGGGCATCAAGAGGTCTACCAACGATATACAACTTCACTTCCATTGTTTGTCCAGTTGTTTCCAGGGGAGCTTTACTTCAGCCTTGAACCAGCTGTGTACACTTATCAGAAGTATCTAACAGGCCTACCTCCATCTCAATTAGCTTATTTTTCAGGGTGCTTTTTCTTACTTTTGGTTGCATCTTTTCTCAAAGCGCAGACTTTCTGCACACAGCGCTTCACCCTTACTCCTTCCAAGCCTGGATAACAAAAGTTCATTTTAGCTTAAATTGATATGCTTCCTGACAACAAAATGCACATTTCATTTCTGGGGGGAAATGTCTTAGGTGGAAGAGTATGAAATATTCCTAAATGTATAAACACCAACCAATGTGGCTCTTTGACCTATTAAATTTTATTCCAAATGCCCCTCTGTCTTTGAACCTGTCATACACATATTCATAGCAGGAGGTTGGCTGATGTCCCCAAATACCTAACATTCTCCAATGCAAACAGGATAAACGGGATTCCCTTGTTACAAATGTTCTCATCTAGTCCCTCACTGGATTAGCTTAATGGCTCTAAAATCAAGATCCTTTTGCAATCAATATGTGTGTCTATCTGAGGGAACTAGGCTCAAATTTCTTCTCACATTCTTCTCTTATATCCACAGAGAGGTCTATATTTCACAGACAAATCTTGGAATAGAGCAAATAGGATAATTTACCCACCAGACTTTATTGAAACTTCTAATTTGTGAGGGGGAAAAAAGTTATTTTGCTTTAGTCACTACAGATTATTCATGAACTGGTCTACCTGCTCTGAACACCTCCTACAAAAGCCAGCTTCTAGGCAGAGCTCCTTAAAGGAAATGTGCCAATTTACTAACATGTGGGCAAATCAGAACGTTAATACCTTTGTATTGTCACGCACTAATCTCCATTTCTATGGAAAAGTTGTTGGCAGGGCAGTGGGGAGATAAACATATTCCCAACTATTAGGCTGAACCATACAAAACAGCTAATATTGGATCGCATTTTCACTCACACACAAAAAAGCGATTTTGTGTGCCTCAGTCGAGTATTGAAGCATTAATGGTGCTTTCTAGACACAATAAATTTTATTCCACACGCCTAAGCAAATAGGAAGGTGGTGGGAGCCCAGCTAAGTGCCTTAAATTGCAGACCCTTTTTACAGCGGTGGCTTTATGAGCGTCTCGGAGAGGCTTTCTGGTTCTCTGAAATATCCATCCTCCCCTCCCGCCTTTCCCCAGAGCAGAGAGCCTCGTCTCTGGCAGCAGGAGCCCCGTAAGAACTCAAGAGGATGCCAACGGAAGAGCCCTAAAGCGGATGATATGCAGCCATGACTCTCCAGCACCATTTTAAAAGCAGTGACCCCAAAGACATTTGGAAGTTACAACACTGATCAAGGTGTCCTTTACACATCCATATTTGGGTCGCTTCCCTTGGCTAAAAGCAGAAACATTAGAAAGCTGCTCCAGCATCAGGAAGTGGCGCCGAGCAGATATTCACAAGATGGGTTGCCTTTTATGCACCCTGGAGAACTGCACTGACAATGTATTAAAACTAAATTATCTTTAGAAGTGAGCCTGATTAGTAACAACCCGTCGAGTGAGTGAGGACTGCTATGGTAAAAGAAAAGAAAGTTAGGCGGGGTTGTTTGCGCTGGGGCTGGTCGTGGGATACCCTTGCGGTTAAATTTTCACCACATAACAGCAAACTCGGAGTGGGGAGAAACAAACAGGAAAACATGGCTCTGTGTGGGGCCAATATGCGTCTCCCATCAGCCCTGGTGGGAAGATGGAGACCAGCAGAGTTGTAACTTATCTTGCATCCAGAAAGGACTCCCGGTCCTTTGTCTCCGAGAAGGGCAGTGTTAAGTCATGAGAACACTTTCCTGGGATCCAAAGATGCAGGCTTCAGGAAGGACGTGTGTGATGTACATCTGCCGTTGTGGGAAGACTTCAATTTTTATTCACAGCTGCACCTCCCAGATCCTTTTTCTTTATTACACCAACAGTTTCTTGAAACGTGAAATTCCAAGTAGGTAATGGTTCTCTTGTTTTATACATCTTTTCTCCAAATAGCCAGAATGATTACAAAGCAGCAAATAATTTTTCTCACTTACTTCGATGGCAACGGTGTACGGTCAAAATGTGTCTCCATAGATGGTGACTGAAAAATTTGTGTTTCATGGACAGAAGGCCATACGGCTAAATAATTGAAAGTTGCAAATTTTTTGATATCATGTAGATGCAGACATTATCTGTGACACATTTGTAACTATGAGTTAGAAGCTACTAAACTAAGTCTAGTATATTCATGGTTATTTCTTATATTTATTTATTTTTTTAACATCTTAATTTAATTTTTTTCATGTTCCAAGATTCATTGTTTATGCACCACACCCAGTTCTCCATATGCCTTTACCTCTCTGGTATGTTTCACATATAAATTTATTATTTTGACCAATAAATTTCCCAAATCAGAGGAAAATAAGAAAAATGGGCTTTTGACAAAGTTATGATGATGATAGCTATGCTAATAATATTTTACATTTGTATAGTACTTTATATATCTATTTTGTTAATTCACTAATTTAAAAATTTACCATTTTAAAGAACTTTTTTGTACCTATTCTTTTTCCCTATCATAGGCATAATGTAAATAAGATTAGTATTATTCCAATTTTATAGCTATTGAAAATTGAACTCTAAGTCAAATCAAGATAAACAAGATGCGCTTTTCTTGGAAATTCCTAAAAGGAAATGGCTACTAGTTCCCCAGTATTTCTGGAGGAAAAAGCATAAACTGGGCTATCTAAGTCATGGCATTTTAAAGGATTTGGAGGTATGCAGCTTCCATTTTGCTCTGGTTTGGGATGATAGAGGCTGGTGGCCTATCCATAGATACTTTTTTTCAATCTGGATCACTGGCTAACTCATAGCAATAGCAGGGTCCTGTTTTTGCCCCCCATCTCCACCCCTATCATCTCAAACTCCATGTAGACAAAGGTGGTCGGACAGTTATTACTTAGGGAACATATATCATTGACTATTTGGAACCTACACAAATAAACTTTGGATTGGTCACCCATATTAGAAGCAGAAAAAGCAAATTGCAATAAAATGAGCAAATATTTGCTGAACAAAAGAGTGAATTTGGTGTAATATAAGTGACAACAAAAACTTTGAATGTCTTATTTCTTAAACCCAAAAGGGGAAAATACACCTTGTAGCACATCTGGTATAACTCAAAGTAAACGTCTGGGCCACGTTACTGAATGCTGGGGAGAACAGAACTCTTTTTTGATGTTAATTAATTAATCAACTTATTCAAGCAAGCATCAGCTCTTTGATTAAATGCTTACAAGGTGTCCAGCATGATGTGTGCTCCCAGTGATGCAGGGTATGTAACCTACAGCCCTGATTGCGTGGGTCCTGCCTTCCTCAGTCCCCGTACATAACATCCCCAGAGATCAGTTCTTCATCACAAAGCTTTGCAGAAAGAACTGCATCAAAATTAATTTTCAAAGATAAAAATTACTAAAAAGAACCTGTTTAAAGCTGGACTTTGAATCAAATGATTTCTCTAAAGTGAAATAGTTCCAGTATCCTAATTTTTCCCGGCATAATTTTAAAGATTAACACTCTCTCTCCTCCCCACCCCCAAAGAGGTCATTTGCAAAGATTTATGTCTATCATATTCACGAGCAGCTACGAGCAGGGGTGGATATTTTTTACATAAGTGTAATTATATGTAAGTGCTATAATTTAATTACCACTATTCCATCCCTATTGATTTCAGATACTCATCTGGAGCCTACAGATATGGTTGTGTGAAGCTGACAGATAGCATCATCTGTTTGAACGCCCATGGACACCGTCGGAAGACAAAAAGGATCATTCATTAAAGAATATCAAGGAATTTTGTTCTAGGAGACATTAAGGTAACTGTTTCACATTAAGGGCCAGATTTTCAGGTAGAGGACTGAATGAAACATGCTCCTAGAATGTTACTCATGCAACACCTAGGAAAAATGGACACAAAGGGGCAAAATGTATGTGTACAAATTAAATATAAAGACGTAAATTGATACCTAAAATTAAAGACTAGGTGGAAATTTGCCATCATCAACAATTCAAGTAAATGGGAGAGTAGTAGATAAGAAATTAAAAATTCAAATCAAAGTGAACACTTTAATTCTATCCAGGTCTCCAGAAAGCAGAATGTAAACTGTGAGTTGATTAAATCCTAAGACTTCTCATAATATTCTGTACCTTGGAAAAAGTGGTTCTGGGTAAAACCAAGAGAGTAAACTCCTCAGGAAAGAGGTCCCTTTTACAACTACAGGACATTAGCCTCAGCAGGAAGTTCTTCTGAGCCTGCCCTCCTGCATGGCAGGTGTGTTTCAAGATCAGTTCACGAGCTTGCAGTGAGTCCAGGCTGGGTGAAAAGGGCTTCTCTAAGAGATATTCAAAGGGATGTACTCTCTGGCTGGTCATCTGTCTCTCAAGACAAGAGTTTAAATTCCAGAAGTCCAGGATCCTATTTGATACAGTCACTGCTACATCCTCAAGGTCAAAATTAAATAAAAATATATTAAAGATAATTAATCAATTAGTTGGTGAATAAAATAAAAGAAAAATATATAAAACCTATAATAAGAACTCTGCTGAGGAAAAAAATCAAGAAATAACAACAAATATCTATGCTCTTCCCATCATGGCAGAATTTAATAAAAATATGAACTCAATAAAAAGAACTCCAAAAGTAAGTTGATAAAAGACATGAATGAAGAAGCCAAAGTACATCATATAGTCAATTTGATGGTTTCCATAACTGGGTAATAAACACCATACAGTGTAATTTTATATTAACAATCTAGTGAGTACAGAAGAATTTTATCCACAGTCAACAGATGTTGAGACACAGAACTGAGTTATAGCAATAAATTATTGATGCATGTTTTGGAAGGTGTTCTCAAAAATTGTAACATTTAATTAAACTAGTAAAACTTTCCCTTAAAATTTATAGTTTTATTATTAGATTACTGTTGGGTTTTTAATATTCATCTTTGTTAATTTTATCTTGAATTCACACATGAGGCATTCTGGATCAGAGACAGATTTCTGATTAAATGCCTCACAGTAAATAATAAGTCTGATGGCCCCCTTTTGCCCCTACTTTTTACCTCTAAGGCAACACAATAAAAACTGATGAGAATTCTTCCCACACAAACTGCCAGTGTGTGAGTGTGGTGGTTGGTTTTACGTGACAACTTGGCTAGGCTGTAGTGCCCAGTTATTCAATCAAACCCAAACCGAGGCATTGCTGTGAAGTTATTTTTCAGCCGGCTTTAAGTAAGGGAGATCACCCCTGATAATGCAGGTGCATATCATCCAGTCAGAGGAAAAGATTTACCAGCAAAACTGAGGTTCCTTTGAAGAAGAAATCCTGGTTCCACTACAGCCTCACTCTGCGTGAATTATCTACCTGCTGCCTGACTTGAAGGTTCCTCATTGGATAGGCAGCTCCCACGATTGTGTAAGCCTCATTGTTGCTCTCTCTGTCTTTATTTATAGAACACACACACACACACACACACACACACTGTTAGTTCTGGATTTCTGGTAGTTCCCCAACTGAGACACAATTTGGTACCAAGAATGGGGTGCTACTATAACAAATACTTTAACATACTGAAAGCCTGTGGAATTGGATAATGTTTAGAAGGTGAAAAAATTATTTTGAGGGGAGTAATAGGAAAAGCACAAATTCCCTTGAAGAGACTGTTGGTAGAAATAAGGATGTTAAAGGCAATTCTGAGAGCTCAGAAGGAAGTAAGGAGCATGGTAGAGACAGCTTCTGTTTCTTCAGAAAATATACATTTATATGTATTATTTACATATTAACACATTTTGGGAACAGAATCTTGGACACAGTGGATATCACATTCTAATATACTATATAACTCATTTGTTTACTATGTGTGTTATTTATAGTCTGTCTTCCCAACTAGAATTTAAGCTTTGGGAAGGCAGGAACCTGTGTCTACAACAGCACTTGGTTTCTGGTGGTCATACAATAAATATTAATTTAAAGTAAACAGAAGAAACAAATAGCTCAACTTTTCTCAAAAACCAACACCCTGGGGCGCCTGGGTGGCTCAGTGGGTTAAAGCCTCTGCCTTCGGCTCGGGTCATGGTCCCGGGGTCCTGGGATCGAGCCCCACATCGGGCTTTCTGCTCGGCGGGGAGCCTGCTTCCTCCTCTCTCTCTCTGCCTGCCTCTCTGCCTACTTGTGATCTCTGTCTGTCAAATAAATAAATAAACAATCTTAAAAAAAAAAAAAAACCAACACCCATATCAGAAGGTAAAGAAGTTTATCTTAGTTATGAATTGACAGATCATTTGAAAGGAACCGTTTGTACAACTTTTTGAAAGGCACTTGAACAAATTGTAAGTTGACTGCAACTTCTACGATTTGATTTTTAGAGGAGATAATTATGTAAGTGTAGAAAGATGTTTGCATGAGAATTATTGTCACAATGCCATTTATGATAGTGAACATTTGGAGCAAAAATTAACCATTAGGATACTGTCATATAAGGTATAGTACAGGGATACAATGTAATATTATAAAACAATTATAAATATGATATCTTGAACCAAAGCAGTGACAACAGAAGTGGTCAGACAACCAAGATTTCTTAGATATTGGTCCTGTGTTGTGAGAAAATGAGGATAGTCAGAGGTGACTCCAAGATGTTTGATCTGGGCAATTGGTAGGTAAACTTGACATCAAAAGATAAGAGGGAGTTTGACAGCAGATATTTCAGTTGGACATATTAAAATTTCAGTATGGACATGTTAAATTTGACATTTCTAGCAGTCATCTGTTGTGGGTTTAATTTTGTTTAAAATTAATAAATTTATTTATTTTATTTGAAATAAAAGATATATTATCGTCCTAACCTCTGGTACCTGCTAATGCAATCTCATTTGGAAATGGGGCCTTTCAAGAGATAATCAAGTTAAGAAAAGGTCACTAGGGTGAGTGCTAAGCCAATGTGGCTAGAGTCAATATAAGAAGTGAAGGGCACAGACACAGAGGGAGATTATGAGGATGGAGACATAGACTGTGGTAAACCAAAGAATTTCAGTGGAGCCACAAACCATATTCTCCCCAGGAGCCTTCAGATGGAGTGCTGCTCTACCTCAATTTCAAACCTTCCTTTCCTAGAATCATGAGGACATATTTCTATTGTTCTAAGCCGCAATTTTATTACAGTAGCTCTAGGAAACCAGCACAGTGAAGAACAAGAATAATAGGATATTCCTGTTCTTTAAGTGAGAAGAGGTAACTATTCTTGTCCATTCTAGAAGGTCCTGTCCTTACCCCAGTCCTTTGGTGAGTAATAAATCTCTCCACTAACCAGCAGCCCTATGTATGTAGGGTCTTATCACATAGAGATGTTTCCAGTGTGCTGGGCTTCATTCACCCTGGACGAATGTCACAATTGGGCAGTCACTATTTGACATCTTGAAAGTTAAGAGAACTTTTTATTATCTTTGTGGAGCAGAGCAATTAGCCAGACCCATGACTATAGATGAAATTCTCAGGGTATATGAAGAGTGTCAGGAACATTGGGAAACCCAGCTAAACTTTATCTTTCCACAATTACAAATGACTAATATTGGCCATAAAAATGAGAATAAGTAACTTTTAAAAGACTGAAATGATACAATTTATTTTCTCTTATCAAAACAGAATTGAACCAGAAACTAACAACAAAAAGATATGTGAAAAATTCCTAAGTATTTGCAGATTAAATAACACACATCAGAATAATTTGTGGGCCAAAGAAGAAATCACAAGGTAAATTAGAAAATAGTTTAAGCTGAATTAAATAAAAACCAGCATTTCAAAATGCGGTTTGCAGTTGCAACAACACTCTTAGAAAAATGTATGGTACTAAATGTTTATGTTATAAAAGAAGAACCTCAAATCAATTACCTGAGCTTCCACATTAAGATAAACCTTAATTAACCTTACTGTGGTGATCATTTCACTATATATACATGTATTAAGTCACTAGGTCAGACAATTAAACTTACACAATATTATATGTCAATTATAACACAAAGAGGCAACCCACGGAATGGGAGAAGATATTTGCAAATGACAGTACAGACAAAAGATTGATATCCAGGGTCGATAAAGAACTCCTCAAACTCAACACACACAAAACAGATAATCATATCAAAAAATGGGCAGAAGATATGAACAGACACTTCTCCAACGAAGACATACAAATGGCTATCAGACACATGAAAAAATGTTCATCACCACTAGCCATCAGAGAGATTCAAATTAAAACCACATTGAGATACCACCTTACACCAGTTAGAATGGCCAAAATTAGCAAGACAGGAAACAACATGTGTTGGAGAGGATGTGGAGAAAGGGGAACCCTCTTACACTGTTGGTAGGAATGCAAGTTGGTGCAACCTCTTTGGAGAACAGTGTGGAGATTCCTCAAGAAATTAAAAATAGAGCTTCCCTATGACCCTGCAATTGCACTGCTGGGTATTTACCCCAAAGATACAGATGTAGTGAAAAGAAGGGCCATCTGTACCCCAATGTTTATAGCAGCAATGGCCACGGTCGCCAAACTGTGGAAAGAACCAAGATGCCCTTCAACGGATGAATGGATAAGGAAGATGTGGTCCATATACACTATGGAGTATGATGCCTCCATCAGAAAGGATGAATACCCAACTTTTGTAGCAACATGGACGGGACTGGAAGAGATTATGCTGAGTGAAATAAGTCAAGCAGAGAGAGTCAATTATCATATGGTTTCACTTATTTGAGGAACATAACAAATAGCATGGAGGACATGGGGAGTTAGGAGAAGGGAGTTGGGGGAAATTGGAAGGGGAGGTGAACCATGAGAGACTATGGACTCTGAAAAGCAATCTGAAGGGTTTGAAGAGGTGGGGGGGGGTTGGGGGAACCAGGTGGTGGGTATTAGAGAGGGCACGGATTGCATGGAGCACTGGGTGTGGTACAAAAAACAATGAATACTGTTATGTTGAAAATAAATTTAAAAAATGATTTAAAAAATAATAAAATAAAATAAAATAAAAAATAATTCATATGTTTAAAAAAAAGAAAGCTGAAAAAAGAAAGAAGGACAAATTAAACCTTATGTAAACAGAAGTGGGGAAATTATAAAGAGAAAAGATAAATAAATGTGACAATGGACCAAAAAATCAATAAAAACAAAATCTGGGTCTATGAAAAGAAAACTGAAACATATTCAGTCACAATAAACCAGACAAAATGGAACTAAGACACAAATTACAATGTCAGGAATGAAAAAAGGGGCATTACTACAAACACTACAGAAATTACATAATAATAATAACATCAATAACAAGACAATGTCAGAGATACAGGAGAGGACATTGCTAGATATCCTCCATTTAGGATAAGAGTAAGAAAAGAATAATAAGATAAAAATTATGAAAAACTTTATGTTGATAACATTTCCAAGTTAGGTGAAATGGATAAATACTTCAAAATATGCAGATTACCAAAACTCACTCAAGAAGGAATGAATAATCTCAATGACTCTATATACACTAAGGAAATGTAATCTATAATTAAAAATATTTACCTTTAGGGGCTCCTGGGTGGCTCAGTGGGTTAGGCCTCTGCCTTCGTCTCAGGTCACAGTCTCAGGGTCCTGGGATCAAGGACCGTATCGGGCTCTCTGCTCAGCAGGGAGACTGCTTCCCTCCCCGCCCCGTCTCTGCGTACCTCTCTGCCTACTTGTGATCTCTCTCTCTCTGTCAAATAAATAAATAAAATCTTTTAAAAAATATTTACCTTTACAAAACTCCAGATCCAAATGGATTCACTAGTAAATTCAACCCAACATTATGGTAAAAAATAATAATCCCTCAAAAATATTGCAGAAAATAGAAGAGTAGGGAATACTTCCCTGTTCGTTTTATGAGGTCAGCATGAAGTTGATACCAAAACCAAATGAACAAAGTTATAAGAAAGAAATCTACAGCTCAACATACCTGATGGATATAGATTTTAGCATCGAATCCAACATTACACCATCAGGGAAATAGATCATGAAAGAGCTTCACATTTAAAGACCAGAACTTCTGCATGGGGATGCAATGAATGGGAAAGAAAATTTCTCCCAAACTTACAATGAAAAAATCTAAACTAACTTCAAATTCATAAATTTCTTTTTAACCCATTGGAGAACTAAAGATACAGACCAGACAACTTACCCATAATGGAAGGAGAAATGGACACCTTCAAGAAGAAAGATTTGTTACTTGCTTACCTGGGAGAGTTGTAATCACACACTGGAAGGAATGAAGGATGTAGACAATAATGGGAAATACGCTGTTTTAAGGTTGTTACCCTACATGCAAAGAGTAATAGTATTTGAAAGTAGACTCTGGTGAGTTGACAAACACATTAAAAAAAAAAAAAAGAAAGATATAAATAGTAAGTCAGTAGGAGAGATAAGAAGAATCATAAAAACTTTCTAATTAACCCAAGAAGAGGAAGAAAAGTTGGGAATAAGGAAACAAAGAAGTATGGAAGAAGTAGAAAACAACTATTAAGTTGGCAGATTTTAGCCTAACCCATCACTTTAAATGGGGATGACCTGCTCCCGTCCAGACAAGACGGCATAAACTCATTTCTCTATGCTTTCCTGCTAAAGCCTGGAAATGGTGCAAGAAGCAACCAAAGGAAAGTTCTGTAAAGTGAACAGTTAAAACAGTCTGGCTAAGGATGAGAGGACTGCAGGGATAGCAGAGAAGCAAGGCATCTTAGGACACCCACACTATAGAGAAAGAGGACCCAGTCCAGGGTTCTCTACCCTCCCCACTAATGAGAGGTGGGGCCCAGAGAAGGTCCTTTCTCCCTGGAGGCTTGAGCATCAGAGCCTTGCAATACCCCAGCAGAGAATGAAATGGCAGCTACACACTGGTGGGAAGCCACATATCCCATAAAGTATCTGTATCTAGAACTGATAAAGAACACTCAAAACTCAATAGTCACACACACACAAAAACTCGATTAGAAAATGGGCAAAACGTGTGAAGAGACATTTCACGGGGGAGAATAGACAGATGGCAAATAAGCACACGAAAAGATGCTCAACATCACTAGCCATCAGGGAAATGCAAATTAAAACCACAGTGAGGTATCGCTGCACACCTATCAAAATGGATAAAATAAAAAATAGTGACATTAGCAAATGTTGGCAAGGAGAAGCTGGATCATTCCTGCATTGCTGGGCGTATGTAAAGTGATTCAACCTCTACAGAAAACAGTTTGCCAGTTGCTTTTAAAACATGAAACTACCACGAAACCCAGCAGTTGCACTCTTGGAGATTTATTCCAGAAAAATGAAATCTTATGCTCACACGAACACTTGTACGTGAATGTTCATGGCAGCTTTGTTAGAGTAGCTAAAAACTGACAACAACCCAGATGTCATTCAATGTCGAACAGTTAAGCAAACCACAGGATGGGTGGGGCGTGGAGGACCATGCAGCCGCAAGAGAGAGTGAGCTGTTGGCGCACATGACTTAGATGAAACTCAAAGGAATTATACTCACTGGGGGAAAAAAACCAATCTCAAAAGGTTACATGCTGTATGACTGACTCCTTTTTTGGAGCTTTCTTGGAATGACAATATTCCAGAGATGAGACCCGATTAGCTGTTGCCAAGGATTCAGGATGAGGCGGGGAAGCAGGAGAAATCCCGAGTGGGGGGAAACAAGCATGTGGTAGAAGGGGCACATGAGGCATCCTTGTAGCCATGACACAGCTCCGTGTCTTGCCCGTGATGGTGTGTACATGCAGGCTGCGTATCTGATAAAACTGTATACAAGGAGTATGCAAACCACGATTGCATACAAGGTGTGTGGGTACTACTAGGACTAGGAGACCTGGTTAAGATTACTAGACTGTTTCACTATCAATGTGAATACTTCATAGTATTGTGTTACAGTCTTGCAAAAAAACTCTCCTGCTTTAGAGGATGGTAATACGTCATGACCTAAAGGGATTCACCCCAAAAAAGTAGTGCTGCTTCAACCTTCAAGTATTACCAAATATGAGTAACATTAAAATGTCAATGTAATGTACCAACACTGTACAATGTACCAACACAGCAAAAGAAAACTGGCATGATTATCTCAGTAGATGCACAAAAAGCTGTCAACATCCACTTATTATAAAAACCCTCAGAAAAGTAAGAATAGAGGAGAAATCCCTTAATTTGATAAAGGACATCTACACAAACTCTGACAATAACAGGAACAACTCAGGACTAAGTGGAGAGAGAACAATAGTAGGACACAAACTACAAGGTCAGCATGCAAACATCAATTTTATTTCTATAAAAAATCAGTAAACAACTGGGAATATTAATTTAGAGAAGAGTACCATTTATAATATCTCTACTCTGAACAGAATATTTAGGTTATAAGCATAACAAAATTATGTGTAGGAAATATATCGTGAAAACTGAAAAAAAAAAAAAAAATGTTCCCTATAAGGAACGAAGATCCTAAAATAGAAGGAAAAGACCATGTTCACACTTCGGAAGATGCAACACAGTCATTGCGTGAACTCTCTGCAAAGTGATATACAGCAGGTTCGTTGCAATCACCAACAAAATCCAAGCGGGGATTCTTTGCAGATATTTACCAGCGGATTCTAAAGTGTGGGTGGAAATGTAAAGGAACTAGAACGGCTCAAGTATTTTAAAAAAGAGTCAACTGGGAGCCTCGCATTTCTGATATTAAGGTGTGCTCTAAAGCTGCAGTCGTAAAAACTGTAGAATTGATAAAGCAACACACAGACCCGGGCAGGAGAACGGAAGTGTAAGTAGCCCCACCCAGACGTGGTCTACGGATTCAGACAAAGACACAAGACAGTTCAGTGGAGAAGGACAGTTTTCCTCCCAATGTTGCTGAGACATTTGCACCTCTAAATACACGGAAATGAACATCAACCTAAACCTTACACTTTAAACAAAATAACTCAGAATGGATCATAGGTCTAAATATAAAACATAAACTTATATACTTTCAGAATAATCCATTAAAGAAATTCTTTATAACCACAAGGTAGGCAGAGTTTTAATATGACACCAAAAGCAAGATACCATAAGAGAAAAATCATCTGTAAATTGAATTCCCCAATATTCAAAATTAAAAACCTTTGCATTGCAAAGAACTCCATAAAGAGAGACTGAGAAGGAAGTCACACTTGGGGAGCAATTTTGCAAGTTTCAGAGTCAATCCAAATTTCTCTTTAACCTTGGGGATTGTGTGGGAAATTGCTTTTTAACTTGTGGTATTTTATATTTCAACAGGCAGAAATTTTTTGAAGTGGAGGTGTTTTCATTCTCCCATCGACCCGCATCACCCCACCACCAGATTTTCACAGGAGTCTTCAGAGCAGGTTTCAGATGGCAAAAATAATTGTTTTATTTTATTTTTAAAAATTGCATTCAGCCCTTCTGAGTATAGTGATGTGATAAAACTGAAATAGAATGGGTACCATTGGATGGGTTTTTGTCACGAATGCAGTGGGAAATGGCTGGAAAAAATAAGCATCATTGGAGACAGATACATTCATGTTTTGAGGCGATAAAGAGTAACAAAACCCGGAAATGGACATTCATAATAAAACCTGAGGGAATCCCAGCAATTCGGTCCCTTTCTTCACTAAAAAATAACTTTCGTAGTTGGCTGTTATTTGAAGATATGTGTTTGTTTTTTGTTTTGTTTTGTTTTTCCCCTCCCTTCAATTTGATTTGGTCGGAGCCGCCACAGTATTTTACCATGTGAAGGATAGGTATTTCAAGAAATGACCCACATTGGTATTATATTTATTACCTCGTAATATGGCTATTGAAGTTCTGATGTTCACACTCTAAAGAGCTCACTGGGAAGATTTCTGCCTGTCCCAGAAATATGAGTGGACCAAAAGCTATCCACAGGAACCTGGCAATGTAAGATTCCAAGACACGGGAGGCAACAGATGTCTTCTTTTCTTATGAAATTCCTTCTTTATCTATCCTTTTCAGTGAAGTTCGGAATGCTTATGCAAAGTGGTGGTTTGGTTAAAAACTTCATTTGGCCTGGTGGTGCCATCACCTTGGAGGTCATCATGCTGTTGGGTTTGCAGTCTATGAGGCAATGAACCTATCGTGTGAGAAGGTGGGAACTTCCACGCTAGGACTTTGATTGGCGGCTAGAGCATCTGCTGGTTGCTGTAATTGCCCCTGAAACTCCAAAATTAACATATATTCTTGTGATAAAGGAAGGGTGGGGATAGATGCTTATGGAAACTGACAGTCCCCACAATGCCATTAAATGCAATTTAATAAGGGAGACCTGTTGCAATATCACTCCATTAACTAAACATTGATATTTAGAAAATACTATGGGACCAATAGATCTTCAGGTAGGCTGCTAGGAATTGTTGGCAGAGTTAACTCTTCAAGTTGGTTAAAGGGGAAAGTTAAAAATGAAGACAATTTTAAGACTACTCTGCCTCTCTAAAATATGAGGGTAGATGATAGCTCACACGGAGCATCCTTCGCCGGTAATTAGAAAGTCATCAGGTTTTCTGTTCTCTAGTTCTATGCTCTGCTGAATGAGAGGGGAGGATAGCAGCAACCATAGTGAAGAGCCATTTTCAGCAATTGTGACTCAAATAGGAGCCCAAAGGCCCCGTGAACATGCCGTCCAGAGAAAGTCCTGTCTGCCCGCCTTATCTCTCCCTGCTCATTGCCGTCACTTTCCCAGCACACTGCTTAACCTTGGCCTCTTTTTCCTTCTGTTTCTAAAAGAAGTGCTTCTGTCTTCCCATGAAGAGCTAGGACTGAAAGTTCCTGGTAGAGAGACAGTTTAAAGATCTCCTGGCTTCAAACACCAGCTGTATGTGCATTGAATTATGAATTCCAAAATTAACTAACTCCAGAACTGGCTGGTTGACTAAGTAGCCTCTGGACCCTCTGAGTACTCCCTGGAGTTCGAGTGCTTCCAGAAATAGGTGGTTGTGTCAGTATCTGGGGCAGGTGCATGCCATTCTTCTGCCATTTTGACAGTCTTGTTTATTTCATATCAGCCAGACACCTGATCTTGACCCTAAGTTGTCCTTGCAATTTGGAAGTCAAAAAAGCTATTTACCTTACAAAGAAGTAAGAAGTTACTGGTTTAAACTGTAACAGCCACCAACAAATTATTTTTAAAGCTATGCACACATCATTGTTATTCAGATTCTTGGTCTAAATAACTATCAGATTTTCCCCTTAGGAATCATAAAAAACAACCTCTGTGTTTGAAGTTTTCTTACATCTCAATTATGGCAACATCTTATTTCCTTTCCTTTATAAAGATTTAATTATTAAAAACTTTAAGAGGAAAATGTATTTTTAAAAACAAAAGAAAATAACATTTAAAACTATATTTTCCTATAAAAATGCATGAAGTTTTTTTTTTCTCTTTTTATTCGCTTAATAAAGTCCTGCGACAATGATTTCAATCCAGAAAAATAACCCTGGTTGGAATAAGGACGTTACTTAGCACAATATAAACAACCAGTATTTGGGGTGTTTCTCAACATGTATTTCTTTTTATTTTTGAAATCATATGTGTATGTAGCAAAAAACAATTCCAACAATATGGTAAGTAATTACATTAAAAATAAATAATTCATTTGTTCTATTTCCAGTTCCCTTTCTTTTTGTTCATTCATAATATTAAAATATTATACTTTTAAAAAAGATTTATTTATTTGAGAGAGTGAGAAAGCAGGGGGAGGGGCAGAGAGAGAGGGAGACAAGCAGACTCCCTGCTGAGTACAGAGCCCAACAGGGAGCTAAGTCCCAGGGTCCTGGGATCATGACCTGAGTCAAAACTGAGAGCTGAAGGCTTAACTGACTGGGCCAGCTAGGCACCCCTATTCTTTTTTTTTTCTTTTTTAACATAGTATTCTTAATTATTCTGGTGGCTAACACCCTAATTTATGTTACATACTATCATGGACTGTTCATGTCCCCCTGAAAATTTGTATGTTAAATGCCTAAACCCCAATGTGATTGTATTTGGAGGCAAGGTCCAGAAATTCTAAGCTGTCCCTAATTCCTTCACCTCCAAATTTAGTGGGCTCTCCCATTACATTTTTATTTAGTTATTATAATTTTTATTATCTTCTCCTCTGCCCATGGGCTCTTTCAAAAAACTGAAGAAGGCAATATTAAACCTCATTGTTAGAACGATATAATATTGTTTATTTCAAAACCAGATAGTTTGGACTGGTGAAGAAAAAAATGTGAGCCTATTTCACTAAATCTGTGCCCCTTGAAAAAGGATGTTTAAAACATCAAGGTCAAATTGATTTCTTTTCCTACATGTCATTAGTTGTTTAAGGCATGCCATTTTTCATTTTATGGAAAGCACCTGCATGGCACTTCATACACATCAGCACTGTTCTAAGAAGTGTACGGGTGTTAACTCATGAAAGGCTGTTATTAACCCTGTCTTACAGATGAGAAAAACAAGAGACACAGAGAAAATAAGGAACTTCTCTAAGATCTCGCAGTTAACCGTCAGAGCTGGAATTCATACATAAGCACACTGGCTTCAAAGTCTGAGCTTTTATCCCTCATACTAATATCAGGACCAGTCTTTCTCCTATGGCTTTTTGTAGCATTTTGAGACAGGGAAGCGGAAGGGTTCCATGAAAATCTGCTTTTTGCTGCCTTTCCTGCTTCTATTCTTTTTTTTTTTTTTTTAAGATTTTATTTATTTATTTGACAGACGGAGATCACAAGTAGGCAGCGAGGCAGGCAGAGAGAGAGGAGGAAGCAGGGTCCCTGCTGAGCAGAGAGCCCGATGCGGGGCTCGATCCCAGGACCCCGGGATCATGACCTGAGCCGAAGGCAGAGGCTTTAACCCGCTGCGCCACCCAGGCGCCCCTCCTGCTTCTATTCTTGCCAGGACCTGCACCCTCGCCTTACACACGCCTTCATGTATATCCTCTTCATAAGGGCAAGGAGTTCATGGTCTCTTCGGAGACTTCTATCATGACAGATAACATCTAAGCAGTGACTGGGGGGAGGTCATCACGTGCGTATTCCAGACTACTGGAGCCAGACATCTGGACACCAAGACCTCCCGGCCCCGGGGAATAAAGTGACTTATGACGGACACCTGGACCTGTCCTTGTTCTGACCAGTTCCCAGACGCTTGAGAGGACACATGTGCCATCCCACAATTGTCAATAAAAACCCCAGGTCCCACGCAAAGATGAGACTCATGCTCCTTTTCCTTTTATTTTTTATTTAAACTCAATTAGTCAACATACAGTATATCATTAGTTTTTGATGAGATGTTCCATAATCCGTTAATCGTATGTGACACCCAGTGCTCATCACATCACATGCACTTCTTCATACCCATCCCCCAGTCACCCTGCCCCCCCACACCCACCTCCCCTCCAGCAATCCTCAGTTTGTCTCCTGGAGTTGAAGATTCTCTCATGGTTTGTCTCCCTCTCTGATTTTCTACCATTCAGTTTCCCCTCCCTCCCCCTATGGTCCTCTTTACTATTGCTTGTATTCCACCATATGAGTCAAACCATGTGATAGTTGTCCTTCTCTGATTGACTGATTTCACTTAGCATAATCCCCTCCAGTTCCATCCATGTTGATGTAAATGGTAGATATTCATCCTTTCTGATGGCTGAGTAATATTCCATTGTATAGATGAACCGCATCTTTTTATTGATTCATCTGTTGATGGACATCTCAGCTCCTTCCATAGTTTGGTGGCTGTGGCCATTGCTGCTATGAATATTGTGGTGCCCCTTCTTTTCACTACATCTCTATCTTTGAGTCAAATACCCAGTAGTGCAATTGCTGGATCACAGGACATCTCTATTTTTAACTTCTTGAGGCAACTCCATATTGTTTCCCAGTTTTATTAGTTTTTAAAAAATGAAAATATCCATATAATCACCACCACAATCAATATACAGAACATTTCTTTATTCCTAAAACTTTCCTTGTGAACATTTGTGATGACTGATCACTGGGGCCCCAATCCCTGGGAAACACTGGTCTATTCCTATAGTTTAATTTTTACAGAATGTCATTTAACATGTAGCCTTTTGGGTCTGGCTTCTTTCACATTTCAAATGCATTTAAGATTTGTCCTTATTGTAGTATTACTAGTTTGTTATTTACTACTGGATAGTACTTCATTGTAGATGTTCCACAGTTTGGTTACCCATTCATCAGTTAAAAGATATTTGGATTGTCTCCTTTTCAATTGATTATGAATAATTCTGCTCTAGACATCTGTGTACAGGTATTCATATGAACATTAAGTCTTCTTTCCTTGGGGATAAGATCTAGGACTGGAATTTGTGGATTATAAGGTAATTTTATGTCTAACTGCCTAAGACTGTCAGATTGTTTTCCAGAGTGGCTGTAGGTTCCCATCAGCAATGCATGAAACTTGTAAATTTTCAGTTTGTTCAGGTTTTTCTTGCTGTAACATCAGAGGTGATGTGATGACTTAGAAGCTCCTTACATCTTGATGCTGAAATCAGAAATCTATTTATAATTTTGTATTTTCTATTCCTTCTTTCAGTCTCTAAGTCTATTCTTTCTGTATTTTGTAACACTGTTGTTAGATGTGTAGCCCTTTAGGATTGTTATTTATTTATTTATTTTGGTAAATTGGCTCTTTTATCATTATATATTGTGCTCCTTTATAGCAAGAAATCTTCCCTTTTTTTTTTTTAAGATATTATTTATTTATTTGACAGAGAGAGATCACAAGTAGATGGAGAGGCAGGCAGAGAGAGAGAGAGAGAGAGAGGGAAGCAGACTCCCTGCCGAGCAGAGAGCCCGATGCGGGACTCCATCCCAGGACCCTGAGATCATGACCTGAGCCGAAGGCAGCGGCTTAACCCACTGAGCCACCCAGGCGCCTGAAATCTTCCCTTTTTTGAAGTTTATTTCATACAATATTAAGAAAACCACACTTTCTTTTCATTAGTGTCAACAAGGAATAACTTTTCATGTCCTTTTACTTTAACCTATCTGTAGCCTTGTATTTAAGGTAGATACCTGAAGACAATATATAATTGACAATTTCTTTTTTATTCAAACTGAGAATATCTATCTTTAATTGGTATATTTAGTCCACTTACATTTAATATAGTTATTAACATAACTATATTTGGATAAAAATCTACCAGTTTACAGCTGGCATTTACAGATTTCCCCCAGTGCTTTCAAAATCACATTTATTGACTCCTGGCTGGCAGAGCTCTTGTCTGTTCTTGATCTTCAGCAGACTCTGTGTGCCTGAGTCTGAGGGGTCCTGCTTCCTGTTGTTTCTGACCTTCCTCCTGTTGCAGCCAATCTCTGCCTGTGCCTCTGTTGGTTTTTCTTTATTTAAGAGAGGGTTTCCTGCCTTTCATAACCCATTTGTTTTACCTGTTTATTAGAATATGACCTAATACAACAAGATGCATGAATTTAAAAATAGAACTTGATAAATTGTATACATAGACATAGATAGATAGATAGATAGATGATAGATACACATCTACATAGCCCCACTGATATTAAGGCTTAGAACATTCCAGTACCCTTCTGCCCTTTCTCAATCAATAACTTCCCAAGACACGCACTCTTCAGATTTAAAAAATCAGAAAATAGTTTTGTCTGTTACCAACTCCCTATAAATGACATCATCAGTTTATATGCTTCTTCAGTGAGATTCTTTCACCGAACATGATGTCTGTGAGATGTTTCTACATGTTTCTGTTGGACACTACCTAGGCACCGATTTCTTGAGTTGGAATGTAGGCACACATTTAGTTTTAGTTTCTGCTGCCTAATATTTCCCACAATTTTTGTAACAATGTATACTCTCACCAGAAATACATGAGAATGCCACTTGCTCCATATCCTTGCCCAGACTTTGTACTATAGCAGCATCTCATTGTTCTACCTTGCTTTCTCAAGATGACTAAAAGCAGCAAACACCTTAGTGTGAGCTCATTGAAATATTTTTCTTGTGAAGTGCCGTTTTTGGATAGATGTATTACAAACATATTCCCCCAGTCTGTGGCATGGCTTTTGACTCCAATAATGATGTCTTTTGTTAAATAAGAGGTCGTAATGTCAACAAAGTGTAATTTAACAACCTTTTTAAATAGTCAAGCCCTTTTTTGTGTTCTGTTTAAGAGATTTTTTCCCTATCTAAAATAATAAAAATATTCTTTTATGTTTTCTTCTTGAAGTTGTGTTTTTATACCTCAAGGATTTCAGTCTGTTTTTGCAATATTTGTTGTGGCTTACTCCCTTTTATTCTGGCTTACATACTTCAAAGGTAGGCAGAAGGGTGATGTTTACTGCAGGTAGACCCCAAATTGCATAAAGCACTGTTTTCATGCAAAGGCACTTGCCATGTGATTGGTCACATGCTCTGTGATACAAAAGTTATGGCTATTATTCCAGAAGGCATGGAAATTTCACTGCTTTAGTTACTAGTAATTTTTTATAGTATAAGCTTAATTTCTAATTCACTATATATTCCATTTCTTTTATTTATATTTTTAAAGATTTTGTTTATTTACTTGAGAGAGAGATTGTGAGAGCAGGAATGCAAGCAGTGAGAGAGTGGGAGAAGGAGAAGCAGGCTTCCCGCTGAGCAGAGAGCCCGATGTGAGGCTCGAACCCAGGACCCTGGGATCATGACCTGAGCTGAAGGCAGAGGCTCAACAACTGAGCCACCCAGGCACCCCTATTTAATTACTTTTAGAAACTAATCTTTAAATTTTCATTCTTTCAAATTATTGCAAACTATGGGGTAAAGTAACATGACAAAATTTCCATATCAACTGGAAAATTAGTCCCAAACATCTGTGAGATTTGAATACCTGATATTGGGTGCCAAGCATCTAAATGACTAAATTTTTTACATTCATAGTAGATATTCAGTGCATCTAAGTTGACTATAAAGTACATGTTATCCAATGGTACACTGTAGCTGGGGGAGGAAAAAGAAAGAAAGAAAAAGAAAACTAATTTAAATTTGTAAATGGGACAAAGTACAAAGATTACAGGAAGGAGGTTTGGCACATATCCTATGCTGAGTCTATCACATCTAGAATACAGTTTTCAATCTGGAAATTTCATTTTACAACAGATCTGCTGAGATAATTAGAGAGGTTTAGAGGTGAAGATGTCTAGCCTGTAGGAGAGAGGCTTAAAAGAAGACATCTGAAGTCTTCATGTGGTCACTGTCCACAGGGCTCACGGTCCCACAAGGAGGAACCTCTGAGTGTCTCGCCCGTGGAAGCGGCCCCTCCAGAGTGAGGCACTCACTGAGGAGATTCAAGCAAAGGATGGGTGGGTCTGTGAGGATGCTGATGGAAGGACCCTTATCTGGATTCTTCATTTGCTTCTTCTGAGTAGAAACACAGACTCAAAGACAATACCCAGGACTCTGTTATTGAAGAGGGGCTAGACACTATAGAACAACTGGGGGTTCTATAGAGAAGTGCTCTCCATTCAAGGGGAGAGGTGTGGTGGCATGGAGAGAGACAAGCTAAAGGAGGGAGCAGGAGGAACTCTCACACAGAGGGCAGCGGAGCTGAAGGCGAACTCCAGGGTCTGCCAGCTCCACCTCCACCAAGGCTCTGGCACTTTCACAAATGCATCCAGCTGTGGGCAGGACCTCTTACCCCATGTGGAAAAAGGGTCGTGAAGGAGAAGCTTGCCTCCTCCCATCCTCTCAGGAGCAGGGAGATTCCTGCCAAGCAGGGATGGGACAGAACCGGAGAGGCACCGCACAGGGCGGGAGGGCTGCTGGTGACAGACTGTGCCGTCACTCAACACCACCATTCTCTAAAGGCGGACTAAAACCCTGCCCCAAACTGGAATGAGCAATGGCGCGCAATTAAACCTCACTAGACACTCCGCATCTTGGCTCTCAGAGAGCTAGAACTTCCTTCTCAGCGTGGCTTGCCAGCATGCCACCCTCAGGTGCCTGATAACAGCACCTGAGCAATGGGGGTTTCTTTTCATTTGGAGAATGTGCTCTGGGCTATGTCAGAGGAAGCAGCTTGAGAACTGTGCTCAGGAATGTTTCTGAGAGCTGATCCGAACTCCACCACATTTCAAGCTCCAAGAGGGGTGTGTGTTGCTCTTAAAAATATATCTAAGTTACGTGCTGTTAATTGTTAGGGATGAAAGTAGTGCGTGTGTTTTTCCCTCATGTTTTGTATTACTCCTGTGTACTTCCCAAGAGGAAACAGGACCACAGAGGGGTTTCTTCTCTCTCCCCCCTCTCCCTCTTGAATCAAGTACCTTGTGTGAAACAAATCGTGACAACAACAAGGAGTGACAGTATGACAGCCTGGTTGGGTATGAATGGGCAGGACAGCCAGCAAATCAGGAATCATGGCAGACTATCTTTATGAACAGCAATTTGTGCTCAATTGAATAACCAGGAAACTCAGAAAATCCTGGGGAAAGAGAAAGAACAAAATCAAACAGGTACGTTTCTATCCATCTCATACTGCCCTAAAGTAATTGACAAGTTGAAGGACGGTGTTCAGAAGTTTTCCAGCTCTTACTTGAATTCTACTTCTTGACACACCCAAGGGTTTAAAAATCAGACCAATAAAAAGGAAGCTAAAAAAGCTTTCTATTTTCTTCTTACAAGACTTGGGCAATACACTGCCCATCTGATTATTTCATGTTAGACTTCGAGGGAGTTTCTGACTCAGTATTATCCAGAGCATGGAATAAAATTTAGATCAACTAAAAGAACAACTTTTAAAAGTTACAGTGCGGTTCATAAGCTTAGGTATTCTGTTTCATACATCTCAAGGGCTTACCAGGGTTTTTTATTTTTCTTTTGATTATTTTCAGAAACCAGCCTTCATATTTCTAGTAGATGGTGGTTACAGTAGGTATTTACTCAAAGCTTCATAACTTTTTTTTCTTTTTCCCTGAAATGACGAATGTTGACACACTAATGATTACAAAATTTGATGCTGAACTCCTGTTCATAGTAATCATATCATGTCACTGATTAAGAAGCTAAATCTAGATGTTCAGGTCTCTCCAGGGCCTGGGGACAGCCAGCCAGCAGGAAAAGCGTCGAGATGATGGAGGGAAATGACTTCTTCGTGCTGTGGTCTGCGCTGGTCTAAGTGGACAGCTGGCTGCACACCCAGCCGAGGTGATTTTTTTTTTTTTTTTTGGCTAATGTTTAATATCCAGAAATGCAACAAAACTGTCTTGAGAGGAAGTGGAGCCATCAGGCCAACTCAAACTCAGGTTTGCCAGAAACCCCACGGACAGCTGCACGAAGGGGAGCCGATGTACCAGAGGAGAAGTTCTTGTAAAGGAGGAAGATTCTGATCAACCTTCAATCCCACACGGGGCTACTCCATCGGCCGGACGTTCGGGCACACCTCCTGTCTGAGATCAGCACAACCAGCTGTCTTAGCCGCCTGGACACCCACTTAGAGGGGAAGCGTGGAGACATTCTTCTCTCCCTCTCTGTTAGAGCTGATGAAGATTTCCTACTTAGAACAGAGAAAATTGTACAGGAAAAACTGTCCAAACATTCTTTTTTAAAGTGGTGAGCATGCGAAAATCCTGCCAAACTACGAGTAAACGGAAACTCAGGATCCAACAGAAATAAGCTATCGTGTTTTTGTCCCCCAAAACAGAACTGTTCCTTGTGAAGACCCCGAACATCTCACAGACCTCCAGGGAAGAAAAACCCACAGGTACCCCTGAGTTCAATGGACCCAGTTAAGCACCCTGGGAGCAGGAGCATGGTGATTGCCTATGAGGGGTCTGAAGATAGCCGTGACACATCCTGACGTGGATAATGAGGGCTTTTCTCTCCCTGGGGATGATGGAGGGACTGCCACAGATTCATCACACATGTGAATGTTACTCATTTCCGCCAATCCATGTGAGAATAAATGAGACCTTAAAAAATCCCAAAACTTATTTTTATGGACTTCGAAAGAGAAAAAAGAAAAAGTGTAGAATATGCATAGGTAGGTTAAAAGTAAAAGCCAGAGGGGTGCCCGAGGTTCAACAGGTTAAGCCTCTGCCTTCAGCTCAGGTCATGATCTCAGGGTCCTGGGATCGCATGGGGCTCTCTGCTCAGCGGGGAGCCTGTATCACCGCCCCCCATGCCTCTCTGCCTACTTGTGATTTCTCTCTCTCAAATAAATAAATAAATAAATCTTAAAAGAAAGAAAAAAAAAGTAACAGCAAGAGCACGTCATTTTCTGGATTGATGCTCATGACACTTGAATGGTGGTTTGTTGGACCACAGGTGATACAGGTTTTACAAGGCAAGGATAAGAGTTTGCCGGAAGCGCTCTAAGTTTCATGTTACGTGTGCGGTGGGAAACTAGATATTGTGTTGGAAATAACATATTGGTGTGGCGTAGAACAAAGAGTGATGCGAGAGATTCTAAGGGAGAAATAACATAGACAAGGAGGAATTTGAAAAAGTTATAGGTAAAGTGTAAATGAAATGAATTTTAGCATAATACGGTACATACTATAGATCTCACATAAATGTGTGCTAGAAGACTCTTAATTAGAAGAAGCCTAAAAAGAAAATATCCGAGTGAAGGGAAAGAGGAGAATATATTATATGTTACTGCAGAAACTCCAAGACTTTATATACAAGGGGATTGGTTGCGCTCCTATGTCAGGTTGTTCTGACAGGGGCCTCCTACCTGATGGCAAATTCTAGTCCTCCTCCATCCTTGCACCACTGGAGAAAAGTCACTTAATCTCTGTGAACAAGGAGTTCAAGGACCTGATATACCTGCCCAGGGAGATGTTGTGCACGTTAAATGAGTGAGTTGTGGGAACTTGTCCACCATGTACCTAGAAGGTCATAGGGGCCCCTTTGAAGAGTACTCAAAGTACTGTCCGTCATTATCTGGGGAGCTGTTTCTGACCCCAGGTAACCTAAGCTTCTCAGGCCATGTTGAGGTCCTGCCCACGTTTCTGGCCTCGTATGCAACTCTTCCCTACTATAACTGAAAAGCAGTCCATTTTCTACCCTAGCGCAGAGTTCAGAAGCTTTCCAAGTCATTATGAAGGGTGGGGGTGTCCCCAGTGAGCAGAGGGGCAAAACCCAACAGCTGTGGTCAGAGCAGAAAATTGCTAAAAACAAGACCTTCGGGTTCCAGGTGCAAAATATGAGTCCTTTGGCAGTGAGCAGTAACTGAGCAGGAGTAAGGCTCCTTAGAGCTGAAGAGTTCAAGTTGGAAGCAGACATGTTGAAAAGGTCGGCTCAAGAACAAGGACTTACTCCCATGAGCACGAGGACCATGTGGCCAGGGTCAAAGGGTGTCAGAGATGTCCAAAGATGACATTCCACGTGATTCCCCTTACATAACATTTGAAATGACAACATTATAGGGACAGACTGGAGGCTAGTGTTACCAGGGCTTAGGGACAGGGTGGGAGGTAACTACCGGGGTTATAAAAGGGAACAGAAGGGTCCATGTCATGAAACTTGTATATTTGGACTGTGGTGTTGGTCACACAAAGCTGCCCCCTGGAACCAAATGCACACACACACCACACACACACACACACACACTCCAATGGGTGCATATGAAACTGGTGGAATTTGAAGGGGGCTGGTGGGTTGCATAAATGCTGATTTCCTGGCTGTGATATTGTGCTACGGCTTTGTAAGATGTTATCCCTGGGGGTAATGAGGGAAGGGCATATGAGATCTTGTGGTATGAGTTCTCTCTATTTTTTTCATTTATTTAGATGAGAGAGGGAACAGGAGAGAGAGAGAGAGAGAGCACAAGCATGGGGAGGGCCAGAGGGAGAAGGAGACTTCCCACTGAGCAAGGAGCCTGATATAGGACTGGATCCCAGGACCCTGGGATCCTGACCTGATCCGAAGGCAGATGTTTAACCAACTGAGCCACCCAGGTGCCCCTTGTGCTTTGAATTCTTAAAATGACACACAGTTATAGAATTAATTCAAAGTTAAAGGGCAAAATAAAAAGATTTAAAATTTTTAAAGAAAACATTGTCAAGTGAACAAATTAAAAACAGACTAACGGGGAAGTTTGTGTAGAGAATGGAATGGTACTCTAAAATACAGAAGTTCAAAGATAATGTCCATCCCTCCCCGAGAAGGAGAAAATGGATAATAATTAAAAGGGAGCACAGAGCACAAATCTGGCAGTGGATGTCATGGGAATGAAAGGGGATTCCAACTGTCCAGGAATCAGATGAAAAAAAAATTCTCATTCTACTAAAAAAGAAAAACATTTTTCTTACTATGCTGTTTATTTTTCTGGAAGAGGAAAAAAAAACTTGGAAAAATAATGAGGGAAGCTTTTTCTCAGGGTTGAATTCTGCAAATAATAAATAATTGCTGTGATACAGAAGTGATCGGAACCTCACAAGCAAGTGATTATGCAATCTGTAAATTAAAAGTAGCGAAGGAAGTAAAGGCTAAGCACCTTCATATTTATATCCTAAACCTTAAAAGGTCTATATCAGAAATTTCCAGTAAATATCTCCAAAACTATAAAAAAGAAACACAAAGAGTTTGCAAAAAAACATTCAGATATTAATGACAAAAACAATGACAAATTGGTCATAAAAATGGAATAAACAATGGATAAAAATGTATATTTACAATAAAAATAATCACTGCCAACAATAACTAAAAATAATGGAGCGTTGCCTTAGGCACGGTATAACTGAGGCACCTTGCTCTTCCCTCCTCCCCCCACCTTCTCCCTTATTGCATAAACTTAATCTTGTCAACCAAAAATTAAATCACTGACCCTGGAAATAATTTTCCTGTTGGCAGTCCTAGTTCAGGCGAGAAACCCCATCTCACGATGTAATGGGTCCACGTGTGTTTCTTTCACACGTGAGCAGTGGGCACACAGGCCACCGCAGGCTGTGGCAGGAGTGGTCCTGTCCGGAGGACTGCACTGCCATTTGCTTAGAGAAGAATTTACGCTTTTCTGTTTTGCTTAAAAAAATAAATAAATAAAAAGTTTCTCCCGGCATCATCAAAAACCTTATTTGTAAATATGACTTTGGGCTTTTTCGGAACTAGTAGAATATCCATTTTCTGTCTTTTCTTTGTTAGTCTTGGGGCTTGATTCGCATTTGGAGATGCCAGACTGTGCCTGCTGATGGGCCTCAGGCAGTGTGACCTTCTCTGGGTTGAAGCTGAAGGAAATCTTGTGCCTTTCAGGCATCTCGTGAAACACAACAAACAGCTCCCTGTTTCCAGGAAATCTTTTCTGTCCTTTTTTTTTTTTCTTTTTGTCAACATAAATTCTAAACAAAACAGACTAAAAATGAAATAACCTTGGCCCATCTGTCACCATGAGAAGTCTGTTCGCTACTGTAGCGACTTCCACACTGTCAGCCAATCGGAGAGGAGACGGAGGCAGTCTCCGGCAATGTTGACAAACAGTTGTTGCCAGGATCCATCCTCTTAAGATGCTGACATTTTCGGCGGGGATGGTGGGCGGGCTGGAAGGAAGGAGCTTCTGAGCTTTAGGGTGGGACGAAACACAGGATGACGTGAATGTGGGTATCCTGGGTCTCGGGTCACCCAAGCCCCTCTGTGGTCACACAGCTGGAGAGCTCCCAGAAGACCTGCAGTGAGTCAGTCCTTCTTGGGAGAGCTCCCCTGTCTCTTCTGCAGTCCTGCTTCACTGACCAAGGCAGACTTGAGTCCCAGGGCTCGGGGTGGCTGGAGATGAGATGACCTAGAAGGAAGAGAAAAATCCAGCATTGCTACCTGTTAGAGAATGCTGCTTACAAGGAGATTCTCCCTAGAATTCAACAATGCAGCCTTCCTTAGATGGACACAGGGTCATGTGTCTGGGTCACCAAATGCATCAGGAGGGACTCACTTCAAGTGGGCCTGAGATTTTTCCAGAATTACTTACTCTACCTTAGTACAACTACCCACCCATCTTTATCCTTAGTCAGACACCACTTGTTCCCAGCTGTGCTGGCTCGTTAGTGCCTGCTACCATGTGACCAGTTCCAGGTGATTTGACCAGAGGAGCGCTGCCACTGGACGGGCCCCACACACGGGGGTGCCAACACGAGGTGGGCACTTGTGTAAATGCTGCATCCTTCTCTGTCCCCTGCCACTCTCCCTGTCGATTCTGTGATGATACCTGACCTCAGTCACTTTCAGTAATATATGAAATGTACTACTGAAAATGGTGTTCTACACAAAAAAAGTAAGAATTTAGAAGATGTGCAATGGGTGTCCTCAAAAGAATCATGCCCATACGGCAAAGTTAAAGAAGAATGGAACCTACAAAAAAAAAAAAAAAAAGAGGGGGCAGAGATGCAATAAGATATAAATAGAAAATAAAAACAAAATCAGGGAACCAGAAACTTGATGGCAAAAAGAGGAGAAAAAATGGTGCAATAGAAATCAAACTTTTCATTGCCAAAAGTCAAATCAGTGATGAGGACAAACTTGGGAATATGGAGAATATGGACAGTAAGATGAAAAGAAAGAGAATTACTCAACCTCATAATTACTGATGGGAGATAATACATTTAATTTTACATTATTTGTAAGAAAAAAATTTGAATGCACAAAATTAATTATTAATACTTGTTATAAAGTGTGGCTATCAAAATAAATGCAAAAATATTGAAAAAATGTATACCCATATGGTGGAAAAACATGCATAAATTCAGGTGGGTCTAAAAGCTGAAGCTTCAGGTGGGGAAATGGATGGGAAGATGATAAGAGCAGAAACAATAAACAGAATTATTGCCACCAAAATCAAAGGCAAAATCTAGCAAATAAGAGAGAAATTTAGCATTTATAAAAAAAAAGTATGTAACATTGCTAAAGTTGTACACAGCAGTGATTTCATCCTATGAAGCTATCTTCTTTTATAACAAGAACAATTAAAATTAATTATCTGAGTGTTGAAGAACTAATATATATTTTTAATTTCCTATATTGTGTTAATGACAATGTGAGGTGCTTTATCAACATTGATTAAATGAACATTTACAAGAACTCTATGGAACTGTTATCTCCATATGGCCAGATAATTTGTGCAAGTTCTCATGAAGGTAGGGACCATGTTTGTTGGCACATTTCTCTATCCCGGGGTGGGAACAAGCTTGCGGTGTTCAAGGAATCACGAGACAGTCATGTGGCAGAAGCAGTGAGAGCCAGAGGGACGCCTGCAAGAGTGAGGCTGATGATGTAGACAAGATTCTGGCCATCTCGCCCACATTTAAAGCACTTTGGAGCCTTTACAGTACATGGGTGATATGGCATGATACAGCTTCAGTTTTGAAAGGGCCCCTGTGGCTTCTCTACAGACAATAGACCACAGAGGAGACAAGAGCAGGATGTTCTCACAGTCCTTGGCTGGAGATGATGGAGGCTCGCACCATGACTGAGTGATGGTATGCTTGGGACAGAAAGCAGCACCTGTGGGACTGGCTGGCAGGTCGATCATGGATATGACAGAGAAGAGTCAGGTCTGATTCCCAGGATTTTGGCTTGAGCAGCTGAGGGAATGTCTTGCAATGCATTCAGAAGACTACAGGGGAAGGAGCAGTTTTGGAGACGAAAACAGGAGTTTGGATTTGGTTTAGCTGCCTATTACCACCATGTAGATATTTGGAGCAAGATAAAATATTGAACTAAGTAAAGCTTGTGAGTAGTCATTAGGCAGGAGTTTATGGAGATTTCTCTGTGGAGAATTTCTCTCCTGGCTAACCAATAACCAGGTCAGATGCTTATCAACGCAGATGGATTACCACTGAGTCCTAACAGCATGTGGCCGAGACACACATGTGAAGAGAGAATGGACTCAGCCACTTAGATATTTTATCTACAGTGTTTGGAGGGCTTATTGTTTTCCTTTGTGGTTCTGTACATAGCATTATGAAAAATTGGCAGAATATGGTAAAAACAAGGACGGATACCACAGAATAAACTTTTCTTTTAATAGAAGACAGGGAGATTAGAGAAGAACTTGAACAGTGAAGGACTCGGGTTTGCCGAGAAGGAGAAGACAGAGGACTCGTGTGGGTGGGTGAGATGGCAGGTGCCTGGAAAGAAAGATGCAACCCCCCTGGTTAAAGGTCACAGACAACGTCCTCACACACCTGTTCTGAGGAGGCACATGCAGAAAGGGGACAGGCAGCTCATTCATCAAGCCTCAAGTAATATGTATGGTCTCAGCATGTTAGACTGAGTTGTTAGCTTCCTTTCTTTTTCTTTATCATTAATTAATTAATTAATTTTAGAGAGGAAGGGGGGAGCAGAGGGAGAGGGAGAAAGGGAATCTTTAGTACACTCTGCACTGAGTGCAGAGCCCAACTCTGGAGGGATTCCATGACCCTGAGATCATGACCTGAGCTGAAATCAAGAGTCAAGAGTTGGACCCTTAACTGACTGAACCACCCAGGTGCCCTTGTTTGCTTTTGCTCTTTCTTTTCCTTTTTTTTTTTTTCTTTTTAAAGATTTTATTTATTTATTTGACAGAGAGAGAGATCACAAGTAGGCAGAGAGGCAGACAGAGGGGGAGGGAGAATCAGGCTCCCCGCTGAGCAGAGAGCCCGATTCGGGGCTTGATCCCAGGACCCTGAGATCATGACCTGAGCCGAAGGCAGATGCTTAACACACTGAGCCACCCAGGTGCCCCCCTTGTTTGCTTTCTTATACTATCTAGTACCTCACATTCTCCACATTAGCTAATTACCCAGACATTTATTTAATGTTACTGGGTGCAGGAGGACAGTTGAAATGCAAAGAATGATTGGTCTACAATGGTGTACAAATATATGGACAAACAAATATGCTATGCCAATGCTGAGAAGCTTATTATAGAAAAAATATAAAATTTAAAAGTTGATATTCAATTTCAAACTGTAGCTTACTGTATTATAGGTGTTCTACTAAGGACTTTTGGATTTGCATTGTATCTTTCCATAAGGTAGAAAATCTACAGTCAGCTGAATGTATACAGGAGAGCAGAAGGTTTCCGATGGGTTGGCTTGATGGTTAATGATGCACTCTAACAAGCTGCAGAGATTTGGGAAGCTCTGAAAATAAGAGAGATATCAGCAGATCTGTTTAGTTGATGTTATAGCATGTAAGTTATAGACTGGTTATTTAAAGTAAGCCCTTAATGGGAAAAAAGTACAGGTTAGATGAACCATATGGGACAGATAAATTGATACAGAAATTTATTGGAAGACCCCGAATCAATAACAGGAATAAAAAGAAAGATGAGGAAAATAAATGTAGCAAAAGATTAATATTCCTGTATAAATTTGTTTAAAAAAAAAATGTGTTCTCAAAGTAGCTTCCAAGACCCTACTGCTAACATCTCAACTTGGGATTGCCTGACGTTTGATTCCGGTTGGACTGAAGGCAGGCATTGGAGGGGAAGACCACAGAGGTGCTATTTGCTACACGTTACATCAAGGTTATATGCTGGCAACACGACTCATCACTGTTGATGTTGACTCTGATGACCTGATGGAAGCTATAGGTCAGGTTATTTATCTCATATTGATGGAGTCTCAGTATTTTGTGATTCTGAAGGAATTGGTCCATTTCTTCTACATTGTGAATTATGAGCACCAGTTGTTAGAATGTTCTCTTATATCTTTTTAATGGCTGCAGGATCCATAGTGAAATTATACCCTGTGTTCTTGACACCAGTATTTTGTGTCTTCTCCTTTTCTTTTTTTGTCAGTCTTTCTAGAGGTTTATCAATTTCATTGACATTTTTTAAGAACCAGCTTTTGCTTCATTGATACTCTCTATTGTTTTTATATTGAATTCTGCTCAGGTCTTTATTATTTCCTTCCTTCTGCTTACTTTGGGGTCATTTTGCTCTTAGTTTTGTGGCATATATAGGTGGAGATTTGGATTATTGTTTTGAGAACTTCCCTTACTTCTGTGTATGCATTTTGGTCATATGGTATGGTTTCAAAGAGTCCCTTGTTCCAGTTCAAGATGGCTGACCAGGACTATAGGCAGCTTTTCTTTCTTGGTCAAATACCTATGGAAAATACAAAAGATGTATGGGTGCACAAATGTATAATTGTACTAAAAAGTAAGAAACTAAGACATGGAATCCTCAGAGGACCAGAAGCCATACAAAATCTGTAAAAAATAGATAGCAGTTAGATATCTCATTGAGAAAAATAATAGACAGTCCAAGATAAGTTGAACTCATATACAAAATGGGAGAGATCTTAAGGTTGTTCTATACCTAAGACAAGCAGATGGAAACCAAGGCAACTAAAAAGGTATTTAAAGGGAAATAGCCAGCAAGTTTGACCTGTTGCTATCGATTTTCCCTTGTCCTGGGTGAAAGCGATGCATGTTGGTTCTTGGTTTGTTGAAGAGGAAACCCCAAGACACAGGAAATCCTCAGGTTAGTCTGTTCATGACAGCAGCCCATCTGTGTGGCTAACTCATCTGGCATCCTCACACTGGACAGGCTTCGGGGAAGGTTATGTGCCCTGTTTCTGGCCAAATGTTACCCATGCAAACACTTACAGAGCATTTTAAAATTAATTAGCAACCTCAAATGCAAATAAGAGTACACAAAAAATCACCAGACATGAGGAAAAGCCAACATCAAAATGAAATACTAAATTCAACAATGTTAAGACATGAAGGAGGAAACAAAAGCAAAAGCTGAAAACTTACAAATTAATGGCAAAAGACTGACCATTGAAATGCAATCGTCCAGATATTAAATTTTCACTTCAAAATGATTCAGTGGGGGAGCACCTGGTTGCCCCAGTTGTTTAAGCATCTGCCTTCCACTCAGGTCATGATCCCAGCCCCACATTGCATTGGGTTCCCTGCTCAGCAGGGAGTCTGCTTCTCCCTCTGCCTGCTGCTGGTCCCCTTGCTTATGCTTTCTCTCTCTGACAAATAAATAGAATCTTTTTTTTTTTAAGATTTTATTTATTTGACAGAGAGAGAGAGATCAGTAGTGGCCAGAAAGGCAGGCAGAGAGAGAGTGGGAAGCAGGCTCCCTGCTGAGCAAGGAGCCCGATGCAGGGCTCGATCCCAGGACCCTGGGATCATGACCTGAGCCGAAGGCAGAGGCTTAACCCACTGAGCCATCCAGGCATCCCCCCCCTTTTTTTAGGATTTTATTTATAAATAAAATCTTTAAAAAAATGATTCTTGGGTTACAAAAATTATAAGAGAAATCAGAAACCAGAAATGAGTAATAAGGAAGATGTCCTTCTGTCAAGACCTGTGGAAGTCCAAAAAAAAAAAAAAAAAAAAAAAGCCAGATGTGGGGGAAAATACATCACTGTAAGTCACTAACATAAGAAAATGGATTAGCAAGCTTTTACATTTAAAAAAAAATTGGTTAACTTGACCAGTTTTAATGATGACATAAAAAATCAAATTTTTCCAGAAGTTCAGTTTTATTTAAAACCCAATAAAATAAGCAAACCAATCACAACTATTATTAAAAAAAAATAATGAGGTTAGACAACAGTAAGAAGAAAAAGAGGTATAACCCATGGTACATGGCAGAAATATATGACAATTCTTAATGCAAAGTCAATCTGTCTATCATGTATCTATCTATCTCTAAAAATTACTCCTAAAAGATAAAATACAAAATTTGGCAAAAATGTGGTAGAAAACTGGAACAGAAAGCTGTTGAAGGATTAAACAAAGACTAAACATGTATCCCTTAGAATAAACTCAGATGTCTATATCAGTGAATGTAAAAAATAAATATATGATAATAAAACTTAAAATGTGAAGATAATTTTAATCAAAACAAATGGATAGTAACAAATCATAACTTACATATGTGCAAGATATTTATGAAAAAAAGCTATAAAACATTCTTGAACTACATTAAAAATATTTGGAAAACATGGGTAGCTATATCACATTTAAAAACACATTGAATTACCACCACACACCAGTTAGAATAGCCAAAATTAACAAAACAGTAAACAACATGTGTTGGAGAGGGTGTGGAGAAAGGGGAACCCTCTTACACTGTTGGTGGGAATGCAAATTGGTGCAGACACTTTGGAAAACAGTGTGGAGATTCCTTAAGAAATTAAAAATAGAGCTTGCCTATGACCCTGCAATTGCACTTCTGTGTATTTGCCCCGAAGATGCAGATGTAGTGAAAAGAAGAGCCCTCTGTACCTCAATATTCGTAGTAGCAATGGACACACTCACCAAACTGTGGAAAGAACCAAGATGTCCTTCAACAAATGGATAAAGAAGATGTGGTCCATATATACTATGGAGTATTATGCCTCCATCAGAAAGGATGAATACCCAACTTTTGTATTAACATGGACGGGACTGGAGGAGGTTATGCTGAGTGAAATAAGTCAAGCAGAGTGAGTCAATTATCATATGGTTTCCCTTACTTGTGGAGCATAAGGAATGATAACATGGAGGACATTAGGAGAAGAAGAGGAAAGGTGAACTAGGGGAAATTGGAGGGGGAAATGAAGCATGAGAGACTGTGGACTCTGAGAAACAAACTGAGGGTTTTGGAGGGGATGGAGGTGGTGGGTTGGGTGAGCCTGGTGGTGGGTATTAAGGAGGGCACATATTGCATGGAGCACTGGGTGTGGTGCATAAACAATGAATTCTGGAACACTGAAAAAAAAATTAAAAAAAAAAAGAAAACATGGATAGCTACATCACATTTATTCTTAAATATTTTAAAGATAGTATTTTTACCCATAATTACTCTATAAGTTCAATGCAATGCTCAAAATTCCAGCAAATTCTTTATCAAAATTAACAGCTACTTATTAAATTGATCTGGGAGAACATAAACCCCAAAATACTCAAAACCATTTTGAAAAAGAACAACAAAGACACTTACTTCATTGGAGCACAAAGGATATTTTAAAGATAAAATTCTTAATACAGTTATAGTCTATAGAAATAGGCAGGTAGACCATGTAATATCTATCAAATGGAGAATTTCTCAACTGAAAGTAACATTTTACAAATCCAGCCAGGAGAGCACTGAACTGGGGAAGATAACAGAGCCAAATGTGTAAATCAAGGGTGGGCTACAAAGCAGAAGTAAAGAAGCAAAAAAAAAAAAAAAGAAAAGCAAAACAAGAAGAAACCACATAATAAAATGATAGAAATACATGTGTAATAACAATAAATGTAAATGACCTAAACTTGCCAATTATGGTAAATATTATGTGGTGTGTGTGTGTGTGTGTGTTTAACAACTATGCAGTTAAAACATAAGGACATAGAAATGTCAACAGTAAAAAGATGGAAAAATATATTAAACAACAAAAAGTTGGAGTAAGAAAAATAACATCTTAAAATAATGACATTATTAAAAAGAAAGAAAGTTACTGCTTAATGACAAAAAATAAATTCAACAAGAGCACATAATTCTGTATGCATATATATCTGATGAAAAGTATTGAGTTACACAAAGAAAACTTCTCAGATTTTAAAGAAGGAATTGACAAATCCATAATCATAGTGGAAAGATTTATTATAAGTTATTCAATTATTGGTAAAGCAACAGAAATTGGTAAGGATACAGAAGAAACATACAATTAACAAATATGAATTAATGGATATACAGACACTCCTTTACTTGACATTTAGACAATATATGGTCTTCTCAAATATAAAATGGAACTTTTTCAAGGCCATGATGCAAGTCCTAACAAATTTCACAGAGCGAGTAGTTAATATAGACCATGTTTTTAAATCATCAGTAATTAAATTACAAGTTAATCATAAAAAAAGCTTTTAAAACTTACATTTAGAAAGTTTTAAAAAGAATCAAGAATAATCAAAGTGGTTCAAAACAAAAAACAAAACAAAAAGAATAACCAAAGTGGTAATTATAAAATACTTCCAAGCAAAAGATAACAAAAATACTACATATCCAATGTGCAATTTTGCTTAACACCATGCTTAGAGAAATGTGTAATCTTAAGATTTTATGTTATAAAAGAAGAGTGGAGTATTGATTCAATTTATTTTAGAAAGATATTAAAATACTAAGAAGATAATCCAATGAAAATGGAAGGATGAAATAATTAGGAGCATAAATCAATAAAAGAAGAAAATCAGCAAATATAGTGGAATGGGGTAGCAAAGTTAAAAGTTGGCTTCACTGCCCCAAATAATTAAGACTCAGAAGGACATAGAAGACACTAATAAACAAGATTAGGCACAAAGAGTGTTGCAACTACAGATACAGCAGATTTTTAAAAATCAGAAAATATTATGACCGACTTTATGCCAATACATTTGAAAGTTCAGCAGAATGAACAATTTCCTATGAAAGTATAAATGACTCAGGAGGAAATAAAAAATGGTCCTTCTATAATATTTTTAAAAATTAAGTCAATACTTTAAAATCCTCTGGAGGGAAAATGAACAAAGACACTGGCCCACAAAGAGCAAACACTTCCCAAATCTCAAGCCTGGTGAGCATGAGGAGAGGAAGGGCGAATGCTCACTCAGTCTTCTCCAGAGTCTTCTCCACAGTCTTCTCCACTTGCAAATATTCTCAGTCACATTTCAGCCAAGGTCATGCAGCAGACATAAAATAAGATGAGGTGCTATCCTCAAACTGAGTTTATTCTGGAAATGCTGGCTTCTTCCCCATGGCTAGGGACTCTATTAAGATAATTCACCGTATTAGCATCCCAAAAGAGACAATTTATAGGATCATCCCCAAAAACATGGAAGAAGCATCTGATGACCTAGTGGGAGTTAAACCCTCAATCCTACCTCAATGCTAGACTGTCATGGAGAACCCTTTGTGTTCAATTCAATTAGTCTTGCCAACAATCCCATGAGGTAAATACTCCTGTCATCTACTTCATTCTACAGGTGAAGAAACAGACGCACACAAAAGTGAGGTAATTTGCTCAAGGTCAAACATAAAGTGAATGGTGAGACTAGGGTTTCAGTTCCACCCCCAATTAGAGTAAATACCTCAAAACTTTCATATGTGGGTATGCAAATCATCCATCTCCAATTCTCCTGATAGATTTGGCTCAAAATTTCACTTATAGTTTGGCTGCTAAATTCATTTTCTAATTCCCACGGTGTTTTGTTAGGACATTTACTAAATCTTTGCCGAATGAGTACATTTCTCTTCCATTGACAATATACCTTGCTTCTGGGGCAAAACAAAATTAAACTATAATAAACTTAAAGTTTATTACCAATAATATTATTGTAGTTTACTTAGCCATCCTTTAACCTTGCTTCTATAAACAAATGCTTCCAAATTCTAATGGGCATGCCAATAAGATCATGCTTACCCACCATGAAAACGCTATTCCTGGCGAGAACAATTGTTTTCGACTAAAAATATTGGCACCGTTTTAAAAAATAATTTTAATAACTTCTGCCAAACTCCAAATGCAAAGACTGACACAAGAAAGAAGTTCTCTATTATGTAAGTATTTACCATCCTCTTTACTATTTTCATTGCTATCGCTGCTTAAAGCCATATAAATTTCTCACTTTTTATTCCATTGTAAGTTTTTGAGTTTTCTTTTTTGGAAAACCAGGTATTAGTTCAATACATTTTTAGTTACTTTGCTTATTAAACTGACTTGAATTCAAAGTACACATTTTTAAATTTTATTTTTTATTTTTTTTAATTTCTTTTCAGAGTTCCAGAATTCATTGTTAATGCACCACACCCAGTGCTCCATGCAATACGTGCCCTCCATAATACCCACCACCAGGCTCACCCAACCTCCCACCCCCTGCCCCTCCAAAACCCTCATACTGTTTTTCAGAGTCCTGTCTCTCATGGTTCGTCTCCCCCTCCAATTTCCCCCAACTCCCTTCTCCTCTCCATCTTCCCGTGTCCTCCGTGTTATTCCTTATGCTCCACAAGTAAGGGAAACCATATGATAATTGACTCTCTCTGCTTGACTTACTTCACTCAGCATAATCTCTTCCAGTCCCGTCCATGTTAATACAAAAGTTGGGTATTCATCCTTTCTGATGGAGGCATCATACTCCATAGTATATATGGACCACATCTTCCTTATCCATTCGTCTGTTGAAGGGCATCTGGGCTCTTTCCACAGTTTGGTGAGTGTGGCCATTGCTGCTATGAACATTGGGGGTACGGATGGCCCTTCTTTTCACTACATCTGTATCTTTGGGGTAAATACACAGAAGTGCAATTGCAGGGTCATAGGCAAGCTCTATTTTTAATTTCTTAAGGAATCTCCACACTGTTTTCCAAAGTGTCTGCACCAACTTGCATTCCCACCAACAGCGTAAGAGGGTTCCCCTTTCTCCACATCCCCTCCAACACATGTTGTTTCCTGTCTTGTTAATTTTAGCCATTCTAACTGGTGTAAGGTGGTTTCTCAATGTGGTTTTGATTTGAATCTCCCTGATGGCCAGTGATGATGAACATTTTTTCATGGGTCTGTTAGCCCTTTGTATGTCTTCATTGGAGAAGTGTCTGTTCATGTCTTCTGCCTGTTTTTTGACATGATTATCTGTTTTGTGTGTGTTGAGTTTGAGGAGTTCTTTATAGATCCTGGATATCAGCCTTTTGTCTGTACTGTCATTTGCGAATATCTCTCCCATTCCGTGGGTTGTCTCTTTGTTTTGTTGACTTCTTCCTTTGCTCTGCAGAAGCTTTTGATCTTGGTGAAGTCCCCAAAATTTATTTTTGCTTTTGTTTCCTTTGCCTTTGGAGACATAGCTTGAAAGAAGTTGCTGTGGCCAATGTCAAAGAAGTTACTACCTATGTTCTCCTCTAGGATTCTGCTGTGATCACCAAGACAGCATGGCACTGGCAAAAAACAGACACACAGACCAGTGGAACAGAGTACAGAGCCCAGATATGGACCCTCAGCTCTATGGTCAACTAATCTTCGACAAAGCAGGAAAAAATATACAGTGGAAAAAAGTCTCTTCAATAAATGGCGCTGGGAAAATTGGACAGCTATGTGTAGAAGAATGAAACTCGACCTTTCTCTTATACCATACACAAGGATAAACTCGAAATGGATAAAAGACCTCAATGCGAGGCAGGAATCCATTAGAATCCTAGAGGAGAATGTAGGCAGTAACTCAATCCCAGGATCCTGGGATCATGACCTGAAGGCAGACGCTTTTCCAACTGAACCACCCAGGCACCCTAAAGTACACATTTTTAAAATGAGATTTTGTTGATATTTTGCACTGTTGAGAGAGTTAGTTAGCTGATGTCTACTTCCATAGAGACATACACAGGTGCAGCTGACCCTTGAACAACATGGGTTTGAACTGCATGGGTCCACTTATTATACTTGGATTACTTTTATAAGCACAGTACAGTACTATAACTGTATTTTATTTTCCTTAGGATTTTCCTCTAACTTACTTTATTGTAAGAGTATAGTATATAATACGTATACTATACAAAATATGTGTTGACTATGTTATGGGTAAGACTTCTAGTCAACAGTAGGCTATTAGTATATTTGGGGAGAGTCAAGTTATACCTAGATTTTTAAAAAATTTCTAATTTAAATTCAATGTAGTTAACATATGGTGTATTATTAATTTCAGGGGCAAAATTTAGAGATTCATCAGTTACATATAAGACCCAGTACTCATTCCATCAAGTGCTCCCCTTAAAGCCATCACTCAGTTACCCCATCCCCCACACCCAACCTCCCCTCCAGCAACCCCCAGTTTGTTTGCTATAGTTAAGTCTCTTACGGTTTGCCTCCCTCTCTGTTTTCATCTTACTTACTTTTCCTCCCCTTCCCCTGTGTTCATGCTTTGTTTCTTATATTCCACGTACGAGTGAAATCATATGGTATTTGTCTCTCTCTGACTGACTTATTTTGCTCAGGATAACACCCAGTAGTTCCATCCACATCGCCGCAAATTGCACCTAGATTTCTGACTGTGCTGGGGGTCAGTGTCCCTAACCCCTGCCTTGTCCCTGGGTCGACTGTGTATGGATGTGCACACATCCACACACACAAATACACAGTCTCGCAGCCCAGTGGACTTGAGTTCAGATTTTTAGCTCCGTACCTTATTAATGTGTGGCTAAGTAAGTTACTTAATTTTTCTGAAACATTATTTTTCCACTTGGAAAATAAGGCAGTGCCTGTTAGAGGTGGCAAAGGGATTTGCATTTAACTCTGACAGACTGGTTCTGAAGACAGAAGGGTATTACTCTAAGTCTGAGAGAAGGGGGCCATGAGATTCCAACTTGAACTCAGCTTAACTTAAAATGAAACTCATGGGGACCCATCCCAAGGCAGCTCAGACTAAAGGTGCCCAGAGTTATACCTGCAAGGTGTTCATTTAAAAGGAAAAAATGAAGACAAAAAGAATGATGCCTTACTTTTTTATGTTTGTGGTCACCGCTATTATCTTTATGCAAAAAAACCCAAAAAACCAGTTTTAATTTCAATGCATAAGAGCCCCATCTCTTTGAGATCATCAGGACCCAAATTTTATGTTACAAAATTGGCATACCATAGGTGTTCAAAAATATTTTTGGAGTGAACAAATTGTCAGAGAAGGTATTTCCTGCTGCTCTGTACTCACCTTCAGACTCTAGATGCATTATTTCACAACTACGGTCTCAACATCACTGGATCCCTCGAGAATTGTGCTGAGCCCTCATACTGTATTTTTTTTTTAATTTTTCTTTCCCTTGGCTGCTTGACTCTTGCCTGTTTACCAGGATCCCCGTGATTCTGCTCTGTGTTCTGTCGTCTACATTGTTCCAATTGCCAAAACTCCTTGGCATGAGCTGAGGTCAGCATCAGCAGGAGCCTGGGGACAACCGCACAGGATGTGATTGTGGTTTGGTCTGCACAATTCCAAAACCACCAATCAATTCAAGGAAAGTGCTCCAGTTTAATCAGCATTGTAAAAAATCAGTCATTTAGACCAAATCACCAGGGACCTAGTGGACCCACTCCCTTCCTAATGGGTTAGGCTAAGGTGGGGGTCCCCAGTCTGTGTCAACCAAGCAGGCAGCAGGAGAGGCCCCTCACTTCAGCAAGCCCCCTTCCAGCTACTCTGCTTGCCTTGTATCATCACGTTCACTCAGGGAGTCCCCGGAAACACAAACCTCATTGTCTGAGCTCTGAGGGCACCACATGAGACTGGGAGAGAGCACCAGGGACTCTTGGAGAAAACTCTCCAAACAAAGCTGAACACTCCGGCATTATGCAAGCGACAAAAAGATAAAGTGCACGTGAGAGGCCAAGAACAGAGGTGGAGATACCTGAGTGTAGCCAGAGCTGCCCGTGGGAGCCGGGAAACACAGGCTCAGCGTGGTCCGTAGTGTGGGGCCGTACCCCAGTGAATGGGCACCGTGAGTGCTGAGCTAGAGTTGATCCTAGAGAGACGGACAAGTTTAAAAGGACTAAAGAAGCCAACTAGAGGATGTGTACCTGTTCTCTGTTAAAGAGGACATGCGATCCAGAACTCGGGAGCTCGCCTCTCCAGCCTGCAGCAGGCCTGCCTTCCCGATGGACCTACGTCGTTAGATGGACCCAGCTCAGACTTCCGTCTGAAGTCACGCTCACAGCATTTCCCAAAGGCTTCCGGAGTGGGCAGGTAGACAGGAGTGTGCATCCTTTGTTCTTTGTGGGGCACCGTGTCGTCTTCCTTTTCCTAAGAAAGGTGACAGTTTGTTACCTGCTTTTTGGCTTCTCTCCCCATACTGCTCCTTGCAGACGTTTTTCATTTATTTCTAGTCTTTATTTCTGAATTACAGAAGTTATAGAAGGCCCATGTCCCCGCTACGCCAGTGGAATAATCCAGAAGAGAAGAGTCCCTTGCACTGTCCCCACGCCTTCTCGAGAGCCCTCACCCCACCACAGCCTGCATCCACATCTGACCCGTGGCCTTCTTCAGCCTTCTCTGTGTGAACATGCGGTCACTTCCCAAAAAGCGGTACAATATCCTGCCCCAGACTCAGCATCTCCCCATTCCCACTTACAGATACTCGAGTTGGTGCCGTGGGACGCGATGGAGCCATCTGTGGCATGGCTGAATGGCTCCTGGTGGCCCCCCGTGGCTCCCGGTGATGGTCTGCTCCCCGCCCTCCCTCTGGCTCCAATCCTTTCTCCACCATAAGCCGTGTTGTGCTCCATCCCGGGAATGTCTCCTTACATAGTGTCCCTCCAGGAGAGACTCCTGATAGGGAATTGCTGATTCCAAGATCCTTTATATATTCAATTTTAAGAAATATTCCCAAGCTTCTTTTTGAGAAGTCTGCGCCACTTCTCGGTTCCCTGGCTGTCTGTGAGCACCTCTTTCCTGGCCCGAGGAAGATGTGGAGGGCTCTCCTTACTGAGGGCCAGCCTGATGTCATTTGTGCTTTCATCGCCATTTCCAGAACTCACGGCAAAGTTAGCGCCTATCTGTGAGTGTCTTGGTCCTTATAAAGTACCTGCTCATATGAACAATTTTCTCAGATTTGTGGAAGACTGTTAAACACGGGGGACGGCAGCCTTCTGTTCTATGTGTCGTACTATTTCCAAGCTTTCGGATTCCCTTGATTTCTATTTACCATTCTTGGCCACGCGAAAATGTTTCATCTCTGTGCAGTTGAAAATGCCTAGTTTTCTCTTTCACACACATTTAGTATTTAATTTACATGCCTTTTCTGGCCAACTTAGTTTGCCAAAGGCTTCCTGGTATTTCAAAGGCCATAAAGTTGTCACTCTCCTGGAAAGCCACTCATGAATCCAGGCTGCTGAGGCATAATCTCATCTATTTTAGCCGGTTTTGTTTTTCCGTTTTCTCATTTAACAACCTTTATGTATCAAATCTGGCAAGTCTATTAGCACTGTTATTGGGGAGAAAAGTTCATCTGGAAAGTGAAAATAGACCAGAAAATACAGAGTGTAAATTTTGCACTTTCTCATTGAGTTAAATAATTTTCAGTTTGGGTGTATTTGCCTAACACTTTACTTTCATTTATGTAATAAAATGTGAGTGTGCCTATGGAGCTCCATTTCCCCCAAACCTGTTAGAAATAGATTCTCTTTCTCCCGCTGCTGCATACCTCAGAGATATTGGCCCACGAATAGGAGCGGTTGAAAGAAATTGTGATTGACATACTTAGCAGAAGAATGACAATATATTGAGGGGGAAAAACGAGATGTATTATGTATATTGTGAGAAAAAAAATGATAGATTCTGTTGAGAGTAATGTATATTCAGCACTGATAGAATTAAATAATTCAAACATGATTTTTGGTATGACTATAACAGGAGATAGATTTATAACTATTGCTAATTATGGAAGATAAGATAGGATTATTTTATTCTCCTCCCCATTGGCCCAGGGTTCACACTGAAAGATGGTGGAGATGATGATGGATAGATAGATGGGTAGATGATAGGTAATAGATGATGATGGACAGATGGAGAATAGATACACATATGATAGATAGATAGGAGATAGATAAATGATAGATGCATAGATGGATAGATAGAGAGAAGATAGATGGGGATAGACAGGTGATAGATGAGAGATAGATAGATGATAGATTGTAGATAGATAAATAATGATAGATGATAGACATAGAGCTAGATAAATGATAGAGAGGTGGATGATAGGGGATAGACGATAGATGATAGATAGATGGATGATAGATAGACGATTGATAGATGAGATAAAACCCGAAAACAATAAAGAACAGGCCTCTGAATTCGTAGCCTGAGGGGATTTGCAATCCCCTGTACATGGTGCAGCAACTGATCAGAACCAACTTCTCTACAGATACATTAGTTGAGATGAGGTCGAAGAGAACGGCCATCTTGGAGAAGAGAAAAGGCCTGAGACGGGGGGAACCCGCGAGGCTGAGATGACTTGGCGGTATGGGACGCAAGGGTTACCGGGACCTTCCCGGGGCTGCGGCCGGTCAGTGGTCCCAGCACCTCGCTGCCCCGCTGTCCCTGGGCAGCTCAGCCCCCGTGCCGTCCTCCTCCCTTGGGTCTTCACAGGCGTTCCCTAGTATATCGTCTGTCTTCACCCTGATTTTCCCACATGAAACATGGAGCACTTGTCCCCAGCTGAGGAATGCATTTCAAATGGAAGACATTCCATCTCTTCCAGATAAGTCGCTGAGTGCATCACAGCACACTGGCTCTCAGACACCCCAGTACATTGCCACGACCTTCCAGTTAACCTGCAAAAGCCAGTCCTTGTCAGCTCCCCGCATTTCTGCTCCGGCACATTTTTTCCTTTCCTTTCCTTCCTTCGTTCTCATTATGATTAGTTACGTTTATTTGTATTGTTTTGCTTAATTACATGTTGTGTTTCATATATCTTGTGTTATTTCTGAAAAATGGCATTTAATGAAGTGAAAGTAAACAGGTAACTGTCAAGAGGGGATGACAGTCTGTTAATTTATGTAAAGTGTAACCAACCAGATGTTCTAGAAAATGCTTCAGTCAGAAATAAGGAATCCTATAAACACAATACTGTTTTTAATAAATAGTAGCGGCTGCATGATGTGAGGGAACTATCCTTCCAGGGAGCCTTCTGGAGCTCAGTCTAGACCCAGGGAGTCCCGGGCCCGACATCCACAGGCAGGAGAAGCCTGGATCCCAGGTGCGTGGGCAGGGCTGGAGACCTCCACGGGGTCAGCACAGTGTGGGGAGTGAGCCACCAGCTTGCCCATGACCCTAGACATTAGAGATGCTGTGTGACAAAGAGAAGTGTGATGTTGACAGTGTAGCTGCTGTCTTACCAACAGTGAGCTTTCAGATTAAAACATCTTATAGACCGAGAGTGGACACTATTTTTGCTGCTGGCGATTAATATTTCTCTAACACTGATGGAGTGCATGTCAGAGTCTAGGGAAGAGAACAGATCGTAACTGTTATTATGTCCCTCTTTGCAAAGCATACATCACTCATATCCATCATGTTCTTCCTGAGTTAATGGTTATGACATTTATTGTCCTTGTCAATTTTTTTCTGGTAATATGCCTAAATTCTTCCACTCAGGTTCTTCCTGATGAGTTTAAAATGAAATCCAGAAACCAACAGACAGGTCTCAAATGTGCAGTTCTACTTGTGGTATGCAGAGGTGCCCCTTTCCGCCACTCCGAAGATGGTATAACTCATTCCATCGTAACTAGAATCTCCGTGTCTTTGAAACAAATACCGTGCAGCAAACACAACACAAACAGTGAAACACACAACTTTGAAAAGAAAGTTACTGTTGGAGAGAGGGATTGATCTCCCTTGTTCCTTCAAGTCATGGAGCCCGGAGAACCACTAACAAAGATATGCTCGTTGCCAGAACTTGATAAGTAAATCAGCTCTTAACTGGTGAGATGTGGTTCCTACATGATGACCTAGTATTTCCTCCTGGCGTTCCGGTCTCCTGCATCCAGGGTCACTGGCGATGGGCTCGTAACACTGCCCACACTAGCTGCGAGGGCTCGTAACACTGCCCACACTAGCTATGAGGAAACGTGACCGCACAGAATCTTGTGCTTTGTTGGTGTTCATACCATCTCTCTTTCTTAAATTCTTCTTCAAACACAAAATGCCACCTCCCCCGTGTGGAGATGTCTGGCAGCCTCGCTGACGGAATTGAGCTGTACTCTCTGAGTGTCCCGGGCCTTCGCGCCGGGCCCACCGCATAGAACGTGAAGGAAGGGTGTGCGCATCTGTATGCAAATGAACACATCAGCAACCTGTCTTGTCAACATTCATTGTGTCACAGCGATCACCGTAAGTCCCACTTTGCTGCCAGGAGTTTACATCCACGACAGCCCCAAGAAGAGGAGCTCTTGTCCTTCCTTTCTCTACCCCCCCTTCACCTACTCCCCATCTTTCCTACAGGCATCTGGTTTACCTGGGCCCTGCAGAACACACGTTGTGAGCAGGGGAACCACAGGGTGAGGGGAGAGGGGAGACACCAGGGACACACAAGGATGGAACCCAAGCCCGGATGCCAGGAAACCAAACCACCCAGCTTCTGTCTCCTTGCTGGCCAGCTTCAACCCTGTGTTGTGCTGTATGTCTTTGTTGTGGAAATGATGCCCCAGAAAGGCCTACGGTGAATCATTTCCTGCCGAGTCGCACCTCCGCCTTTGGTGGCCGCCCCAGGTGCAGTGGTCCCTAAGCAATGAGGTCCGTTCCAGGCTCTGATGCCTGAGCACAGGGGGAGGGAGAACACTGGGTGTTCAATCCTGCTGTTCCCACACAAACGGTTCTTTATGCCATCACGTAAGAGCTTCCTGTCATTCTTGAGCGATGCCTTATCCCATAGACAACATGGGTTAAAAGCAAAACAAGTTTCAAGGACCGAACCTCGTCCATTTGTGAGTGTTTCACTCCTAAAAAGTTTGTTCATTTAAACCACGGGTGTATATGGATTGATAGGACCTATATGTAGTTTATATATGGTCCTATTCAAAATAAAATCATTCTTTATTTTAACTTGATGTGGTTCTTGGCTGTTCTTACCCCCCGACTGTAATGCTGCCCTTTGCAGATGTTTTCCGGAGTACAAACGTGAACGCACGATCTCTGCTTATCGGTCTCTTGTTCTTCTACACACCCATTATTCTCTTTTTTACCCCTTCCCAAAGAAACAGCACTTTGAATTCTCTTGGCCTGGTTCTCTAACTTCACCCACAGTTAGAAATACATGTAATGTCAGGGAGGATTGTATATTTATACGTAAAACAAAACACAACTGCAGTTTATTTACCATACATATGACACGATATGATAAATACTGGATTTTCTATTCTGTTCTACTGTATTCATTAATATTCTCTGCTCTTCTGTTTTATAAAGAGAAATAATTTATCTCAGCCACACCATTGTGTTCATGGCCCATTCCTGGATGTCTGGGAGGAAGGAGGAGTAGGGGGTCCTGGTGATGCTCCTGGGGCCCCAGAGCCTTGGCCCCCCCACAGCTTTGTTGCCCTGGAGCTGATGACATCCTGTTTTCAGCCTCTACCTAAAGATGAGAATTGAGGGGTCCACTTAGAGACTGCTGGCAAAAAGACCATTTTCTCTCAAGTATTAGAATAATGGGCAGGGTTTGAAGAGTGGAAATGTGGTAAAGGAGGACGGGCACTGGGTAAGCGATCTCTCACCTGGCCCCTAGTCACCTCTGCCTGGAGAATAGGAGCCGTCTTGGGGTGCATCTGAACCACCGGCTCCAGAGGTGGGTTGAGACTGGTGAAGACCACAGAGCCAGAGAGTTTGCATTCGAATCCCGACTCCAGACCCTCTGCTTATTGGATGTGTGACTTTCTCAAGTTTCTCTGGGTTTCAGAGTGAGTCTGGATTTTTTGGGAAGTGACTGGGTTTGCTACACATGGTATCGTGGATTGCCAGCCTCCTCCTGGGGGAAAGATCTGCTTTCTCTGTTCTGGACAATTCTCTCCAGCCCTGGTTCCAGGTCGATCCCAGAGTTTTCTTATTCTCGCCCGTTACAGCCTCAGACTTGTCTCAGTAGCGTGGACTGCGAGATCAGCTGGCCAAATTCCAATTTCAGGGTTCAGTAAACTGACTTTGCCATTAAGTACACTGAGGGTGAGCAAATTTTTCATTAAAAAGGTCCCGTTTAAACCGGACATACTACGTGGAAACACCTATATTCCTCAGGATGAGAAAAACTGGACACTGAAATTGTCACTAAATCCCGAATTACTGGGACTGCTTGTTAGCTGCTAATGCATGTCCTCATTCTGTTGTGTCCATTTGCAATATTTAGGAATTTAACTTGCAGTTTCCTCCTTGATCATGAACCATCACTGCTTTCCGTACAAAACAATTTTTCCTTTCAGATGTATGTTTAGATTAACATGATTCCAAAAAAAAAAATGGCAAAACTGATTATCCAGCAATTTGTATGGTAGAAAAAAAATCCAAATGAGATAGCACACTGCTTACTGAAAATGCAGTCGTGCGAAATTCCACTCGATGTTACTGTTATCTAAGGCAAACTGCTTCACATCTGAATCTCTCTTCCTCTTTAATGGACAACCTCCTTTACCACTTCAGATTTTTAGGTAACAGAAGTATCTGTGGACACCCATGCTGGGTCACAAGGAAATTGTTTTCGTTATTCTAGAAAGACAATCTTAGGATGGATTATGATCTAGCTCTAAAACATTTTACTCCCAAATGTTTGTGAGCGCTAAGTATTCTTAGTTTATGAAGCAAAAGGTCAGGCAGCAAATTAGCATTAAAACAAAATGCTGAATGCCTATCAAAAGGGGGTGGTTTCATTTCTTATGCAAATACACAGAAAACAGAGTCCAGCTGAGGAAACAGCTGTCAGGGCATCTTGTCAGCAGGTGAATTAAACTCTTTAAAGCACACACGGATATCCATTCACGTCCTAGAACAAAATCAGTTAACTCGACTCACAGACAAGCAATGCCTGGGCAAGTACAAGACCTTCCAGAATGTTCCCTGCACTTCACTTCTGTTCACCATGAGTCGTTTGTCGTTCGCATCCATACCATGATCTCTCTTCATTCTTCCTTTGCCCGTACGCTCATTCAGTCACATCCCTCTGGAAACTAAATATTGGTCTCTTACTCACAGACGATGCTCTATGTGGGTGTGATTTGCTCTTTCTTAGACTGTACGCTAGGAGATGCTAAGATTGCGGGATTTGTGAGGTGGTGTCCTGGGGGTCGTTGTTGTTCTTGTTCTAGTCTTTTCCATCCTGGATTTGAAATAAAGACAGTGTTTCTACCTTTTAAAAAATCTCCACCAGCATCTTATTTGTAAAGGAATGAGCACAAGCCTCGGTAATACAGGACCTCCTATTAGCCATGAGCTTCTGATTTCAGCCCCCAAGTACCCGGCAATTTTGTTATATTCACTTAAAAATATATGTATAGACTTGAAGACTGAATGTTTCATTTTGTTAACTAGGGTGGGAGGTGAGGAGGTGGGAGAAAAGAAACCAAATGGAGGGTCCTAAAGTTTAGGTAGAATGGATGGGAGACCTGAGACCCCCTTTTCTCTCCTCTGACTTTGTTTACATTTAAAGATGTTTACTCATAAGTTCCCTTGGGAGTTATAAATCCAATTTAAAGGACACGCTATAGGATCTGTTCCTCTAATATACTATGCGACCCTCAGAAAACCAATATAATTCTCGACCTTTCTCTGAAAAGTGTATGCAGTCCTGAAATTCCTGTCAATCAACACACGGCTTTCCAACAAGTACAAACTTTCTATGTCTGTTCAGTAGGCCTTTTTCCTTCTTTCTCCTACTTAGAATAGGATCTTTAAAATGATTAAATCTACTTTATAGTTACGTTCATTTTAATGCTTGATCGACTCCCTTCCAAGAACTCATTGCTTCTGCATTTAAATTTTAGACTTTCCTTTTAGATAAATGCTATTATTTACTAAGTGACCAGGAATGCAAATCATGAGAAGGGCTCGATATTGTTGGCTGCAGTCCTTTATGAATCAGCACCCCATAAACCATCATCAATATTTGTATTAAACACTTATTGACTCAAGTTCTACAGTGGCCTGAGACACAAAGCAGGACGCACGCCACTGGCACTGCAGATCTCGTCAAAGGACTGTCAGGAGTAGGGAAACGTGGCTGCGCATCAGCTCGGGAAGGAGGACAGGCTGCTGCCAGACACAGCACAGAGAAAGTCAAAGGAATGTCAAATTGCATTTTTTCCTTTTTCTTTTTCTTTTTTAGAGAGAAAGAGCCAACTGGGGGGGGGGGGATTCAGAGGGAGAGTAACCTTAAGCAAGCTCCACACTCAGCTCAGAGCCCAACAAGGGGCTCAATCTCAACCCCAAGATCGAGACCTGAGCTAAAATCAAGAGTCTGATGCTTAATGGACTGAGCCACCCAGGCGTCCCCAAATTGTGATATTTCCAAGTCATTTCTGGGAGTTAAGCTTATGGCTTTGAGGAGAGGTGAAATGCAGAGCAAATAATTTGTGAACATAGAGGATTGTTGGAATGTAAGTCTGTCCATGAAAATGTACACCCTGATTCCTAAAACAACCCTTGGTAACTGGTGGAACACATGTTCACATGTTTTTATTTCTTTATTTATTTTAATTTTTTAATGTATTTTTAAAATATTTTATTTTATTTTCTCGGTGTTCCAAGATTCATTGCTTATTTACCACACCCAGTGCTCCATGCAATACGTGCCCTCCTCAGTACCCACCACCAGGCTTTTTAGGTTATAATTCAGATTTGGTACTGAAAGCTTCACCCTAACTATTGACTTGCATGTTTGGAAACTAAAGTTCAAGAATTAGAGGATGCCAAGTAGCTTTGGATAGTCTTTGTCATCAAGGACACGGTAACTCATGAGAAGGAAGTTCAGCTTAAAAAAAAAAAAAAAAAAAACTTACCAAAAATGGTACTGGTGATAACAGAGCGCACTGTATGTCTTACGCTGTGAAACTTTCCTGGTTGGGTATATGACTACTGAATGAACGCATGAATACCTACCTGATGTTAAAATTATTAAAACTGTTCTTTTTTTTTCCTTTTTAAATTTAATCCTTCTATTTTCTCTGGTAACAGACATTCTTTCAGACAAATATTTTTAGAAAATTAGCATTAGTAAAGTAATCCTGTTTTCTGCTGCTTAGATTCAAGCGTATCTAGGTGCATGGATATGTCAGTTTAAAGCAATCTCTTCAGACTGCTTTACAAGATCTTGGTATAGAGAGGTCTGAAGTATAACTTACATGTTTCTAAATGGAGCTAAGAGTGGTTTATTTAAGGGACAGTGGTTATGTAGTCAGTGTAAACAACCGATACTTACTTTGAATTCATGGAAATCTAGAGATCTTTTTTAACATGAACGCTGATTGAGTTCTCTTTCTCCCTGTGAATCTCACAGTTTTGTTCCAGAGACTAAAAATAGCCTTAAAAAATAGACAAAAGAGTTTATTTCTAACAGTGATCATAATGAAACAGGGAGCCATATCCCCACACCGGGACTCCTTACAGAAGACACAAGCCATGTCCATGAAACAAGACTTTGTGCTTGAAACCAGGGCCTGTTGAGGCAAAGGGTCAAGTTCTGTTCCTGGGTTTTTTTCCCCACAAGCATCAAACCTCAGTGTGGCTCTGTTTTCTTCAACTACAAGGTGAAGGGTTTGGATGAACTGCCTCTGGGTCGTCTTTGGGATCCTAAGTTCCGTGATTCTCAGGAAAATTATGAGGTGTGAAAGAAATATTTTGCCCAACTTAGAACCTCTACGTCTTCTTTACCCTTGATGTTCCAAGACCTTGGTGAAAAGAAAACTGCTTTGTGAAATTAACCCCAGTTACTGCTGTTTTAGTAAAAATGGCAGTGATCATGGGGCCAAGTCCCTCTCTTTCTGTCATTCTGAGTCTACACAGAGTTCTTGTGGGCAACACACATGGTGTTCGCATTACCATGAAACAACAAAACATTGAAGAGTGGTTTTCTACTGCTTCCCTCTACCCACATCCACTCCACCTCTCATTCTACAAACTTTCTTCCTCAGCTCTCAGAACTTCTTTCTTCTGCTTTGTTCAATAACCCTGGGTCTTTCTGACATGCTTCCCATCTACTAGGCCCCTCAGGTATGGGTTCCTATCTGCTCTAGAAGGACCACACCCACTTAACTCCCCACTGGGCTGGGCTCTGGCAGAGTGTAATGCCTAGGCTGGATCTACTATGAAGAGCCAAGAATGAGGGCCTCTGAAGGGAAGATCAAGATCATGTGGTGTGATGGAAAATGCTCTCCCAAGACTTTTCTGGTTTGAACTACCTCTGATGAGTCTAAAGTCTTGTCTGATATCACCCTTAGGTTGCCAAGAACAAAGATAGTCTTTAATATCTTGGAGTTCTTTCCTAGTAAAATAGATCCTGTGAAGCTTTCAAACAGCATCCACAACTCCAGAGCAAGAAAAGAAACTTACTGAAGTCAAGTAAATCACAAAAGCATGGAGTCAATTACAGAAATGTGAATCTGGAAGAGGTCTCCTCATTTTATTTCATTTTTTTAAAAAGATTTTATTTATTTATTTGACAGAGGGAGACACAGCAAGAGAGGAAACACAAACAGGGGGAGTGGGAGAGGGAGAAGCAGATTTTCCACTGAGCAGGGAGCCCCGATGCAGGGCTCAATCCCAGGACCCTGGGATCATGACCTGAGTCACAGGTAAATGCTTAATGAATGAGCCATCCAAGCACCCCTGGGTCTCCTCATTTTAGAGAAGAGAATCCTTATGGACCCAGAGAGGAAAAGTGATTGTCCAGGGCCTCACAAGGGTGGAATCAACATGGAAGTGCTTTGCTTTCCACATTTCTCCCTGCTGTTTTCAGCCTCAAATGAATCGTTTTGTTTTTATTGAAGTCTGACTTTCCTGTGGCCAGGTGTTTTGGTAGACTGGCCCTTCCCTATTGGGACATTTGGCTGTCTCTGTTGCCCAGTAGGATGTGTTAGTCCAGACAGGGAAGCCTCCAGCACTTAGGGGTAGATGGTGACTTGTGGGCACCTGAGCAGATGCTCTCCCTATTCCAGTGGCTTCATTGCCTTCTCTCCCCCGACTTACTGGCTGGCAAACAGTATGTGGACAATATGGATACCTTAAATATACAACCACTGAAATTATTGGAATTATGTATTTTCAAATAAGTTATGTAATTGTTGTAATTAATTTTGGGTTTATGGTGTATTTGAAATAAAAAGTAATAAAATAAAATTAGGAAGCCCCCCTCACAGACAACAGGCTAAGTGCTAGCAATATTTTAGTTTTTCTTTAATTGCTCCATTTTTTACTTTGGTAAAGGAAGAAAGCATCCAACTACAGGAGAACAACACCTGAGTCCATTTAAATATGGGACTTAATCCATTGGGGCAAGTCCTTATATCAAGGTTTGCATTTCAAGTTTTAGGGTGACAATTCTATTTGCTCTTCATCTTGCCAGGTAGAATGCAATGGCATATGTAAAATCATGGGAGATGAGACCAGCTTTACTTTGACTAGATATTTCCACCATAAGTTAGCTGTGGTTTCAGAAAGCCTGTGTACATGTTTTTCACATAGAAGACAGCAATACATACTGTTTGATTTGTTGCTTTAGTCACTAGAAATATCCCAGTATGATTTTTTCTTATTTGTATGAAAATTCAAATTCATTCTTAGAAAGCTCAATATTTAGACAAGTGCCAAGTTTTCTTTTTTCCTAATAGAAAAGTATGAAGAGTGAGTGTGTTTTCACAGGAGAGGCTCAGGTGCAGACCAGACGTCAAATGTCACACATGTTGAAGAGGGTGAGGACCTCGCAGCACTGAAAGTTCCAGAGAGTGTCTCTGAAAAAAAAAGGGGGGGGTTGCTTTATGAAAAAGCATACTATGAACAGAATCAGCCAGTCCGACATGTTGTTTCATGTGGTGATTCCATTCCCTGTTCTCTGGACGGATGGCCATGGAGCTCCCATTTCTACCTCCCAAGATGGAGCACACCATTCTCTCAGAGCGATCATTCCGACACTGGCAAGTCTTCATTTGGGGAAATTGTTATTATGGAGCTAAAACCCGTTAACCCCTAGGACCCGCCTATCTCTGCTTGCTTTTGGCATCTGACCAGTTTTCAACATTTTCAGATAGCAACTGTGTGTTCCCTGATATTTTAGTCTTTTCCCTAATCTTGAAATCTCTTTTCTTCTTGTGTCTCCCAGCTGAAGTTTTAGGGAGTGTTAGGAAATGTGCAGAGGTTCTTGATGGTCTTAACGATTAGTGTTTATGGGGAAGAGTCCAACGGTACTAAACTTACGGCGAAGATTACTACCCTCAGAGGATGAAAAATTGTGCCACCCCCAATGCAAGAGGAATCTTTCTTCTTCGTATGACAAGGACCTTCATTCTCTTTGTCTCTCCCCAGAAGATATCCAGAATGTCAGATTGTGAGATCCCATTTTTGAGATACCCACTAGACCATTAGGATACAAATTGGTAGATTTGGGGAAATAAATCTGGTTATGTGGATTAAAAGTGTTCATAGGTTTTTAACAACACATGCTGTTGGCAAAGCTATAGGGAAACAAGAACTCTCATATGAAAAAAATGGCATAAGCTGCATGGAATAGAGTTTGAGATATCTAACAAAATTACACAGGCATTTATCTTTGGACCCAGTAGTCTTCTTCGGAACCTACTCAGATGGTTGCCCATCAAACATAAAGCAGCATAATAACAAGATGGTTTATTGCATCTTTATTCATTAAAGGCAAAAGACCGACTCAATCCAAAGGAGCATCAATAGCGAAATAAAAATTGAATAAATTATGATACAACTACATAATAGAATAGCCTGCAGCCTTTAAAAATGAGGAATGTCTTTACGAAAAAGTAAGTGAAAAATCAAGATATAAAATAGTATATATACCATGTTAACTTTTGTGTAAGGAAGAGGAAGAAAAAATATATGCAACTTATATTATTATATGTCATAAAATTACATATGTAATATGTGGGTATGTATTTCACATTATTTTGAAAGAAGCACAAGAAAGACTGGTCACAAATTAAGTAATATGATTGCTTACAAGGTGGATGGAGATGGGAGAGGGCGTGGGCATACAGTGAGCATCCTTTGAATGTACCCTTTCATATATTTTTTTGATTTATGAATCACATTAGTGTTTTGCACACTAAAAAGCTTAAAAGAGGTTAAAAAAGTGTTTTTACTTTTTGGCCCAGTAATTCTACTTCTAATTATTGAGTTTATGGAAATGCAAAAACAAAGTCATGTACATACAAATGAGCTCTTTGTGGTATTATTTTTTTTTAAAGATTTTATTTATTTATTTGACAGATAGAGATCACAGGTAGGCAGCGAGACAGGCAGAGAGAGAGAGGAGGAAGCAGGTTCCCTGCTGAGCAGAGAGCCCGATGCGGGGCTCGATCCCAGTACCCTGGGATCATGACCTGAGCCGAAGGCAGAGGCTTAACCCACTGAGCCATGCAGGCGCCCCTGTGGTATTATTTTAATACAACTACCAAACTAGACACAGGTATTTAACAGGAAATAAAGGGCTAAATAACCAATGACCAAGTCCGATATAAAATATTAAGCAGTCGTTAAAGGTGTGTCGGTAAATAATGCGTAATGATGTCGGGAATTTTCTTCATCAGTTTGGGGTCTCAGTCGATCACTTTAGCAGATCCCGGGGCCAATAGCCCACACTGCCCAATGGGAAGACCGATGCCCTTTCCCTTTCCGACCTTCCAACAAGATGCTCTCCCGAACATCTGCCCGTCTCCACATCTGGCTCTCTCCTCCCATGTTAACTGTCCTGCTACCATTCAGCCTCAGAGGGACATGTCCTGCTTCAGGCTGGCAAGTTTTGCTCTTCTCTCAAGCCAACCAAGACAACTACCTGCACCCCTGCTTCTTCATGTGTCCTCACATCCCATTCTGGTTGGGGGAGTGAGAGCTAATGTGTAGAAACCCCATCAAGCCACATGTTAGGATGGTATCAGTTCTTTCTATGTTCCCTCTGGATGACTGGGTGTGGCTCCCTGTCATTCCTTTATGGCCGATGCTCATGGTCTATGAGTACATTGTAGAAATTTTGCTCCTTTTCCTCCTGGGTGCCCGATACTGTGCTGGAAGGTGAAGGTAGCTGCACGTAGGATATAAGAGGACACAGACCTTAAGCAAAATGTGAACATGTAGCTGTAGTCAACTGCATGAAATACAATGAGAAAACGTGCATTGAGCATTGTGAGCAGGTTGAAGAGGGAAATTATAACTCCAAGAAAGGGAGGGTGGCCAGAGATGGCTCCTAGGAAATGACACTGTCTCAAAGGTGAATCAAGAGAAAGAGTTCTTAGCCAAGCTAAGAATAGAGAGACAGAGTTTTCAAGCCAGGGAGGCAGGGTGAGCTGACACACAGACACACACAGTGTTGTGTGTGAAAAACTGTCCACATTTGCAACTGCTGAAGTTTAAATTGTGAAGCAGGGAGTAGTAGCAGAGGAGACTACAAAGGTATGCAGATATTACTTAGTGAAAGAAGCCAGGCTGAAAAGGCCCCATGCTCTGTATTCCAACTATACAACAATCTGGAAAAAGCAGAGCTATGGAGGCAATAAAAGGATAAGTGGTTGCCAGGGTCTAGAGGAAAGGGAAGATGGATCAGCGGGGCACAGCGGGTTCTAGGGCAGTGAAGCTACTTGTGTGATGTGGTGATGGGGGACACACGTCATTATACATCATTCAAAACCCGCAACACCAAGAGTGAACCCTGATGTCAAGTAGGGACTTTGGGGGATAATGATGGGTCAAAGCAGAGTCATCGATTGTAACAAGTGTACCACTCCTGGGGGAGCATTGCTGGTAGGGAAGCATATGCATGTGTGGGGGCAGGGCAGGATGGGAACTCCCTGCCTCATCCTCTCAATTTGGCTAGGACTTAAAACTACTCTAAAAGTAGTCTATGTAAAAAAAAAAAAAGAGAGAGAGAGATGCCAAGATGTGTTTCAGAAAAGATAGTAAGTCTCCTTTTATCCCAGTTTTAGGTGACTGGGCTCCATTTCTGTACACCCCCACCACAAAGGGGACCACAAAGTCCCCTCCTGTGAAAGGGAAGGAAGGCAGGCTTCATGGTCCTGTGGTTGGATCACCAGCCAATAAAGCAAATACACACGCAGAACCCTTCAGACGACTTCCCATCTGTGTAGAGCATGCCGTCTGGGGACTTACAACTGGATTACATCATGCCCCCACATACTCACACACATACTCTCACACAGGCTCTCATACACACCGTGTACACCACAGATTCACATGCACTTTCTCACACACTTCCACACACAGCACACACGCTCACACACATTCCGCACCCATGCACACTCACGTGCCTCTGTGTGGTGCCCACTCATCCATATGCTCTCACATGCGGCATGCACACCACACATGCCTGCTCACACACACGCACACACATAGAACACACACGTACTCCTCAAAGGGACTGACATTGCCTTGCACATTAACTCCTGTGAGCCGACTGCTTGGAGGTTCTGTAGAGTCCCTCTGTTCACCAATGCCTCCCAGTCCCAGCAGGTCTACTTCCCTTCGTGTGGGCCATGGCCCTTCCTGGGCTTCTGAAAAGCATTATTAGCAGCATGGAGGCATCATCTCCCAGGTCTTGCCAAGATTTAAATCCTGTTTTTGAAGGAGGGTCCCACATTGATGAACTTTTGTTACCCTACATGCTGCCTACCTTCCCAAGTCTTGAGCCTGCAGCCTCAAAACTTACTCATTCATGCGCTTGCCCACTCCCCAGGGGCACACGTTTTCTGGGTCCCCTCCTCCTATGCGGTCACGTCCCTTTCCTCTGTCACCAGGCCAGTCGTTCCCCAGCCAGCGAGGCATGACGCATCCCCAGTTACTGTTTCTGTCCAGGAGGAGAGAAGGGGCTGACCCCGTGGGTCACATCTGTCAGGCCCCATGTTGTTGGTTGATGGGAGAGCAGAGGCTGTCAGGAGTTCTGCACTCGGAGGACCAGGGTTCTTGCGCTCCAGAGTACAAGACTTCTGAGCACATCAGTGCAGATTTTCGGATCCAACCTCCGGGCTCCACTCCTTCCCACCCAGGGCCCTGACCTTGGCCAACAGACTTGCTGAGGTCAGTAGTTCCACCTTCCCAGGGACCCTCTACTCTTGTGATGAAGTACCAGGATTCCTGCCCACTGGGCGAAGGACACAAGGGTCCCTCTGTAAGTTGCCGAGGAGGCCTCTGGCTTTCCATACTCAGCCTTTATTACTGTTTGACTCGTCCCATCGTTTCCGAAGTATCAAGAGCACCCAGCATGCGATGCAGTCCCCTACAGGAAGTCAGAGGCACACAGAGAGAAAAGTCCACTTGAAGACAAGGAAGCGACAGGAGTGGGCCACCAAGGATGGCCAAGCACTGCTGGCAACACAGGAAGCTGGAAGCTGGAAGCCTCCCCCAGGGTTTTCCGAAGCCCTGCCGTCACCTTGGATTGGGACTTCTGCCGTGCAGGAGGGCAAGATGAGACAGTTCTGTTGCTGTGGTAGCACCAAGACAGAAACACAGGATGGTAGCCAAAATCGTGGAAATCAGGGCAGTCGCCCAGAGAGAGTACATGCCCACCAGAAGCAGAAGTAGAAGGAGAATGGGCAGTTTTGGAGCAGGTAGGGAAAGCACAAAGTGGGGGAGGGGTGTCAGAGGAGCAGGAAAGGAGGAGAGAGAGGCAGGCCTTGGGGACAGCTCTGAGAGACTGAGGCGGCGCCCTCCTGGGAGGGAGCAGGAGACACAGGGAACCGGCCTCTGGGGAAGAATGGGAGCCCAAGGATTTAGCTGGAGGTATCTGAAAGGCTGATGGGGAAGTCAATAGTTATCAATCAGGGTGTATAAATGGATTGGAAGAACAACGTTGCGTTCTGTCTCCTGAGTGCAGTCTGACTTACTCGCAATCCAACAGGCCCAATTTGACATTTATTTCCTTTCCTTTTAAAACGTAGCATATATCTATTTAAAACAATATTAGTCTTGGCATTGTTTAGCTCTTGTGTACACTCCTGTCAAATATGTGTGAGAGAGAGAAAGTCTTTGGCTCAGACTGCAACTGATTTATACGACAAAAGTCTGTATCTGCCAATGTTTGCCAAAGGAATGTTACAAGCTTGAATCATTTCATGCAATTTATAAACACATTTAAATGAAAAGAAAATGTTTTAGTTGTACTCTGCATCATGAATGTATTTGTGTCTGAATTTAGAAGACAGGAAGTAACCCGTCCTTGGCGTAGCACTCAGAAAGAAGGCGTCCCTTCCTTCTAGGGTTATCAAAGTAAGAACTTTTCTCTTTCCTTTTTTAAAAAAAAGATTTTATGTATTTATTTGAGAGAGACAGAGAGAGCAGGAGTGGTGGGGGGAGAGGAAGAGGGACAAGCAGACTCCCCCCTGAAGGGGCTCAATCCTAGGACCCTGAGATCCTGAACTGTGCCAAAGTCAGATGCTTAACTGAATGAGCCAGCCAGGCATCCCTTCTTTTTCCCTTTTGATGTGCAAGTTCTGATATTGTAGTGCACACCAAATCAGAATAGTAATACACAGTGATTAAAATGTGGGTTTTAAAAATGAGTAGAGATTTTAAATTTCTATAATTAACAAAATAATATATAATAAAATATACTTACATTTGTTTAAGTAGTGCATATATTTTTATATCTAATAATATAATAAATGTTTCTAGTAAATAAAATTTTCTAATATCCATGGGCTCTGTGGAATATTGAAAAAATTCCAAAGGCACAAACCTTACCATTAATTCAAAATTCTTCCTCATGGCTCTCCCAGCGATGCTATTTATTTGTTGCCTTTTATTTCCTGAAAGCCAAATTCCTCCACCAGGCATTCCATGGCCTACCTTAAATTTTGGAGTTCTAAAGGACTTGTGCATAGTCAGTATGATTTCCATAAGATCCTGTTTTCAAACATTCATTATTCAAAACAATGAGGCTCATAAAGGACTCTCCATAAACATATCCTTTTGATCATATGTCACTGAAATTGAATGTGAGTCATGCAAATAAAAGATTATCTTAATTTTTTGTTACTTTTTCCCACTCTGATTATCAACTTTATTATAATAATTGTGGACCATGTAATTGGGCATGTAGCTGGAGCTCTGTTCTGGAAAAATATTGGTTGGCAGCTGTTCCATTATCTTATGTATATATTCTTCTATATTTAAATTTATGTCTTCTGGGTCCCTTCCCAGAACTAGATAGATTGCTAAGGGTAGGACAAAGAAAGGAAAAGTTTTGCACCATGAATCTCTGAGATCCAAGAAACTAATAAAGTGTTCCATTCTTAGTAGATGTGTCAAAATACAATGTCCTACCTTCTGCAGTACCTCTAGTGAATTCCATCATGTAGAATGAAAGTAACTACAGAGATTATTTTTCCAGGCATTGTACAGGGACGGGTTTATTATGACATCATGTCAAACTAGCAAGGTCAATAAATTTTTACATCTCTTCTTCATTTCACCCTGGCATTAATGGTTCACGTTAATGACAATACTTAATATAATTACCATTCAATATTTTTAAAGGACATTAGCAAACAATAATTTATTGCTTTTTCAAAACACACCTGACTTGAGAGTTCAGAAGGGCAGCACTTGCCTTTATTTTCCAGATGATGCTCAGAGACGTCAAGTGATTTTTCCCTAAGACACATAATCACGAAGTGAAAGACCAACTCTAGAGCAGTCATTCTCAACTTCGGCAGTGCACAGAGATCAGCTGGGTACTTTCCAAAATGAATCCCAAAGCCCAGGCCCCACCCCAGGTCAGTTCCTTTGCAACCTCCAGCAGTGAGGCTCAGGCATTTACATTTTTTCCACATTTCCCTGGTGAGTCAACCAACAGCCAGACTTGAGAAATTTGCTCTGGCACATGAAGTTCCCAGGTTATTCACCTAGTTCCATATGAATTACCACTTTCCATTCTTAAGACCTCACAGTGTTGTTTTGGGGATTGATGAATTAATGCATGTAAAGTACTTACAACAGTGCCCGGCTCACAGTACATTCTCCAGAAGGGTAACTGCCATCATTACCACCACTCCCACCACCATCATCATCATCATGAAAGACATTCTCAGATAACTTGACTCAAATTACTCTTTAATTGTGAAATCATCAATTGTGGCTCATGACATTTCTAAACCCTGGTATCTTTGTCAATGCAAGAGAAAACCATGCAGAATTAAAGAGAAAGGAAATCACTAAAACCCAACTCACTGGGAACACTTTCGTTTCTCATTTTGGTCACATAGGAACCTGTGATGGCAAGAACTATCAAATTCATTAGATTCTAAATAAGGGATCTGAATGACATTAAATGACTAATAAAATTGTGAACTTATCTCACAAAAGGGAATAAGATACATTTAGGGATCTTTATATATATTGTGTATATATATATATATATATATATATATATATACATAATATAATAGTAAAATCACTTCCCATGACCTGAATTATATATATATATATATATATATATATATATATATATATATATATAATTTTTTCTACATACTTAGTGTTAAACATCTGACTTAACCAAATTTTTCTCAATCAATTAAGGTAGCAAATTAAGTAGTTTTTATTGACAGATTTATCATAATAATGCAAAGCCTTCTTCTGTACCAAAATTGTAAAATCTGGAAAGTTAAACAAATGTGTGCTTCTATTTTCAGCAAGTGTCCTATTTTATATGCTTTTTAGACTTTATTAAATGAATTGATTATTTCTTAATAACAAAAATCTCATTATAGCCTCCTAGAAATTAGCACTGTACTGAAAAATAAGTCGTCTCTTCTATATGGTGAGTAAACTGTTAGACTAATCAGATTTCCTTCCGTATCAAAATCACATGCCTGGGAAAATGGATGGAAGCAATAGATGTTCTTTTTCTGACTTGGCAAGACTCTGGTTTCAGGCAAGACATATATATTAGCAAAAGGGAAAATGCTAAATGGATTATAACTATGTGTCCTGATTTCTTTAGTGGAACACCACTAGGAGATCCTGTATCAAACACATAGATGTAAGTGCGGGAGAAAACCTCTGCATGGCTCCAGATGCCTCCTCCAGGGGCATTACTGTTACCCCTAATTTGATCTGAAATGTCCACCTTAAGTCATGACTTGGGTTAGAACTGCACTTCCCCGACTTGGGAAACAGTGACATTTGCAAAATGTATTTAGTAATGTATGCAAAGCAAGAATATAAAATAGTAATATTAAAATTAAACCAAACAAACCTACCATCTACTACAACCAATATTTCATTACAGAAAGGTCATTTCAACAACAATAGGAAAGACATAAGCCCAGAGTCAGTCCCTTCAAGTAATTAAATTTAGCCTCATGAAAACTTATTATAATCGGTGTTATTTCTCTTTGCATTTTGGTATGGTGAAAGCTTTGCCATAGTCCCTAAGATTTGGAAACCATTGTCTAAGATTATAAAAATGAGAATGTCGTCTCTCAAAGCCCATTATTGGCTGCTTTTCTCCGACCTGTAAGGGAAAAAATATTGTGGTACATATAACTGACAAAATACTTGCACCCAGAATATACAAAGAACTCCTACAAATCAATAATAAAAAGACAACCCAATAAAAATCAAACTTGAACAGACACTTAACAACAGAACATACGTGAATGACTAATCCATTAAATATTGCATCATTAATCATCAGAGAAATAAAAGTGAGTTCCACAATGAAATACCCTATCACACCCATGAGTGTGGTTACAATGAAAAAGATTGGTAATACCAAATGTAGGCAGGGCGTACGTAGAGTGCTGGGCCGCATGCTTCTAGAGGGAGTGTTGAAGGGAGGGATCATAGTGCTTCCCAGTTCCTACAAGGGCAAACACAGATCTGTACCCGCTCTGGGATCCATTCCTAAGTATTTACCCCAAAGAAATGGAAATCCATGCTACAATAAAACTTTATCACATAATGACTTATAAGAAATATACATGTTGTCATTCAGAAAACCAAAATACATCTCACACATTTGGCCTTCATCCGCACTTCTTGAAAACCCTTGAGAGCCAGTAAAGTGAACTAGGTGTCTTGTGATTAATGAAGGTGACTTTTGGATCCACCCAAGGGTGGCCTGGCAGCTGGGAGGACCAACCATGTGATTGGAGGGTTTGAACCTTCATTCCCACCTCTTGTCCAGGGAGGGGAGAGGGGCTGAGAGGGCCAATCAGCCAAGAGCCAGTGACTTAGGCAGTCACAACTTTGCAACGCAGCCTCCATAAAAATCCCAGAAGACAGCCATTTGGTTTTTGTTTGTTTGTTTGTTTTCAGAGAGCTTCTGCATTTGCTTCTATGTGTCATCAGGTGGGGCCCCGAGTTCATTAGGAACTAGCTCCTTTGTTCAGGAACATGCCCTTTGCATCCCTTCCTCTGGCCATTGATTCATATCCCTTAGCATTTTCTTTAACAGACTGGTTAGCATAAGTGTTTCTCTGAGTTCTGTGATCTTCTGTAGCAAATAAACCAAATGTCAGAAGGTCAGTCAGGAGCATAGGTAACAGTCTGGACTTGCGACTAGGGTCTGAAGTGGGGAGTAGAGGGATGGTCCTATAGCGCAGAACCTTTCGTCTGCGGGATTTGATGCTGTTTCTGGATGGAGAGTGTCCGAATTGAGTTGGATTCTCAGACACACTGCTAGTGTCCAAGAATTTCTTGTTATTGAGGAGGGGAGACCTTCCCGTCCCTGATGTTGGAATTAGGTCTGGAAATCCTAAAAGAGACTTGTACAAGAATATCCTTGGCGGTTTTATTCAAAACAGCCCCAAACTGGATGTGACACAACGTCTCTCAAGAAGAGAATAGGTAAATAATGTACGGTATGTTCATACAGTGGAATACCAGTCAGTGATAAAAAGGAATGAACTATCGATACGTGCAAATACGTAGCCGAATCTCAAAACCAGTGTTCTGAGTCAAAGGAGGGAGCACAAAGCACACAGGCTGTTTGTTTTCCTGCATCTGAAGCAGACAAGCGCCTGCTCTCCGGTGACAGAGCTCAAGAAAGCCGCTGTGTGCGGGCTGCGGGGTGGGCGTAGGGAATTCCTGGAAAGGAACACAAAGGAATTACAGCACGTGATTGAGATGCTCTGTACCCGGTTTGGTTTGGTACTTACAGGAGTGGATCTAATTGTCAACATTCAGTGAACTAAACACGCAAGATATATACCTTTCATTATATGCAAATTACACCTTAATTTAAGAAACGGCAAAGGACACATATAAAAGTCACCTCCCAATATTGCCAAAGGCTGCATCTGCTCGGAAGGAAAGTTTGCCCCGCTCCTGCCGGGCACCGGTGCTGTGCTTCTGCAGGTGGCCCAGCGCCCACACAGTCCTTTCAGGAACATCCATCCTGGTGATGTCTCTTCTAATGAGGCTCCACGTCTTTTCTGAATGTGTAACTCATGTGTTCACTCAGCAAATATTTATTGAGAGTTTATTATGTGCCAATAGCTGTGGCTGACCTCAAGCACCCCGTGGTGAGCGAGGCAGACAGATGCCTCTGCCCTTAGGAGGTTATACTAAAAGTGAGTTTAGTGATGAGCTGGGCCAGTTTCCTTTTTCCGCAGGCCCCCAGGAAAGCTACGTCTATCCCAAGACCGACGGATGGATTGGCATTTTTGTGTTTGGAGGTCTCCGTTAAATTTCTATACGAATGAACCCCAGGTTCTAGTTCTACAAACCTTTTCAGTGAGCCTTCACATAAAATGTCTATGTATTTCTGAAGCGTCTTGAAAAATTACTGTTGATTTTAATCATAGTGCATTTTAATATAAAATAATACAAAAGAGTAGTTTCAAAAATTGTACCTGTAATGGAGTCTCTTTACTAAGAAAATAAAGTTTCAAAATGTTTTATTTATTTGCCCACTATGCCCATTTCTTTCTGGAAGTGTGTTAAAAAAAAAAAAAGGCAAAAAGAATTTATGATCCCTGTGATTTGACTGATGTGATTGAAGCTTTGAATTTCCCACACAGTTTCTGTCACTGTTGCTTTTCCTTACATAACTGACGGTAACTGAAATCAGGGCATGTGCTTCCGGAGTTCTACTCTCTTTTCTCTTATTTTGTCTTGGTGTGGTAAATAGTAAGGAAGATCTTGCAAACATAAACATTGGTAGAAAGCAAGGAAAAAACTGTGATTTTGAAAATCACATTTCATGTAAAAGTCGTACTTTCTATACTATATGCATTTTTAAGGTATTTTTCAGTCCCCTCGAGCCTGTAGATCAAGATGAAAGATTAAATAAATTGTCCAACTCCTTTGGTTATCTATGTTCAGCACTTGATTCTAGACTGCATTCTCTAATTGGGCATTAAACACATGATTTTCTTCCTATTTTTCCAAGAAAACTTCTAAAGCACAGACAGACTTTTGCAAAGGGAAGAAGAAGAAAAAAAGAAAGAAAGAAAGGAAGAAAGTGATTTAGTTTCTATTTTAGACTGTCCTGTAATGATCCACTCACCAAATACCTAAACACCAACAGTCCACGGAGCTGGAAGAAGGAAATAAAATCCGAAATGTTCTCAGGTGCAGGGGATTGCGTCATTAAAGCACATAGGAAATGTGGTTGAAAATAAATGCTTTGTGAAGGGACAGAAAGCAAACTTGGGAGTAGAGTCCTGTCCGACCACTGTGTGCTCAGCCCCTAGCAAAGGCTGTGGCCCACCCCCGTAGAAGCTCAATCAATGTTGGTTAGGGATATATTGAAATAATTATTATTTTTCATAGAAACCTCATTCCAGGGGCACCTGGACGGCTCAGTGGGTTAAGCCTCTGCCTTAGGCTCAGGTCATGATCTCGGGGTCCTGGGATCAAGCCCTGCATCGGGCTCTCTGCTCCTCAGGGAGCCTGCTTCTCCCCTCTCTCTCTGCCTGCCTCTCTGCCTTCTTGTGATCTCTGTCTGTCAAATAAATAAATAAAATCTTAAAAAAAAAAGTTAAAAAAAAGAAGAAACCTCATTCCAGAAGAGATCTTGGAAGCATCAGATCAACTTCCCAATTATCACATTCTTTTCTACCTTGTTTCTCTTCTATGTGAGAGATTTTGACATTAGTATAGTAACAACAGCTTCTTTTAGCCCAATATTCCTGGGAGCTAAATGTCCCTTTCCACTGTTTTTGGTACCATAACGTTTTTAAACAGTAACCAATTCGGCTTGCCCCACACTGGATGGTCTCCGCACATCTTAAAGTCAAGAGCACTGACATTTAGAAGAGGCAGACCCTTGCAGAGGACCATGATGCCATTATTTTTTAGGAATTTTGCTCTATTGATTCCATCTAAAGTGGACTTGGTTGTTTTCGTCCCCTTTCTAAAAGCATACTATTGCAGAAGATGGTCACTAAGGAGAAGATTGGTAGCTGCCTTCAAAAATCCATTCTCCCTTTCCCAATGGTAATATAATCTTAGCCTTCTAATACGTAATTGGGAGCTAGACTTCATTCCCCAACTTCTCTCACAGTTAGGTATGGCAGCACGCCAACGTCATCATCGATGGACTGGGGACACAAGTGGGGCATGCCATCTCTTGACTGAGGGATCAAGACTTTAGAACCATCCCCTTCCTTCCTTCCTTCCTTCCTTCCTTCCTCCCTACCCTCCTGCCTTCCTTCCTTCTGCTGGTGTAAGAGATGACAGAGCAGAGAACAGAAGGGAACCTGGGTCCCTGAATGAACTTGAGGGGCAGACTTGCCCAGTTAACCTGAATTTTCCACTTCGGAATTACATGTGAAAGGAATAAATGTCTGTACTCTTGATGTCATTAAATGTTGAGGTCAACTGAGGTGCGCTTGTTTAGCTACCTGTCTTCACTAGGCAACTATTAGAGAAGTCCAAATTTCTCAGAGGCTTTGTCTCATGCACTGCTGTTAAGATAGGCCTCATCTATGCCATATTTGTGAAATCAATTATTTTGATGCATCAAGATCTACTACAGCTCGGGGACACCTGGATGACTCAGTCAGTTAAGTGACTGACTCTTGATTTTGGTTCAGGTCATGATCTCAGGGTCATGAGATCAAGCCCCACGTCAGGCTCTGTGCTGGGCGTGGAAGCTGCCTAAGATTCTCTCTCTCCCTCTCTCTCTCCATTTGATCCTCCTCCCCCAAGTGCACTCTCTCTAAAAAATAAAAAAGATCTACTACAGCCTATACCTCAAATTCAGAGGATGAAAAAGAACTTCAAAGTGAAGTAAATGGTCAGTTCTGTATCTTAGGCCTTGCAATAGATGGAGAATTTGGGCATTAACACTGAACAAGTGTACATGTTACGTACTCCACTGTGTTTCGTCTTTAAAAAAAAAGATTGATAACTGGATATGGTTTATGTATTCTGGATCCTGGCTTGAGCATAGCTAATATGGTAGACATGGGTCATTCTGGAGAAGAGTTTTAAGTAAAATCACAGGGAAAAAAGGAATTTATGTTGGATTGAGGATGGGCAGTGAGTATGGACTATATTTTCTGAGAATTTTAACAATGAAGATTCTGGTGAGATAAGCACAGGTGTCTAATGCACTCTCAGAATGCTACTAATGCTACCAGAATGACCAATATTCATTCTGAAAAGTAGGGAAGGAGCCATCTATCTGCCTTAACAAAAGAAAGATTTGGGGTCTCCAGAGTCTAGTAGAGATGACTGGAGTGGAAAAAAGGAAGACACAAGCAGAGATGCTATCTGACTCTTCCTCCTGAAAACCCGCAAAGTCACCTGGCCGTGGTGGAAGACCTCCCACGCTGGGGGGATGACGGACAGAGGTGGAGTGGGCCAAGGGCAGGCTAGGGAGCAGGGCACTGGGACTCAACTCTCACCGCACTTGAAGTCCGCAGCAGAATGCCCAGGACGGGCAGGAGGGTGAGGTAAAGAAGGCAAAAAGGAGACCAGAATACGCTCGTTGATCCACTCGGACTCTCATGGAGCAAAGAGAACTGTGAGTGTAAAAGCAGACCCAGCAACCTCATCAGGCGCAGAGGAAGCAGAGCTGGGCCAGAGTCCCTCACCGCCCTTGGGCATCAGTCCACCGCCTCCTGTCTCCTGCGATGCTAGTGCCTGACCGTGACGCGGACACATGCATCTGTTTCCACGTTCACTCGCTCTCCCATACACTCATGGCCCTCCTCATCCCTCGTGGCGCCATGAGCTGTCACTGCCATGAGCTGTCACACACTCAAGATCTTTTCGCCCCACAGCTGCTTTAGTATTCTTTCCTGGAAAAGCCAACTTACTTCAATCCAGCCTTCTCCCTCACCTGCCATGACGGTGACTGTGGAAAAACACAGAACCCTACTATTGATTTCACTTTGAACTCATGATTACTCATCCCACTGGGCCTTTCATCCAGCCCGAGGGTCACACTGCGTTCCCTTTGTCCACACACTGCCTCCTCTGTCTGATGTCTACTGCCTTTCTTTGCTTCTCCTCAAAGCTCTGACACCTTCTATCCGGTGCCGGTTCTCAGATGATGGCCATGTGTCCAACCTCATTTAGAACAGAGAAGGGCCATTGCCCCAGATCCCTAGTCGCCTTCATCTGGGTCCCTACACAGCCTTCCCTAGTGTGAGGGGAGATGTGCTAGCCAGGGCTGGCCTCTCCATTCACCCACTGTGTTCCTTCCCACTTGGTGGGTGCCAGTCACTGTCCCCTTCCTCTCTCGCATGGTTAATTTTTTTCCTTTCCAGTGGATTGCCCATATGAACGTACAAAGATGCTATTATTTCTCCTATTTTAGAAAAAAGACCCACAAGTCTCTTGACGCGCAACCCCTCCAACTGTTGCTTTATCTTAAAGCTCTTTGGAAGAGATGCTTATCCTGGCTGTCTCTGGTGTCTCTCTGGAACCCGATTTTACTTCCGACCTCTTCTGAAATTTGTCTTTTCAAAGTTGCCCATCACATCCACACAATCAATTTCTCAGTTTTCTTCTGAATTAATCTTATAAATGATCATTCTTACATCCACCTGCCTACTCAACTCCCCAACGAGAACCTCACAGGCATCTCAAATTTAAAACATCCCACACCATGGTCCCTGTTTTCAGACCAAGCCTACCCTCATGCCCATCCCAGCAGTAAATGCTCATCTTACCCTTACCACCCATCAGTGAAACGAACCCTCAGAGCCATCCTGGCTCCTCCCTCCCTCACATCCCGTATCTGACCTACAAAAAATCCTGTTGTCTCCAATTGCTTTCTGAAGCTCCATGGTCATTATCCTGCACAAGCCACATCCTTCTCTCCAGTGGTTGGGATGCTCTGAACCAGCTGTGTGTGCCCCCTTTGCTCGCTCTCAGCACACCTGCCCCTGTGGTCTGCACCCTGGCCCTCAAACTACCCAGAGTCTTGACCTCGGCCTGACTTGCCACCACCCACAATAGGTATTGGACCCTGTCTCCTCCCACGGCCCCCTCGCTCACTCAACCTCAGCCACAGCCACACCAGAGGAGTGTTCCTCAACACGCAGTATGCTCCCACCGGGGACACTTGGTATTGGGAAGCTTTTACTTAAAAAAAAGCATGAAATAATTAAGGAAATGTTCAATAGATTTGGCTCTGCCAAAAGGCACAGTAAACAAAATTCACTAGAGACAAAATGGGTTAAATATTTGTAATGTAGGACAAAGAATTTCTAGTTGTAATATATGAAGACATTTCATAAACAAATAAAAAATACAATTTCTTTAGTTTTAAAAGTGGACAGAATTTATCAACTGACAATTCAAAAGAAAGAAAAACAAATGTCCTTTATGTAAGCACGTAATTATCAAGTTTTATGAACATATATTCAAGTTGACTTCATAGTAATTTGTACCTAGGGATTCATTAAGAACGTGCCAAAGATTCGGTCACCAAACTCAATTTTGGTATAGTACTTGGTAAATTTAAATTTTATTAAGACTGAAAATAAGGGAAAAGCCAGAATCCAGTATTAGAAGGTTGATTAAATAAATGATGGAAACTTTGCTTGTGGGAAGTACAACATATGTTGTAAATCATTTTGCTGAAATAGAAAAGATTGTTACAATTTAGTTAAGTAGAAATGCAGATTAAAAAAACAATGCACAGACTAGTCCGTCTTTGTAGTACTTCAATATACACATCGTTATGTTTCTGAATCAGTATATGGTGTCCACGGTGATTATTTTTTTTACTTAAATGGGCTTTTAAATTTTTCCTTATTTTGCTTTTTTTTCTCTTTTTTATTTTTTCTACAATGAACAGGTAATAATTTCACAATAAATAACAAGTATTTTCTATAATGAATAACCCATCAATTTCTCTTAAATATGGCACAGTCAATTCTGTAACATTCTGATAAATTTAATTCACCCTTCAAAAAAGGCACACATGTTAAAAAATACATATGTATGCATATTAACATTAAAATAAAGATGTCATAAGTAGTATAAAAATGAAATAAGTAATACTGTGATCAAAAATGAGTCAAAGATGAAAAAAATGTGCAAGATAAAGTAACCGTCTGAATCCTGGAGGAAAACAAATGACTACATAAAAAAATATGTGCCTGGCCTATTGTAAGAGCTCAAAAAATGGCTTTTATCTTATTATGGAGAATATCTGATCACTATTTTTCGGTCAACAAAACTTTAAATTTTTGAAAACTCACAGTGTATTTCTTCTAGCCTAAATTAATTTAATCCTTTGAACTTTCTCAACTTATTTTCTTATCAGCGACCCTTCATGTTTAATCTCTTCAAATTCATTTAATCACATTATTTTGGATGCATTCCACTGCTTTTCATAAAGGGTTGCCCAACTCCTATGCAAACGACCTTACGGGAGCGTGGCCCCTGCAGCAAGCGCCGATGCTCCGTGGCCAGTAGGTGACCCGTCAGTCCTCGACCTACGGTGTTGCGGGCTCTTTCTTTAATGGTTGTTAGCACAGACTCCAGAATCAACTCTGCACGTGCAAATTTCAGTTCTGTCCCTTATTTGCCATGGGTCCTCGGTCCTCTCGCTTCCGTGATCTTGCCTGCTTGGGTTCAGAGCAACCCGAGGAATCATCCTCCGCATGTCGTAAGTTTTAACCAGCGTTAATTCTTGTTCATGCGCCGCTTCAAGCTGCTCTCGAGCTGCTGCTACCATATATGGTCATCATAGTTTTTCATATTATAACTTTTTTTCCCTAACCCGAGCTCTTTATGAAATTTAGGTCTGTCATTCCAGACACTGAATGTTTCCTTCCCACAGTGACGTCGTCAGTAGATGTAATCAAGATGTTTCCACCCTGGTGACTTAAGTGGTACCAGCCCCGACTGGGCGCCAGGGTCGGTGCGCTTGCTGGCGATTATTCTCAGCAGATGCTGTGTTGGTTACGATCCTTCAGCCTCCAGAAGGAAAACCCTAACTCGAACCGGCTCAGACTAAGAAGTCGTTTCTTTTCTCCTAGGACAAGAGGCTTCGGAGGCCGCAGGGCGATGATTCCGGTGGTTCAGCAGGTGGGTGAAGTAATGATGGGCCAGATGCCTTCCCCTCCTAGACTCCCACATTAACATGCTGGCCTGGGCCGCAGCCCCCCCTGGGATTGCGAGAGCTGTTCAGAGCACGCCCAGACAGGATCGGTCCAGGAAAACAAAGCAAGTGTTTAACTTTTGTTACCTTGTGTGCAGGGAAACCTTCTCAAAACCCCTGTTAAAGGTTTCTCCAGCCAGACGTCGATGACGTGACTGTTTCTAAACCTACACGAAGGGACTCCGAGCTCCGCGATTGGCACAGGTTGATCAAGATTTAACCCTCCAGCTGGACGAGAAGGTGCTTCCCCTGAAATTCTCACGGAAGAGTCCTGGCAGGCCCACTGAAGCAGAGGTAAGGCAGGGCAGGAGTGAACGCGGAGTGGGCAGCCAGCGGTGTCTGCTGCCCTTGGCCCAGTAATGGCAGAGAGACGATAACATTTCTTTTTAATGTTCGGATAGGAAATGGCCATGCCCAGGGACTCAGATCAGGTCTACCATTTGGCTACAACTACATGTACGTTAAGTTAAAGACAGACTATGTCTTAGTAATTACATAGTTTTGGATAAAAATAGGCATGAAACTCAAAAGTGTACCTTTACAGCTGCATTATACATATTTGCAGCTGCTTATACATAAATTGATAATATATAAAGAATAATATAACATAATGTGATAATATATAAATTATATATTAAGTATATACATTTATATATGCCTATATAATCTAATTTAGTACATATTATTTAGCTATATACATTAATATATTAATTATACATGAATATATGAATATGTTATGTAACATATTGTATAATAGGTGTATATTAATTTACATGATATACATATAAGAAAATATTATATTTATAACTTAAAAATCAAATTCAGAGTACTGTAACAGTAGTAAAATCAAGGCATATAAAAGGACAGGCATCTCATGCAAAAAGAGACACTATTTTTTTGAGCATCTTAATAAACACTTGAGCACTGCTGGGAACATTTGGTAAAGAAGGAATAGTCTTCACCCTCATGGGGCTTAAGTATTAGCATTTCTCAAAGTCTTTACACAGGTTCTATTTATGCTCCAAGATTTTCATTTACATTCGTGGAAAGAGATTCATCCTCACAATTTATTTTAGATAATCAGAAATCCCCAGGGTTTACAGTTTTCTTGATAAATACCAAAAAGGAACATGTTAAGAATTTTTAGAAATTCAAATCTCAAATAGGACAAAATTACTTAGAATGGTATAGACATAATTATCAACTGAATATCTATGTCATTATTATACAAAATATGAAGTTTGTGATAGATTTCAACAAACCATTTATATATGACTCAGGTCTCAGACGTATGTGTTGGAAAATATAAGAATTTGTGATAAATTCATACATTAGGAATATTTTAAAATACAAAGCTCATGCTAATAGTTTTGTACAAGATCCATGTCCTTTTTTTTTTTTTTAAATCAGGTTCTCCCTTCCTATGATGAGCCCCCAATGATTGTAGGTTTCAAGAATGAGAAAAAGATCCAGATTGAAGAATAGAAATGAAAATTAAGTAGGCTTTAAGATAAAAGCCTCGTCCAAATAATAAGGTTGGATTGACTCTCTACATTTATCTGCATTTTCTGCATCTACTATGTTAGCAAGATCTACAGGAGCACATTTCTTACTGTGGTCAAGGAAAGCAGAGTAGCCATCGCAGGATGATGACAGTGTTTGGGGTTTAAGTCTGACGTTACCCTCTGCTATGGACTTTAAGAGCAAGCAGGTAAACGAACGCTGTTCATCTTCAAATTACACGCCACTCAGTACCTATTACCCATGTTTCAGGGCCTCACTGAACAGATGTTGGCGAGCAAACGGACATGGATGTCATTTTCCGTGAAAAGGACCAAAGATCATAGTTGACTGAGGCAGCCACTTGTCCCCACCCTTCTCTGCGCGCATTGCTACTGACAGATCTCTTGTCATAGACGCATGCCGTAGAAATATTATCCCACTGTGTAACTCACATAGTACAGAAATTCACGTTCTAATAGTTACTTGAGTGATTTGTTTGTAGATACTTTTTGACACAAATTGGTTTTTCTTTAAGGTAAATTTACAAATTCACAGCAGTCAATCCTGCATTAAACCTGGCTGATCAATTTTAATGAAATGCCCTAAGTCATAATAATAATTTTTTTTAAAACCGTGTTTCGTATTACAACAACAAAGAGATCTTACTTGCCCCCAGGTCCCAGCCTCCACCTGCTTCTATATAGAGCAAACATAGTGCAATAAGAGTGACATTTTTCATTATGCTGTTTTTCTGTAAAATTCTGGTTTGCGTGTCATGATTCTACAAGGTCATAACAACTTCCCCAGGGATGTGCTGACCTCAGAGCCCAGAGCCTCCCCAGGTACCCCACGGACACTGTGAGAGAGGAATCACCTTCCCCTTGCCGGTTTACCATTCTTTACTTTTTAAATTATTAATAAAGTTCATTTAGGATCCTCACTTGACTCTGTTTTACCCTCTAACTATACCCTGCTTTTCAGCTTCTCCTCTTGCTTCTTGAAAGAAGAGTTTATACCTGCTGTTTCCACTCTCACCCTCCCAACTCAGTCCTTCTTCTGACATCACTGTGCCCCATTGATCCCTTTTTGAAGATTACCAATGGCTTCCAAGTCACCCATCTCAAATGATTTCATTTAACCCTCATTGTCATCATCCCTCCCATGAGGTTGACCTTGTTTACCCCATTTTCTGCCCCATAACCTAAAGCTCCCTGGAGCTCTCTGCCCCTTTGGCTAGTGACATGGCCCCGGCCAGTGCAGTCCCATTCCCCCTTCCCTGCCCTTGCCTACTGTCCAGGTGCAACACAGACACTCAGCACTTGACCCAGGAGTGACACCTTTGTGGGCCCTAGGAGGTGGGAGCAGATGTGGCAACAAGGACATTGCTTTCCGCATCCCAGGAGGTAGGAGAGAGCAAGAGGTGTACATGCCTGGTGGGCAGGTCTTGAAAGGTTTCCACATGCAGATTTCTGTTAGAAAGTAGCCTCCAGCAGCTACACAGAGGCAGGCTTATACACAGAGGACAAGGGGCCAAGAGGAGAGAAAGGCTATGAAGCCGTCCAACAAGAAGCAGCAGAGGTGACACTGGGAGACTTTGGTGACAAAGTTAGAAGATATACATGTAGAAATGAGAATTGTTGGTGGGCACACATCATATAGCCTGTCAGCCACTTGGATAAGAGGAAGTGGGGTAGGTTGTTCTGGTCTCTTCTTAGGGCCACGTTCAACAAAGAGGGCACAGGACAGGGGTTTCAGAGAGTAGTGGCCACAGGCTGGGTCTGCAGTCACAGAGCACCACAGACCGGGGCTGCAGTAGCACACGCTTACTTCTCACAGCTCTGGAGGTTGATATTCCAAGATCCGGACACCAGCAAATTCAGCGTCTGCAGAGGATCTTCCTCTGGGTTCATAGCCTTCATAGTCTTCTCACGGTGTCCTGCCATGGCTGACGGGGTGAGGAAGCATCTGGGGTGTCATATAAGGGCACTGATTCTATCCACGAGGGTTCCACCCTCATGACCTAATCATTTCCCAAAGGCCCCATCTCCTAAGGCCATCACCTTGGAGGTTAGGTTTCAGTGAAAGAATGGAGGGGGCAGGGAGGACTGACGGAAACATTCAGTCCATAAGAGGAAAGACATGGGGTTATGTGCGTCTTCCCAGAGTCACATTCCTGCTAACACCTGCAGCCTGTCATTGGCCCTCTTCTGCCACCTCTCTATGGTCCAGTATCAACTCCAGAACACCTGCCGCACCCCTGCTGGAAAGGCATGCATCAACGTGGGAATTCCGGAGGTAATAAAATCCTTAGCCTGTGGGGTGGAGGTGTCTGAAGGGGCTGCCTCGTGGAAAGGGCACTGAAAATGCACTGAATTCTGAGAGATGAAAATGGTTATGGGTACAGAGAAACCATGAGAAAGAATCAAAGGTAAAACACAAGGCAATTCAAAGAGGAGGCCATTGAGCGGGGAGGGAGAGGCAGAGCTTGCTCAGAGGAGACTAGTGAAGGTCAACGCTAGAAGTGCTGTCAGCCCCAGGGGACCTTTGACTGCCAGCACGGCACCCTGGTTCGCCTTCATGGTTTCAGTTATCACATACGGCATGCCGCCATCTCTCAAACCCTCATCCCTGCCCTGACTTCTTCCACGGGGTCCAAATGTACCCATTTACTGTTGACATCCACCTCAAGCTTATGAAGGCTAAGGTTGTTGTTTTGGATCTTTACGTTAGTGGAGTCGGCCTTTTAAAGGGCAAGTAGCATCTGAAAAGCAAGTGGGAGTCATTTAGATCTGCGTGAGCTTGACTATGATCTGAATTTAATACACATTTTTCATCAGTTTCCAAACTGTTGAAATCAGGCCACTGCTCAGTGGCAGTTTTCCTTCTGCTCCTAATACCCTCCACTTAGCGGAGACATATCAGGATTCCCTCTCCAAAGCTTAACGGAAGTCTTGATTGTTATTAAAAGCAAAACCTTGGTTATAAGAACCACAGTCTGCCTTTTAACCTTGTTTTCATATAATCAATAACACTGTCGGTTGTGTTTAGAAGCCTCCAAATTCGGAGTCTGGAGCAGTGATCAAGTCATGGGTGTGCACCCTGGTTTGGGGTCCAACTGAGAGTCTCAGATTTATTTCAGCATTTATTATTCCCCCTCTGGGCAGTGAGACCTGCTGCTCTAGATTTTAAAATAACAAAGATTGATCTTAACTTCATTTCCATAAATATGCTGGGCACACAGGAAGCACCGGAACGCAGTCATTCTGGTTGAAATGTGGCAGCTCAGCCCAAGGAGCAGTTCATGCTCACTGTGAGATTTCCCATGAATACTTAAGCTTCAACAAGGGGCAGTTTCTTCAAAAAGGACTTTGGTCAACAGATTTGTACTGAAATAAACTTCACGAGTTGACGTGAGCTTAATTAAAAAGTGATAAATCTCCCTTGCCTCGTCTATCAGCTATTTAAAAAAGAAAGAAACTTCAGGCTCTCGCTATTAAGCCACACTAGTTGGCACTTATAAATACAATTTCCATGATATGTTTTATAACTGAGAAATACAGAGCCCATGCATTTTTCTTTCTAGAAAATGTTAACTAGTTTTTCATATATTGTCTTTCGTCATTTATATTGTTCAATTCTAGGGAACATCCAGCTGATGAGTTAATGGTATATTTGCCTAACTTACGTCGTGTGTTCTCTTACCTATAGTCAATAAAGCAACATGCCTTAAGAACCCTAAATTCTGATGTTCTAAGTATATAACCGTGTGTCTCCCTCAATGCAAAAATTAAAATGCTAGTGTCTTTTATGACTCTAGATGGACATCTGTAGCCATCTCAAGATTTCGGATTCTCGCCTGAAATGTCCTCACTTGTGGGGAGAATCTCATGCCTGGCTCTCTCAGTTATGCAAATGCAAATTCGGGAAGACTTTCCCACCCTGCTGGTGAGAAGACCCCAGAGAGCAGCCTGCACAGTGAGTGGCTTTATCAAGTGGCTAACTTCTTCATCGGGGAATCGTTTCACCAAGGTGGAAGGGGTAACTTGGTGGAAAGAATGGTATTTGCATCTGTAAAGACACTGAACTTTGCCCTGGTCATTGCTCTTAGGACTGGCTTTTATGTTAGAACAGATCAGAGTGAGCTCTCTGTTCTTTCTCCACCTCTCTTACACCTCACCCTGTTGTGGTTTCCAACCCCCTGAAGGGGTAGGTGCCATTCAGGGTGTCTCCTGGACATCTTATTTTCTAAGTCTCCTCCACAGGATGGAGAAACTTCTCATCCCTTCATGGAAGGGCTTCTACATCATCCACATATGGCCACTGTATACATACTGTCCTCTTGAAATTTCAAAAAACTTTTAAAGAGAAGAAGATGAAAACAAACAAACAAAACCTTATCCTTCTCAAAAGTGGTTGCTCTTGGAATTGAAAGCCAAGGATTTCAAGACCTCATTTAGAACCAAAGCCAGGAAACTGAGTTTAGTTTTATTGGATCTTTTTGTGCTCTCCCTTCAAAGAGAATATGTCTTAGTCTCATGAGAAGATACAGCTCAGTTTTAATAGAGGAAAGGATCACAGTAAAAGGGATGATTTTTTATTAAAAATAATGATAATAGGAAATCTTACCAAAATTTATATTATTACAGTATTATAAGTAAATTTACATTTAAGAAAGTGAGAAAATGTTGATGAACATTTTAGATTCAGACAACCCTGAATAACCAAGAAAAACACAAATACATTCATATAAAATCAAGAATCTACTCGGCCATTTTCATCCCTCTTTATTTTAACTGAAACTTATTTGTTTTATAAATTTGGAAAAGTTCTATTATTCTTAGTTTATTTTGACATTCCAGAGTAAAAACAAAAAAGATCGTGTGATGTCCGTCCCTAATTTCTCCGAGTTCTTTTCCTCCTAGTGTGCTATATTTACCACGTATCTGAATACTCACAATCAAGATACATAGTCTAACAAAGCATATTTTCTCATTTTTCAATTTACTTATATGAAAAGTCTAATATGGAAAGCTATAAAAGTTTAGTTGCTTTTAATTTTGAGCAGACAAGTTATACTCATTGAGCTCTAATTTAACAATAAATAAAATTGTGTGATATATGTTTGGTTTCCCTATGGTAGCATTACTTCATGTTTTAGAACACAAATCTCCCTTGACATCATTCCTTTCTTTCCTGCCAGATCAACACTAAATAAGCATTATGATGTATACTCCGTAAAGCACGTTTTAATCCCTCGTGTATCTCAACTGAATTTTTTAAAAAACATGGAAGAAGAAAACAAAACCTTTATGTCAGATAGTAGGTAATGGAGTTTCTTAAGATAACATACTTTATGGCTTCTCTATACTTACAAGAAAGAAGAAAATATTGACCTATTTTATCTTCCTACGTAATGGGTGGGGCTGAGTGAAAGGCAGTTTCAATCTCCCTAGGTGTGCTGATGGAAAGTGAAAAATGATTTTTCCTAGTCAAAGGATGAGTTCCTAGAATGCCAGGAAGGTATTAGGATACCATGATGTTTTGACACACAAAGCCAACAATTAAGCTGTTGCACAGAGAAGTGACCTGAAAAAAGAACCCTGAGGAAGGAAGTTTAGTAGAACTGGGTAAGTATGTTTCATTCCTTCCTTCTTTGACATAATAAAAATCTTCTTTTTTAAAAATATTTTATTTATTTATTTGACAGGGAGAGACACAGCTAGAGAGGGAACACAAGCAAAGGGAGTGGGAGAGGAGAAGAAGGCTTCTTGCTGAGCAGGGAGCCTGACGCAAGTCTCAATCCTATGACCCTAGGATCATGAACTGAGCCGAAGGCAGACACTTAATGACTGAGCCACCCAGGCACCCGTAAAACTCTTCTTTAAATCTGATTTTGACAGAGGGAGCTCTGGCAATGGCAGTGTGAAGAGGCTGGCAAATCATCTCCCACATAAATTAGTATGAACACATATAAAACAATTATTTGGGGTTCTGGAGATTAACCAAATTTAAATAACAAATTGAGAAGTATTTAATTATGAAAAACTACTAACGTTGGGTAAAAATTGTGGGACATTCCCCCACACCCACTCAGCTCATATTATAGTAGTTTTACCAGGGTAGGGAGAACTTTGAAAACCAGCAGCCTTCCCATGGGGGAAGAGGGCAGCTGACTCGGAATACAGGCTAAACGTTTAAGGTGGCATTGTCAATAATTGCAACAAACTTTGTTAAAAACGAATGGAGGAAGCACACAGCTTTTCTACCTCCAGTTTTCAGTCCCACTAAGGGAAAAGATCAAATCAGCAGAAGGTTAGTGGGTTCCTAGAAATGAGGAGTCCACAAAGGAAAAGAGAGGAGACCTTCACATCTCTGGTTAACGATACACTATGAGGAATAAACCGTGAGGAACCCTTAAGAGGGCTGAGAAGAATGTAAACACTGAGAAATATTGGAGAAGTGGCTGAAGTCTGAGTATGCCGCCCAAATCACACACAGACCCAGTGGCAAGAGTGACAGCCACACAAATACAAGGTATTGGAGCAAAACTTCCACCCAGACCATTGGCTGATCGCTGAACTGTACAGATATGAGAGTATGCCCATAAGATCAGACTGAAAAATGACTAGAATAAATAAAGACTTAATATAAAATCAGTGGCCACACACCACAGGGGAGAGAGTTTAAGATCACACAAATTATCAAAAAGGGGGAAAAAAAGAAACTCGGGGGGAAAAAAGCACACAGAATCCAGAGTAGCTAGAATCTGCTTTCTAAAGTGTTTGCTGTTTGAGAAAACTATAAAAGAGCTGCTAAGAGACAAGCAAGCTTAACCCATACTCAGGGTAAAAAACAAACCAATAGGAACTGTTGTGAGTGGGTCCAGATGTTGGATTTGGCAGACAAATACTTCAAAGTAGGTATTATAAGCACATCCAATGAGTTAAAGAAAACTATCTTTAAAAATTTAAAGGAAAATATGACGATAAAGACTAAACAAATAGAAACTCTCAGCAGAGAAGCGCATACTTTTTTAAAGAACCAAATGAGTGGTTGGGTGGCTTATTTAGTTAAGCAACTGACTAGATTTCAGCTCAGGTCATGATCACAGGGACATGAGACTGAGCCCCATGTCAGGCTCCATGCTGAGCATAGAACCTGCTTAAAGTTTTCTCTCTCTCCCTCTCCCCTTGTCCACTCCCTGCTTGTCCACACACTCTCTTTCTTAAAAAAAAAAAAAAAAGAAAGAAAAAGAAAGAAGGAAATATGGGGCACCTGGATGACTCAGTCAGTGAAGCCTCCAAGTCTTGATTTCAGTTCATGTCATGATCTCAGGATCATGATATCAAACCCCATGCTGGCCCCTGTGCTCAGCACAGAGTCTGCTTAACCCTCTCCCTCTCTCTCTGTCCCTCCCTGCACTCGTGCTCTCTCTTCCTCTCTTTAAAATAAATAAATCTTTAAAATGTTAAAAGAAGAAAAAATAAAGAACCAAATGAAAATTCTATAGTCAAAATGCACAATAATTAAAAGGGAAAATTCAACAACAGAGTTGAGAATGTAGAAGAAGTACACAATGAACAGTTAGGTGAATAAATAGAAATTATAGAATCCAAGGAATTGAAAGAACAAAGGTTTAAGAAGCCTCAGCAACTTCAGAACATCCTCAATTATACTTATACTGGGAGTTCTATAAGAAGAAGAGTGAGAAAGGAGCAGAAAAAGTGTTTGAAGAAATAATGGTAGGAAACATCACGAATTTAATGAGAAACATGAATCTGCAGATCCAAGAAGTTCCACAAACCCCAATGGGACAAAACCAAAAAGACACACACTTAGATACATCATCACACTGCTGAAGGACTAAACAAAAGATAAAACCATCTTGAATGCAGCAAGAAAGCAAAGAAGACTCATTACATTCAGGAAAACAATAATAAGATCTGTAACTAACACATGATCCTAAACAATGAGAACCAGAAAACAGTGGAGTGACATATTCAAAATGCTGACAGAAAACCCTGTCAAACCAGAATTCCATTAAAAAAAAAAATAGAAGACAAAATAGAGACATTCTCAGATAAACAAAAACTGAGAGCATTTATTGCTAGCAGGCATGCCCTTGAAAAATACTACAGGAGTCAGTCATTCAGAGTGTAAGGATATGGCACAAGATAGTAACATCAGTCCTAGGGGAAAATGTGGTACACAAGAAATAATAAAAATGAGAGTAAATATAAAAGATGGTATAAATGCATTTTTTTCTTTTCAAAACTTTATTTAAAAAACATAAGATTGCATAAGGCAAAACCATAACACCACCCTGTTGGGTTTATGACATATACAGATGTAAAGGATGTGAAAATAATACTACAAAGCAGGGGGAGAAAATGGAGCTATACTGGAGTACAGTGCCTATATTTTATCAGAATTAAGGCAGTGATAACTTTAAATAGATTGTGATAAATTAAGCTGCATAAGAAAATTTCTACAGCAACCACTAAGAAAACAAGGCATAAACAACCAATAAATAAGTAAACACTTTGGAAATTAACAAAGAAATTAAGTTGATATAATTAAAAAATGTATTTGACACAAAAGAATGCAGTGAAGAAGGTACAAAGGAACAAAAAGACATAAGGCATAGGAAACAGCAAAATGGCTCCTGTGCATTTAATCTTATCAAAAATTGGATTAAATAAAACTAGACTAAGCACATCACTAAAAATGCAGAACCCCACTCTTAATGATGGATAGACCATCCAGGGAACCAACAAGGAATCAATGGATCTGAACAACACTATAGAGCAAACGAATCTAACAAGCATATACAGAACATTCTATCTAACAACAGTAGAATACACATGCTTCTCAAGTGCAAATCGAACACTTTCTAGGATAGTCCATATTCTAGACCATCGAATTCAAGAGGGTTGAAATCATAACTAGTATCTTCTCTGACCACAGTGGCATGAATCTCGAGATCAATAACAAGAAAAAAACTGGAAAATTCATGAAAACCTGAGGACTAAACAACATTCCCCTGAACAACAAATGGATCAAAAAATTAGGGGCATCTGGGTGGCTCAGTGATTTAAGCCTCTGCCTTCAGCATGGGTCATGATCTCAGGGTCCTGGGATCGAGCCCAACATTGGGCTCTCTCTTCAGCAGGGAGCCTGCTTCCCCCTCTCTCTCTGCCTGCCTCTCTGCCTACTTGTGATCTCTCTCTCTGTCAAATAAATAAATAAAATCTTTTTAAAAATTAATTAGACAAACCATGAGAGACTGTGGACTCTGAGAAATAAACTGAGGGTTTCGGAGTGGGCGGTGGGGGTTGGGTGAGCCTGGTGGTGGGTATTATGGAAGGTATGTATTGCATGGAGCACTGGGTGTGGTGCATAAACAATGAATTCTGGAACGCTGAAAAGAAATAAAAATTAAAAAATAAAAAATAAATTAATTAAAGGGGAAATTTAAAAATTTCTTGAGATAAATGAAAATGGAAACACAACATACCAGAACTCATAGGCTACTGCAAATGTAGTTCTTAGAGGGATGTTTATAGCAATTAACACTTATATTAAGTCGCATGAAACACCTAACTCTACACCACAAGAAACTAGAAAAAGCAGGGAGAGAATAATAAAGATTAAGTAGAATAAATAAAATAGAGAACAGAAAAAAATATTAAAAAGATTGACCAAACTAAGACTTAGTTCTTTGAAAAGATAAACACAATTGACCATCCAGTAGCTAGTATAAACAAGGGGAAAAAAAGAAAGAGAGAAAAAAAACCCCAAATCAACAAAACTATAAATGAAAAAGGAGACATTAAACTGATAGCACAGAAATGAAAGGATCATAAGAGATACTATGAACAACCATAGACTAACAAACTGGAAAACACAGAAAATGTGGGGAAATTCTAACATGTAACATGTAAAGACTAAACTGGGAAGAAATAAAAAAAACAAAAACAAAAAACCTGAAAAGACCAATTAGTAGTAAGGAAATTGAATAAATAATCAAAAATCTCCCAGTGAAGAAAAACCCAGGACAAGATGGCTTCACTGGTGAATTTCACCAAACATTTAAAGAAGAGTGAACACCAATCTTTCTCAAACTCTTCCAAAAACTCCAAGAGAAGGCAGCACTTCCAAACTCATTTGGTAAGGCCAGCATTATTCTGATACCAAAGCCCGATAAAGACACTACTAGAAAGGAAAACTACAGGCTAATATTCCTGATGGACACAGATACAAAACTTCTCAATAAAATACTAGTACACAGAATTCAACAGCACATTAAAGTGTTATTCAGCATGATTAAGTGGAATTAATCCCAGGAGTGTAAGGATGTTCAACATATGCAAATCAATCAATATATGTTACAGTGATAGAATGAAAGAAAAGAATCAAATGATTTCATTGAGACAGAAAAGGCATTTGGCAAAACTCAACATCTATTCATGATAAAAAAAAAAGACTTAATAAATTAGACATAGGAGGATTACATGTAAACATAATAAAAGCCATATATGACAAGCCCATAGCTAACATCATATTTATTGGTGAAAGGTTTAAAGCTTTTCTTGGAGATCAGGATTAAGACAAGGGTGTCCACTCTCACCACCCTATAGTAGTAGAAGCCCTAGCTAGAACAATCAGGCAAGAAAAAGAAATAAAATGCATTAGAAATGGAAATAATGAGTTAAATTATTCTATGTCTGTAGATGATATTTTATATATAGAGAAAATTCCAAAGTCTCCACCAAAAAAACCCATTAAAACTAATCAATAAATTCAATAAAGTTGCAGGATACAAAATTAACATACAAAAATTAGTAGCATTTCTATACACTAATAGTGACCTTTCTGAAAAATAATGAAATGGACCCCATTTACAATAGTATCAAAACCACTAAAATACTTAGGAATAAATTTAACCAAGGGCATGATAGATCTCTGCTCTGAAAACTATAAGACATTGATGCAAGAAATTGAAGAAATTTCTTCAATTTGGAAGATGGAAATAAATGGAAAAATTATCTGATGTTCCTGGATTGGAAGAATTAATATTATTAAGATGTCCATACTACTAAAAGCCATTCATAGATTCAACATAATCTCTATCATGATTTTAATGGCATTTTTTTACAGAAATAGAAAAACAGCCTACAAATTTTTATGGAGTCAAAAAGACCCCAAATAACCAAAGAAATACTGAAAAGGAAGGATGGATCAAGAGGCCTCACTTTCTGATGTCAAGTTAATCTATAAACTACTGTAATTAAAACAGTGTGGTACTGGCATTAAACTGGACAAATGGATCAACAGATCTGAATTCAGAGCAGAGACATAAACCCAGACAAAAAAATATCATCAACTAATAGTTGACAAGGGAGCCAAGAATAGTTAATGGAGAAAAGACAGTCTCTTCAATAAATGTGCTGAGATAATTGAATATTCATATGTAAAAGAATGAAACTGGATCATTGTCTTACACCACTCACAAAAATGGGTTCAAAGTGGATTAAAGACTTAAATGTAAGACTTGAAACCATGAAACTCCTAGAGGAAAACAGAAGAAAATCTCCTTGGCATGGGTCTTCATAATGATTTTTTCAAAATCACACCTAAAGCATGAGTAACAAAATAAGTAAGTGAGAGTATATGAAATTAAAAAGCTTCTGAACAACAAAAGAAACCATCAACAAATGAAAAGACAACCTGTGAAATGGGAAAAAAATTTGCAAACCATATATCTGATAAGCACTTAATATATAAAATATATAAAAAGTTCATACAACTCAATAGCATAAAAAAAAAACTAAACAAATGGGAGAAATACCTGAATAGACATTTCTAGAAAATATTTTTCTAGACATCTCTAGAAAATATTCTAGAAATAGACATTTCTATGAAACATTTCTAGAAAGAAAATATATGAATGGCCAACGGGTACAGGAAAAGATGTTCAACATTACTAGTCATTAGGAAAATACAAACTGAAGTCACAGTGAGTTATCACCTCACACATGTTAGAATGGCTGAAATTAACAACACAGGAAAAAACAGATGTTGACAAGGATAAGGAGAAAGGGGAACCCTTTTGCACTGTTGGTGGGAATGCAAACTGGTGCAGCCACTATGGAAAATGGTAGAGATGCTTCAAAAAAATTAAAAATGGAACTTCCTAGGATCCAGCAATTCCAAGTTTGGGGATATATTGAAAGGTAGTGAAAACAGTAACTTGAAAAGACATCTACACCCTCATGTTCACAGAAGAATTATTTACAATAGCCAAGACATGGAAACAACCTAAGAGTCCATGGATAGATGAATGGATAAAGAAGTTGTGGTACACATATACAATTGAATCTTATTCAGTCAGAAAAAATTTAATGAGGAAATCCTACTATTTGTGGCAACAGGTCTGGACCTTGAAGGCATTTTGCTAAGTGAAACCAGTCAGACAGAGAAAGACAATTACTGTATGGTGTCACTTATGCACGGAATCTAGTTTTTTAGAAATCAGGAAAATAAGTCAGATTTGTGGTTACAAGAAGCAACTTATGAGTTGGGGGGGAGAATGGAAGGAAGACAGTCAAAAAGTACAAAATTGCAGTTATTAGACAAATAAGTCCTAGAGATGTGCTGTGGAACATGACTATAGGAACCCTGATGCACTATGCACAGGAATGTTCTTCAAAGAGTAGATCCAAAGAGCTCTAATCACAGGGAGAATGTTTTTTCTTTTCTCTTTGTTTTATATATATGAGATATGTCCATTATCTCTCAATAAAACTAAGGGGAAAAGGCTGAGATTGTCAGACCACAGATTTAAAAAAAAAAAATCTTCCAACTTGATGCTATTTAAATCCAATCTTGACTTCTTTTTAAAATAAAAATGAAAACAGACAGTGGTGTGCTTCGTAACTGGTCAGACCACGAGGACATGGTTCTAGAAGGGTAGAAGTCTACTTAAGTCTGTGAAACACTTTTAAGCTGACAACCCTGTATACCAAAGGGAAAAATACTGCCTGTGTAGAGACTCGTGGGATTATACAATCCCACCTTCCTAAGTGCCAATTTTCATGGCCATTCCCACTTCCTTCTCTTTACACAGAAGTCAGAGAGTTCAAGTTCTTAGAACTGCCGAACGTCACCGATTTGTCTGACAGGGAGTCCGAAGACAAACTTCCAACTGCAATTTTTGATACACTTTTTAAGATACTTGCAGATACTGCCTTTTGTCTAAATGGCATATAGTTTCCCACTTTCAGGAGGGTTACGTAAACGAGCTAAAAGTGGCTGATCAAATTGCCGATCATCTCACATATGTGTAGACCAGTCAGCTCAGGTACTACGTGTCGCCTGTGTACAATTGCTATGAGCAAAAGCCATGCCAGGAACATCTAACACAACTATCTCAGCTTCTTCCTGGTGCTCCCCAAATTATGGTGCAGATAAAGCAAGTTCGGCAGCGATGGCAGCTATTAGCAACTTTGAGTTTCCAAGCGTTTTCCTTTCCTGTTGAGCATATCCAACTGATTCTTTTAATAGTAGTTCTCTTTAGTTACGACTCAAAAAGATGGCATACAAAATTTATCATTTGAAGTCCATTTCGCACAAGAGCAAAGTAAGGCAGGAAGTAATGTGAATGACTTGTCACGATCCAGACATCTGAGCACAGATGAAGTTGAACCAGAATTAAAAGCTTCTCATCCATCCATTCTGAGTATAACCTCCTAAGTGTGACAAACTCGGTTGTGCACATCCTTCAGTCATCCTTGGAGGAACCAACGAGAACGGAGTCACGTGTAACAGAATTGTGTGCAAAAGCCAGAAGAAGGTAATGATGGAACTTGATTGCTTTGGCCGGTGACGTTTGACTATAATCTGGAACGACTCATAAAATAGTTAAATGCGCTTACTTGCTTTGACTGCATTTTTTTTAATGGAATGAGATAGAATAAACCAGGATAAGGTACCAATAGAAGAATGGAATGGAATAGAGTAGAATAGAATAGAATAGGTCAGAGCATGTCCTGTTAGGTAATTCTTTATGGATTTCTTATATAAGTGTTTTGGGTGAAACTCATAGCATCTCTCTTACTATGAGTTGAAGTGAAAATATTTAAGAAACACTTGCCTAAAGTGCCATAGGTCTCATGCTTTCTGCATGTTCTAAATCATCATTAAGCCACTTATATCCCTTTAAGATCCAAATCTATTTCACAATGTCAAAAATGAAGAAATTTCAGCCACTTCCATTTAATTACTATGTATATTCTATATCATTATAAAATGATTCATTTAAGACAGTTTTGAGATAATATAACTATGTTGAAAGACACCACATTAAATATAGTATAAATTTGAAAACTGTGGTCCAACATTAATACATTATTTGCATTTATGTCTTTTTATTCTACCTTGGATAATGAAATAGTTGGATGAATTTACTTATTTTAATTACACTAATTACATTTGCCATACCCATGGGATTCAAAATAACATAAGTCAGGTGTTTAGGGGAAATACAGTATTTTGATTTTGGCCCACTTGGCCATTACCTTTCAAGTATCCATCGGCTGATAATGAGCTTTCCAGAAGTCACAGGAAGACGGACGGCTCTTCCTTCTTACTTACAGGTAAACTTTCCCCACGCACCCGGAATAGGTGCACATGGATGTCCGTGGGACATCTTGAAAGGGAGAAAGAAGTGACAGCCATGCCAAGAGAGGGGTCTCAACCACTGTGGATAAATCAATCCATCAAAAAAAAAAAAAAAACCACGATTCTGCCATGAAACTTAATCACTAAAGGTCATGTCGGGGAGTAAGGAACAGATTAAATTAGCATAGTATTAGATATGGAAAATGATTTCTGTCAAAATCATCTTTACCACAATT